>NC_089882.1:14053378-14356409 GCF_040182565.1 Anser cygnoides | reverse complement strand
TCACTTACCCTGGGGTAATTCCTGTGGTCTTCAGCAGAGCCGAAGGAGGAAAGAGAACCACACCGGGTTTGGTCTTGTCCCGGGTCATTGTTCCTCTATCACGGGGAGGTGCAGGCAGCACGGCGAGGGAGGTGCGGGCAGGAGCAAGCAGGATCGGGTGCTTGCAGCCGGTGGGACAACCAGGAGCCACTCTGCTGGGCTTGGTGCTGCTCCTGCCGGGCAAAAGGGAGCCTAGGCAATGTGCCCAAGCATAGGAGATGTGTGAGGGAGCAAATCACGAAGTTGAAATCCCTGCTTGTACTCCCTCACAGAGCAACGCAACGTCCCTGCAGGGAGCCAGGACCCCAGAGAGTACTGCCAGCGTATCCTGGGCTGTCACAGGCTGGGACCCTCCTTCCCCCTGCCCTACAGGAAAGGGCAGGTGCAAGGCTTCAGGTTGGGGCAAGAACCCCAGATCCAGGCATTTTGATAACACCTTCACCAACTGTTTTTGTTCGTTTTGGTTTTGTTTTAAATGCCCATGGTACCTCACGGATGCCAGAAAATCATTGTATCTCTCCATGCCCACAGAGACACACAACCCCATTGACCTGCATTTGCACCAGGGGTGACTTGTATCCCGTGGGCCATGTCCTTTGGTCACACAACCCAACCCTACTACCTGTACGAGCAGCCTTGTCCCGGGGATCCCTACTGCGCACACAGCATTGCTCGAGGAGTGAGGGTGCAGGACCAGGCTTCACATGGAGAAGAGAGAGAGAAAGACATAAAAACAAATGGAATAACTAAGGAAATGTTTATACTGATGTTGGTAAACAGGTGCCTTGCTGGCTGCAGCATGGCCAGGGTGCTCACTGTTCCTTGTCCTGTTCTTATCAGGGCTTGATCCCATCTCATGCAAGCCTGGAGGCTCGGCTTGACTGAGGGCAGGACTGAGCGCTGAGCAGCCCTAGGTTTTAAGCTCCCCAAATTGACCTCTGTGGGCAAAGACTCTGCACAGTTAGGACCTGAAGATGCATTTGAGTAGGCCCTTTCGCAAAGGGTTGACCCCACACATGCAGCTCACAGCCTGGGGGTGTCCGATGCCCCAAACCCGAGCAGAGCCCCAAGAGCCAGGATATAACTTTTCTGCCACCAATTCCACCAGCAATCAACAAAAAAGTAATAGCGATAACTGGGAGGATCTGAAAGAGGTCCTTCGCTGCCCCCCCCCCAGCCTCCCCTCCCTTTTTTATTTGCCTGAGTGACAGAGGATTTAAATGCAAAGTGGATCTAATGCACACCCTGAAGTCGGCTGGCAGTATGCAAATGACCTGTCAGATTAAAATCTGAATGAAAGAGATAACAAGCTTATCTTCATAACAAAAGGCTCTTACGGGCAAACTATTTGACGCAGTGTTGATGTTTGTTTTAACCCGTGGACTTTGGGCAGTGCAGTATTTCTGGGGCTCTGCTCCCCTCCGCTTTGCTCCGCACGCGTGTGCGTGTGTGTTTGCACTGCAACAAAAGCAGCAAGTGCTATGAGAATAAGAAAATCGGGGGGGGAAGAAGCCTAGGGAAGGCTGTAACAGTTGATTTCAAAGTCTTTTTCGGGGGGTGGCTCTGCAGAGCTGGTGCCAAACAAGCCAGCAATAGGTCAGCTCACGCCTGCGACCAGCACTACAGCTGCAGTGAGAATAAGCAAACACAGCAGCAGGAGAAAGAATTAACGGGAGGGGGCTGGGGGCGAGCCGGGCGATTTATTCTTCTGGCACGTGCGGAGGGGCTGGGGCTGGATCAGCTGTATTTATTCTGTTGAAAGGGGAAAGAAAAGGAGGCAAAAGAGCAAAGCAAGTTTCATCGCACCAGAGAAAACAAAGATTTTCTATAACTCCCCCATCGCCACCCCCCTCCCTGGAAAAAAGGGGGAAAGGGAGAGAAAAAAAAAAAGCTGCAGGTGCTTGTGAGGGGTCTGTATAGAAGCCATGCAGGGAATTAGCAACTGAGGCAAGTTGTCTTTGGAAAAGGAATCGGCCCTGAATTGATTTGCATTTCTTAATTTAGGGATCATCAGCAGGCAGGAGGCACAGCGAGCATCCCTCTCGCTCCACCCGGGCTTCAAAGCGAGGAGGGACGCGTGGCTGGGAGGCCCGGGCAGCGGGGCTGGCTGCGCTCCCACTGGGACAGGCTGGTGCCACCCGCAGCCCCGGCACCGAGCCCCTGCCACCACCCTGCTTTATCCTCCTGGGACAATGAGGAGCCTGCGAGCGCTGAAGGATGTGTCCCTCACCCAGGGGAGCCGCGACCAAATCCTCCTTTTTCAGGGGCTTCCCAGAGCCCTGAGCCCCCGCAGTTCGTGCCCGCTGCTCTGCTCTCTCCCTGTGGAGAAGTGAAAGCCCACGGAGAGGGAGAAAGTCTTCTCTTAAAGCCTCTGAGTCAGTCTTCAAGTCTTCTTCAGAAGCTTTCCCACATGCTGGAAGTCACTGGGGACAGCAGTGACGTGCCCGTGCCACGAGGGCAGCAGCAGGATCCTGTCCCAGACCATGAAACCAAGGCAGTGCCACCCAGCCCGGGCAGTGCTCTCCACTCCTTGCCATGGCAGCGAGTCCCAGCTGCACCTCGCACCACCCTTTCCTAGCATTCACAGGGAAAACCTGTCCCCTTCCACTCGGTTTTGGTACTTTGGAAACTGGCTCTGCCAAACGTGCTCTAAGCCCCATGCAGCCACTCCTAATTCATCAAAACGTAGTTTCCCACATCCTCTATGGTAAGGAGCGCCTTGGTGGTGCAAGGAAGTCAAAACAAGCAAGGGATAGATGGTGTAAGGAAGGTCCTCAGCCAAGTAAAGTTAGTTGGGTAACTCCCAGCTCTCAGATCCAAACTGCCAAGGAGATTTGGTCAAGTTCTCCTGTTGCAGTATGGCAGTTCTGGAGGTAGAGGAGAGGCTCTCCAAAGCCCCTGCACTTTGCAGCTTTACCTCCTGTGTGGCTTTTCTTTATAGGAACATGGGCTCTTCAGACCCAAAAGATTAGAGGGCTAAGGTTAGAGGGCACAAACCCGTGCAGCATGCTCTGTCTGCTAGGCAAGGCTCCAAGGAAGCACAGACCCCTGACGTGTCGTTGGCAATGCAGAAGTCCTCGGAGCAGAAGGGCTCTGGGACATGTCCTGCCTCAGACTGTCAGCTGTGCCTGAGAGCAAGCAATGAACTCAACAAACTACCTGGAAACCAAAGGACTAGATGGGATTTCAGGGTTGCAGCCTCCAGAAGGACTGAGGAGGGCTGGATAAGGAGTGATTTATTTGGGATACTGGCAGGAGTGCATTCCAAGCGCTGGCATGCTCTGCAACAGGAGCCGCGGTGCCGTTGCTGCTTGGCTGGGGAAAAACGCGCTAATGCCAACGTAATTGTTCAAGGCCTATTTCAGTTTATGTTTGGCAAATACTAAGCACCATAAATGGCCAGCTGGGGCTGGGGAATGGTGCATAAGGGCGATCTTTGCACAGGACACCTTCCCACACGTGCTCTGAAACTGCTCCCCTACTGCTCAGCCCTACGCTACAGAAACATACCCGCTCCAAAGCGCTCAGTGGGAGACAGGCTGGATGGGAAATCCCAAATGTAGGGGTCTCGGATAAGATAGCAGAGCATGAAGTCACAGTCTAAGGAGAGCCCTCCAAGGGCAGGTCACGGTGCTCCATGAGATGTCCTTTCAGTTCTGGAAGGGAAACACAAAAAGAAACTTTAGACAGATGTCAAAACAGTGAAGGGGGGGGGGGTACCATAGAGCTTAGTCATTAGGGTCTTCCCAATCCTCCTCAGCAGTTCTCGCTGAGCATGAGAGGGGACTCCAGCTGATAAAACTGCACTCAAGCTGGTCTCTTGTGTCTGCATCTGTGAGGCACAAACCTGAGCCTTCAGACAGACAGCCGTAAAAAAGAGAAATACCTCTGCCAGCCTGCTGGTCCCTTTGGCAGTGCTGTTATTGTGCCCCAGTGCTCCAGGACTGCTTTGGGTCTGGGGAGAACATCGGTCTGGGTCCTGCTCCCAGGTTGGTGTGACCCGTAGGACTTGTCACGGAGCACAGATACCTGCGGCAGGATCTGCAGCCTCCGGGACCAGCAGGCGTGTTCATTCTGGTCATGGAGCACACGAGTAGGCTGAGCAGCCCAGGAGAAGTAGTTGATGCAACAGCTCTCACCGCCTGTTACGGCTAAGGAGCAACCATGAGCAAATTGTGGTTCTTTCAAATAAATTTAAGGCAATTTCCTACCCTCATTCATTCTGTGGCTACTGCTTCTCTGGGACTGGGGGCAATGCAGGCACAGGACTTGGCTCCTCAGCTGGATTAGCAGCTCT
Organism: Anser cygnoides; assembly: GCF_040182565.1. Taxonomy (NCBI): domain Eukaryota; kingdom Metazoa; phylum Chordata; class Aves; order Anseriformes; family Anatidae; genus Anser; species Anser cygnoides. Next base: position 14,352,073 of record NC_089882.1, on the reverse strand, counting down.
CTCCGTTTTGGGGTAAGGGGGGATGTTTACCCACATCAAGGCTACTTGGTACCAACAGCAAATGCCAGTGAAATGCATTGGCACAAACAGACATGGGAACCAGACAAGGGCAAGAATGCAGCCAGAGGGGCTGGTGTAAAAATCAAGTTTCCAATCCTAGAGCATTTTGCTGCAGCATTTTCCCTTCCAGAAACAGCTCTGCTGGGACCTCTCCCCCATACCTGGGTTTTAAGAGCTAGCCCAACAGCACAAGCTTCCCATGCTGTCAGCTCATGTTGTTACCATGAAGCTTAAAATATATATATGTATTTTCCCCCATATAGCTTCAGATTTAGCTCCCAAAGACAACTGATGAGGGAGGTGAGGGGTGCTCACAAACTGACCTGGGTGCCCAGCTTCGGGAGGCTGGGCTCCAAATGCTCCTTCCAGAGAAATGCTGAAATTTGGAAGAGGAGCTTCACCACTCAAGCACCTGAAACAGGTACCACAAAGGTGTGCAGCACAAATAGTCCCACGTTCCTCAGCTGAAAAAGTGAACAGCTCTGGGGAAAGCCTGAAAATGTAAAAGTATCCTAACGGTTTCAGACACAGCCGGCAAAAAACTCCAACAATTCAATCAACCCTTCAAAAAAGCCTCCTCGTTTTCAAGCCAAGGTCATTGTTTTGGCTGGTGTGTTAGATCACGACCTCTAAAATCTTGGACAACACCGCAGCAAGGAAATAACACATTTTTTGTGATTCAACCCGAGGATTTGGGGAAAGCATAGCCCACTCCACTCTGAACAGGAATCGGGGGATGTTCACTGCCAAGAATGAACCTGGAACGAAGAAATGAGTAGGAATGTACAGAAAATGTAGGTCCTGGTTGCAGAAAACTATTTTTGTCGTGGTATTTCAATCTATGTGGATAACAAGTGTTTAATCAGAGTGTTTGAAGTCATAGGTCTACTGGGACATGGCTCTGCTAAACAGGGAGCTCCCCGGGCAGCCCAGTTTTGCGGTGCTTAGGGCCCATCCTCACCATCTGGGGGTTCCTCCAGCCCCAAATCCTACCCAGAGGGTCCACCCCCTTCCTGCTGAAGCTCTGTTTGAGGCAATATTTAAACCTAAAGCAGAAACTTCTTGTGAAAGGGCAATCCCAATTCCCCTAAAATCACCACCAAAACTGTCCGGCTTAATTAGGGCCAGTACTTCATGCCATCATGCCTGTTTTTAAAGTGCCTTGCCCAACTTTGGCGCTATATAAACAGCAACAAGCCACAAACACAGCATTCCTGCCCCGCTCCTTTACATCATCTGTTTTAGTGGTTTGGGTTTAAGAAACAGCAGAACACAATCTGTGTGCTGATCGAGCCTACCGGGCACATAAGACAGAACCCTCCTTGTGCTGGGTATTCAGCTCTTGGTCTTTCCTCAGCAGTGAATCCAACCAGCGGGATCCTCAGCTGGCATCACTCAGAGCTCGTCTGAGCGCAGCGACACGCGGCTTTTTTGCAGCACAGCTCCTGGCCCGGCCTGCACAAGGAGGAGAGGATGTTTGTTCCAGAAAGGTAAGATAGGATCTGGAGAGCTACACCACCAACGCAAGGGTGGGAGGGCGAAGCCAGACTGTTGAGAGAAGACAGACAGTGCATGACAAGCCGGAATTAATATATATATATTTTTAAAAGGAAGAGACTCCACTGACGGGAAATATCTGGACACTGGTGTGCAGTCTGAGACCAGGGTTCCCTTTCTTGGAGTCCACGTGAAGAGCCCTTGAAGTCCTTTGGCTGTGCTCATCCAAAGGGAGCACTAAGCTGAGCTGCTTCCAAACAGATTTTCTGCAAAATGAGCAGCCGGAGTCTCCTCGCCCTGTGCCACCAGAGACCAAGCTACCAAACCTTAACTCATGAGGCAGACACGGTCCCCTTCCAGCCCGTAGCTCCCTGGCCAGAAGTGCTGCTGATGTGTGGGCAAACTCCACCAGCTGAAGATCCTCTGGGTGCCCTCCCCAGCTCCCACACTGCTTTTTGCCAGCTCTCTTCACCCATCAACCTCCAGGACCTCTCCATGCCTCAGTTTCTCCAGCTATAAAGCTGTCAATAAAAAAACTCCCAATTCCCCAGGCTTTTTCTTCAAATTATTATGATTCCTTCCCTTTTACAATGGCAATGAGCGGACACGGCCAAGATTAAAATCACACAGTAAAAATATACAAGAAAAGGCAGTCCTGCTCCAGACAGCACTGAATAGAGACTGTAATCAGTTTGAACTGGGTCTGCTCATGTTTTTTTGCCAAAGCATCAGCACTTTGTAAATAATACTGCAATTCCCTGCTTCACAGGGTTGTTTTAAACCCTTGGTCATTTCAGATCGGGTGTAGAATAGCAGTATGAATATCAGCCTTTCCCACGCGAAGCAGCTTTATACTGCTAAATTGAGGCACATGGGAACAGACTCAAGTATTTTACCTGTAGCTTCCAACCCATTGTGCCACATACAGACAACGCATAATTTCAACCCCCTTGGCTACAGAAGGATGGTGGACGGAAGAGGAGGTTGGTGGCAATGTAGAAATAGCTAATATACAAAGCCAGAGATAAAAAGCTTTATGAAATAAAAAAAAAAAAAAACAATACAGAAAATCCCCTTGCATTCCCAAATCATCAGGAATTGACTGACTTACACTCTTGGCCATTTAAGTATGAAATAAATAAAGAAGATGTTGTTCATTTTGTGTGTGTGCCTAATCCCACGTTCTCAATACAAATGCATTTAACCTTGTCCCTTTAAAAGAGCTCTGGACAATCAGAATCATCTCTACAGAAGACTGCGCCTGCTTTTAAATTAGCTTTTTAAAAAGCAGCCATTCTCTCTTTCCTCTTTTCCAATTCCCATTCACACTCAGCGCAGATAAACACTGCCAGGCCAGAACTAGGAGCCCTCTGAAAGTTTAAATGGAAACCATGCTTCCAAGGACTGCTGCTTTTCCCCCACAGCAAGTGGGCATTTACTGCCTGCTCAACACCATCCGAGGCTCAGAGATTTTGTCCAAGTGTGTCAGAAGCACCTCACGTAACAAAACCAAGGTTTGGACAGAACAGCTCGCAAAACCTCCTCATCAGTCTCTGTGGGACCACTCACAACTCACCTGGGAGATGATTTTATACCTCTGCAATGCTATGGAGTGCACCTCATGACCTCAGAAATGTTTCTACCAGGTGAAGGTCAAATCTATCCAACCTCCTTTTTGCCTGTCCTGACTTCACTTCCAAGTGTCCAGCCCAGCTCGCAGCCACACAGGGAGTTGTTCCTGGCAGCGACCTCTGTGTCAGGCATGAACTGGGGAACTGGAGCAGGATTTGACCCATAACATTGGTTACTAACCTCCTTATTAATCACCTGTCAGCAGACACGGAAGCATGTTGTGAGCTGCAGTGAAGTACAGCGATGGCAGAGGTTACACAGCCTCTCTCCACATTACGGCTGGGAACAGGAGCACACGGGCCTATGTAACTCCTGCTGGGGAGATGTGGGCTTCTGGCAGGACACGCAGCTGCAGCCAGGTCTGGCCACTGCACACAACCTGCTGCTGTCACCCTCCCGAGGGTACAAGGGGCATCCTCCCATCACAGTGGCGTGGGACAGACATCCATGGTGATGCTTGAAAGTGATACAGAAAAAGGACTGTGTTTGTGGCCAGAGATGGCACACAGAGGGATCACAACAGAAAAATAATTAGAGAAAAAGGTTTTATCCTGGAAAGACAGGGATTTAACCACCCTCATGAATAGAACAGTGCACTCCAATGATGACATTGCTGTTTGGTTTGTGAGCTGAGGCAGTGCAGCCCCACAGAGAGAGCCCCTGGCTCTAGCAGGGGGCTTTGCGTTCCGCGTGCACGGCTCAGCCCAGGCAGGGACTACTACTCAGTGCCACCCTCGCTGGCAAGACTCCGGTAAGGATGGATCTGCCCCCGGTGGCAATGAGCAAGGAGCCAGCAGCCAGGACACCCACGGCCTGATCTGCTGCTGGGGTTGGTCTCTGAGTCTGCCCACGGCAGTGGGTTTGAGCCAGAGCCCCAGACCCACCCAGAGGGAAGAGGGGTTCAAGTTTGTAACCCCACTTGGGGAAGTCTGGCTGCTTCTCCACGCTTCCCTGTCCGCCAGCCTGGGGACCAACGGTGCCCAAGGGCATGCTGCAAACACTAGCACCTATGCTGTGCTCTGAGAGTTTGGGACGGGGAATGCTACAGGAGTGGTACAGCCACAGCGAGACGGGGTCACGCTGCCCACCCCAACCCCTTCCAGTCCTCCACAGGTTTGGAAAACAAGCGTTATGCATGTGACCTGTTCTGTCCTCACGTACAGCAGCAAGGCAACAGCTCCGGGGTGAGGCATTCGCTCCTGTTAGACCAGCTGGAAGCACTGGAGTGGAAAAAACAGACACGTTATTAATACCCAAGCACTTCTTCAAAGCGCGTAAGAATATTCCATGCTGTGGTCTGCAACTGAATTTCCTGAATGCCATCCCAAACAGTTTTTCTACAATCTTAATTCAACGTTCCTAGTAGGCTGGTTTACATGCCTCAGGCAGAGAGCCCCTCAGGTCGGCCACCAGAGCAGCGCAGGACGAGCCCTCGGTGCCCGCACATCGCGCTCGTGGGAGTGGGGCAAAAACTTCTTATGTGACAAAAATGGCTTCTCAAACCAAAACGATTTTCAAACCCAAACTTTTCAGTTATACATTGCTGCCTTTTCAACCAGAAATGAAACTTAGAGTGATTTTTCAGGACAAATTATGGTTTCAAATCAATAATTGTTCTTCAGTGCTAAAAAAAATTGTCTGGCTTTGCCTTCTTCTGAAGCACTGGAAAAATAAACATCCCTGAAAACTTTTAGGGCAAAATGAGTATCTTCCCCTTGCCATGTTTTCCAGTAAAATACATTTTTAAGAAGGGGAAAAAAGCATCAGCATACTTCAGCGATGCACATTTCCAGTAACGCTTTTCTTTGTAGTTCACCGTGGTAGCCTCGAACTGCAACACAGACGAGCCCAGAATGAAGAGCACTGACATAAGAGGTGCAAGTTGGAAAAGACAGGCTGGATCGTGTATCAGTAAAATTGGTCTAAGTTTTCAGATTGAAACATATATTATAAGGTATGACAGGGAGAAAAAAAAATGCGCCCTATATTTGAGAAAGAGCAGACAATCTCACAAGCAGAAATCCGGCCGTGCGCAAAGCACGGGGCAAGGGCTCCACATGCGACACAACCTTGTGCAGCTCCAGGCAGGATTTGCAGAAACCCACGTTGTGGAGAATGTTATTTTTAAGGATTGCAGGGTAAAACACGGGTGACCTGTTGGGTACGATGAGCGGGGGGCGTTGGGAGACCTGGGTTTCGTGGCTGGCGGCACTGCAGGCTCCGGGTGAGCCCAGCCAAGCGTGCTCGCTATCTCCGAATCTCACTTTCTGCAGCAGTAAAACAGGGCTGTTTCTCAAGAGCATTAAGAGGCTAAATTCATAAATATTTGAAATTTGCTTTGAGATCTCCGAGGGACAGGAATTCAGCCTGCCAAACAACTGCAGCGTGCCGCACCTTCGAGGCATGGTGAATGTTAGCCAATTAACTGCAGATTATTATGTTTAGAGGAATTAAAATAAACTCCTGGATTCCTAGTCGGTGTAGCTGGGAGGGGTGCAGCGTGCAAATAGCATTCCTGGGTGCATCAGCAAGGGGGGCTCCCAGCACAGGGAAGGCACTGGCAGCACTCAACAGCTGCTCATCGCCTTCCTGCACCCGCAGAGGCTGCTGGCGAGGGCTGGGGGGCATTTGCCTTGGAGCTGACCCTCTTTAGATGCTCCCATTCCTCTTTACCCCCAGCATTTCCCTCCAACGGTTTGCATTTGGAGGTGGGAGGGGAGCACAGCAAGCAACACAACTGGTTAAAAACGACACTGCCCGCAAATATTGGCTTTCCAGCCTGCCACCGAGCAGCTCGGTGCCCAGGCGTAATCGGAGCAGTGGTCAGTTTGCGAAGGACTGGATATATCTGCGACTCCGGGAGCGGGAATCAGAGCCATGCAGATAAGGCTGTCATCAGAGATAACAGCAGTCAACAACCCTCGGCGTCATTATCTCCGCAGAGGGAAAAAGCAGGCAGCTCCCCTTAATATACAAAGCGCGGCAGTTATATATGTCTCCTTTACAATGATAGATGGTAAGGGATAAAGGGGAAATCTAACAGAAAGCCTTCAAAAGCCAGCCTGCTTCACATCCTCCCGCTCCCAAATTGCGAATATGTGTTCATAGCAGCAGCAAACGGCCGCGCTCCGGCTGGGCGCACGCTCTCGCAGCGAGGTAGCGTCGGCAAAACAATTTCGCTGACACGAATCTAAGTGAGGTCTTTTTTTTCTCTCCTTTGGTTAATGGGATTTCTTAAGATGGAATAATGAAGCGGTGACTGTCACAGCCGCCTAACTGGAAGGCAAACAAATTGGCTGGATCAGGCCTTTTTAATTTGAAAAAATAAATAGAATAAACGCGAATTTATTTGCAATGGTTTGATTGCTCTCGGAAACCATGACACCGCTAAGCCCCTTTTTACCTTACAAACTCCAGGAGCGGAGTGCTCAGCGCGGAGCCGCCCCGGGGTTTCGCAGGCTGCATCCTCCCCGCCGCGAGCACGGACAAAACCCAACGCTTCCCCCCCGCCACGGGCTGCTGCTCCCGGACAGGGACCCCCACGTCGGCACCAGAACGCCAGCACCGAGGCGACCCCATGTAATTGCCCTTCCCGAGCACCCAGGCCAGTCGCCAAGCCCCAGGCGAGCCGACCCCTGAAGAAACACCTTAATCAAAGCCCTGCGGGGAGCAGGGCAAGTACGCGAGGGGAGACGGAGGGAGAAGAAAAGTGGTAAAATGCTAACTAAAATGTCTGGGGCTGCTTTCTTTCTGTGCGTTTCTGAAGTGCGAAGAAGCACACAGAAGGGCATTTAATTAAATCAAAGGGTAAAGGAGGGGGTTGCCGTGCAGCTCGCTATTATGTTACAGTTCACTAAAATGAAAACTTATTTTTAAACCTCTGGTATTAATTTGAGATTATTCAGATACTTAATTAAAAGTGCAGCATGTGTTAAATATTATTTCAACAAAGATTATCATCAAAACCCTATGTAATAAGATCCTTCAATGCTTAGAGCGATATTTTATGCAAATTTTCTATGCCACCAAATGAAGGTCTCTTCAATTTTTTTTTTCCCTTCTTCATTTGCTGAAGCAAAATGTTCCAGACAGGAGAAAAAGTTTCTAGAATAACACGGGTACTGCAGATAACGCAGCGCAACAAATAGCACTCAGCGTGGTCACGTTTCTGCGCTCGGCTCCCTCGCTGATACCACTTGGCAATAAACGAGCAGATCAAACGGGCTCCATCAGGGCTGAAGGGCCGGGGTTTGTGCACGCTGAGCTCACCGGAGGTGTCAGCCAGGAGCGCATTTGCCCTGGCAAAACCCCGCTGGAGTAAGAAAGGCAGGATTTCGCCCTTTGCGGTTCGGGAATGAACCAACTGTTTATACCTGGATCGTATAAGATAACGAGGTTTTCAGGGCAAAGAATACGTTTTCCTGTGTGGGATTTCTCCCGTGGCCTTTACTCCCATGAACGGAGACAGTGAGGTTGATGGGAATGACTCCGGTAAGACCAAGGCTCAGCACTAAGTTTTCAGTGTTGCTTGCACGGCTAGATCTTTTTTAAAAATAAATAAAAATTACTTGCTCAAAGGGACAATATTTTGCCCCAAAGCAAGCAAATAAAAACCAGAACAAGCATCATATACTTACATGGACTTCCCTCTTCTGCAGTCCTGCCACCAGCAAACTTCTTTTATTGACTGGGGCCAGCGCTGTGCTCACTCGCTAACGAACACCGGACTGTGCCTGAGTGAAGGCTTCATTGTTTAAAGCAAACGTGTTAGTTATGAGGAATTGCTTGTACTGTTTTTCACGTATAAAACATTGTTACTTCACAATACAGAAGAACTTCGAAAAGAATCACGCTCGCTACTCAGCACGTATGCAATACATTGATTTTTTAAATACCAGGAAGGGCTTCCATGTATTAGAAGCTGCTGTCAAAATATAGGAACAGCAGCCACTTTCAGTTTGAGGAATAGTTCAAGCCATCATCAAAAAATAGCTCAAAAAAGCTTCCAGAGCACTGCAGATCAGAACTAATGCTCTCAGTGCATTAAGGAATATGCCTGCATCTAACCCCCCAGCGACACATGCACACAGGCTCTCTGTGGGTTCCTCACTCTGAATTCACGGCTGCCACGCAGCGCAAGAGCCCCGATGAAATAAGGCGCACGTTCTGCTGAGATGGTGAGCTCTGAAAACAACATAGCCATGGAAAACGATGAGACCACGTTATAGGAACTGTCACTCGGTCTCGGGTGGTGGTCAGAAGTAAGCCGCACCAGCAACTCGGAGAAGAACTAATACGAAGCGTAATTAAAAAATATCAAAGTCAACAAATCAGAGCAGCAGAACGCCAGCCATGGCATCAAGCTGAGAGCCAGGAGGGGATTCCTGTGTCGGATAAGGATTATTAGTGTGGCTGTCCTCGCAATGAACTGCAGAAAAGGTGCAATAAAGTGCATTTAAACAGCAAACCATGGAAGTGAGGAGCAGCACCCATTTGTAACCATCTGCTCCGTGCTCTCTGCTGCTCACCCCGCAGTGCCTGCACAGCCCCGGTGAGAGCACAGACACTGCGGGGCGAGCTGCTCACCTTCACGCTGGCCCCTAAAGCCCGGAGCCAGGCACTGACGGTACCAAAATTGGAGCAACGAGCCCACATGGGATATAAAAGGGGTGGGGTGGGGTTGTTTTGTGCATGCATTTCTGTTGTTTTTTTTTTTTTCTTTTTGAAGGATTGAATAAGCAGGCAAAGAGGAAAAAAAGTAATAATCATTAGCTTTTAATACTAGCTGCTACTATTAATATTTAATATTAGCTTTTAATAATAGCTGCATGTACTGAAAATGGGAGAATACTTAGTGCTGAAATAACCCATAGAATCAATCGTGTAATTTCAGCTATATCGTTGTTTCAAGATCTAGGCACAACATGATATATCATCTTCGTTTTCACACGTACCTACACAAATAAAAAGCCGCTTCTCCAGGAACCTACGAACACGACGCGCACCTTGACTTGGCCGTTCTTCAGCGCAACCTCGGAATCGTTTCTAGATTATTATTGCAATTATTTCTAGATCGTTATTATCGCTTCTTACTTCGGGGGAAGGCAACGAGGCTCCCCCCAACCAAAAGCCCCCCCCCGCACGACGGGACCCCCTCCGCAGCCCCGCACGGAGGCGGCCGGGGGCCCCCGGCGCCGGGCGAGCGGCAGCGGCAGGAGGTTGCTGCCCTCTATCGGCCCCCAAAGCCCAGCTCCGGCAAGTTTGGGAGAGCCAAGCCCTGCCTCTGCGCCTCGTCTCTGCTCTTCGATAATTAATGACTTCTTGGACCGCCAAATCCCCCAAGGAACGGCTGATACTTCTTCTTATGCCGCTTGCAACCCTCTGACAACACAGCCCAAAGGACAATACAAATATACAGCTTGATGAAGCTGTTAAACAAATACGAAATGCCTGTGTTTTGGCCCACCAGTCTAAACAATGTGATAATGGCAATAATAGCTCTATTCACAGCATAGCTTTCCCAGTACAGCTCTTGTAAACTTTCACTATCTGAACTGTTAAACAAAACTCGGGCTTTATCAAGGGCCCTTTGTGCTTTATCTCGCTGCTTTATGGGCTACAAAATGATCCCCAAAGCGATCGAGACAACCCAGGAAAAAAAAAAAAAAAAGCAGCACGAGATTCCCACAAAAGCAGCTGACCAGATATTGAAAAAAAAAATTAAATAAGATAGATGGGACTTGCAACGATCAAAGCAGTGAGGAAGAAAAAGATGAGAAGAAAAGACACCAGATCCAGAGGCAGAAGGACCACGAGGGCATCCCTTGCACCAGGGCCGAAGCCGCACGCTTGCTCCATCCCTTGGGGCGGCCGAGGCACGAGCGTGCCGGGACGGGCGCTCACCTTCAAGGAGCACGAGCGTTCCTCTCGATCCTGTCCTCGCTTCCACTGGCTATGAAAATCTGGAGAAACGCCACAAAATTAAGTTAAACCAGTGTGAGTTTGGAATCAGATTTCCAAATATAGGCATTTTAAAGGGTGAACAGTTGTTCCTCCTAATAACATAAAATGTTGGGGTCAGTCCTGTTTCCACTGAAGTTTATGTCAAGTCCTCATAAATACACATCTACAGATTGGTGTCTAAATAGAAAGAGAATTACATACATGTGTGTGTATATACAGACTGCATTAAAAATAATAAATATGCACGCTCTCCCTGCACAAACATGCACGTTGGGGTAAGCACTGAAGCATATAAGAAAAAAAATATATATTTTTTAAGGCATTTAAACTCGCTGATGAGATCATGACTTCCAGCCACTGTACACTATGGGGGAAAAGTACAGATTATAATTTAAAGCACCTAAAATTGGACTGACTTTTTCAGAAAAGAAGCCAGAAATCAGCTCCCAGATGTCAATGGACACTGGCTCTCAGGTAACAGCTGAGAAAAAAAATACAAACCAAGCCGTGTTTCTGGTCCTAATCAGTTCGTCCGTGTGTTTCTGGCAGGGGCCACATAACACCACAGTCTCAGAGCAGATTAATGCTTCGAGATGAACTCTGAGGCTGCTCAGTGCTGAATAGCCATCCTCTATCTGACACTATTTTTAATAAAAACAAACCAAGTTAATTCCTTCCTGAAGGTCTTTCAGCCTTACCTGCACCCATCTGTTGGTTCATAAGAGCTCCAGGAGTGAAGGCTGCTCTTAATTTCTGCGGCTGGTGTGAGGCAGAGGACAGGGCTGGCTCCAAAGCAAGCTACGCTGAGCACGGAGCACGGTGAGAGCTGAGCAGTCAGTCACTCTCGGTGCCATACTTTGCAAACTTTATTCCATCTTTTCACTCTGTTGCTTTTAGAGACAGATTAGCTCTTACAGATAGCAAGCAGGGATGTGAGGCTTGCCGAAACGACCTGGTGAAATGTATTTTAAGTCACATTAGTAAAGATCTCCGTCACAAGAAGGTCAGCACATGCAGCAGAAAGATGCTACGTGAGCAGCTACCGGCTCCTGCATTTTATCTTTATAAACAAATGCATCCCTACAGTAACTGTGTCCGTTTGCCTGTATGGAGCTCATTAACGGCTGGGTCACACTCAAAATGTGGTATTTACGGCATATGCAGGGAAATTATTTTTCAGATGCTCTCTGGTCCTACTCCTCTGCAGAGGCTCCGAGCCACCCACATAGCCTCCACCCACCGTGGTCTGGGTGCACAGTACCTATCAATCTGTGTTTTTAAACTGCCCCCATATAGAAGAGGTTTTACATTAATAACTGCTGTCGGCCTTCACCGATCTTAAAGGGATACTAGCAACATGTTTGAAATGCATTTGTCCTTTTTTTCTCTGAAACAAAGCGAGGAAGAGACACACCTCCTTTAAGAAAAAAGAAAACCAAAAACACATCCCAAACTGCAGCACAGGGGTTGTTAACTGGCTGCGCAGCTCCACACCAGCTATCTGAACCTGCTCTCCCAAACACGTCGCGTCCCACCATGCCTGTTAATTACACCAAACCCTCCCTCCATCATTTGAAACCCTGATTATCCCAAATTCTCCACCACTCCCCATTATGCTCAGATAATTGAGGTTGCACGGAGCACACACTCGCAGCCAGTTAGAAGAGCAAGCATTATCTTTCAGCTGATACAACTATCAATAGCAAGTGTACAGCATATACTACAAAGGCTTTATTGTGCATATGTAGGGAGATAGAGATGAGATACGGTTCCAGGAGGCAGTTTGTCTAGTGGTTACAGTACAGAGTTGGGTGTCATGAGACCGGAGTTTTAATTACTACCTCTGCTACCGACTCCGTTACTCAGATAAACCGCTCGCTGTCTCCGCATGCCAGCATCCCGCCCTGCGAAAAAGGGCACTGTGAGAATTACCCACCTTTGTCAAGTACTTAGATATCCTTAGATAAACAGCTTTTCATGCTTAGCTGCTGAGTGTTACTGTCCATTTAATTGCATTTTTTAAAACTCTTCAGAAAGGACTGAAAAAAAAATAGCTGAAAACATCTGAGAGCCAGAGCTTCGGTTGGTGGAAGCTGGCACGGAGTTTGGCAGAGCTGTGCTGATGTAAATCCAGTCCGACCTGGCCCTTTAAACAGAGTTTGCTGAGCATGACGTGACGAGAGCGAACAAGCTGTACTATGCGAGGTACAAAGCACCCAATGCAGACTCATAGCTATTGCTGCAAAACGTTTACGGCCTCAGCACAAACCGGTACCAGCACTCGGTACTGAACAAGAATAATACGGCTTTCACAAAAGCAATAACCTGCTTGTGCTCAGCATTCTCTGACCAGAATCATCTTGCTCTGGGTCCCCAAACTTTCCCCACACGAGCACTGGTGTTAACACGCGTCCTCCCACGGGTGAAGCCAGCCGGCGCCCGGCACGCTGCGTGCCGCTGTTGGGAAGGGTGCCAGGCTCCAAGAGCACATCTTAAAAATCACTGGGGGACCATTAACGTCTGCGCCATGTGAAAACGCACAAAGATAATAGAAAATAAAGGTCTTTGGATAATGATAAGCCTGCTGATTGCAGGTGAGTGGCTACAGGAGCTCTCCTTACAAAGCTGTAACTGCGAGAACAGTACGCCCGGACACGGTGCAGACAGGCTTGTAATCACCAGTCACTGAATGCCTTCGGAGCACCTGATGCTCTACTATCTTTCTGCTTTGTCTTACAAGCATCTGAAATTCTGTTTTAAGGCTTTTCCATGCAGTGATTCCTGTAAATCGCCCTTCTCGGCTGGAGAGCTGAGGTGAGGGGGAAAAAATCCCGCGCTCACTTAAAGCCTTTTATTTCTCTTGTAACATGGACATCTTGGAGAGCAGATTAGCCAAAGGAGAAAAAATAAAAAGCAAACGGTATTACTGGTGACCTAATCCTTCCTCTCAGAAAAAGAAAAGGGAAAGAAAGCCTCTTGTGATCTCCAAGGAGGAACTTGCCTTGTAAACTAGTCTCCTGTTTGAAACGGAAACAAGAATGTGAATCCTGATACAGAGAGGCTACCAAACGCAGGGAACAGCTTAACAGACCCGAGATTTTCCTTTCAGCACGACACAGGGTATTACACAGGACCTGTCTCGGTTAGAAAAACGTGCGGTGAAAACTTAACAGGTTATAAGATCTTATAAGATTCTTTGGCCACAGAGAAATCCAAATGCGGTTATTTTTATACAGTAGACAGGAGCGTAATCTGTGTCCAAGTTTATAAACTGTGCGCTTGTAGTTCATTAAAAGGATTCTGTTACCGGTTCCTTTCTCACAGGTTATTGTATCCAAGCCCCGCGACGTGCATTTACAGCCCTCTCAAACCTGCCCCTCTATAAAACCAGGAATGCTGCCCCTGCCCCCCTCCCCTAAGGGAATGGGGGCAATCAGCATTAGGTTAACTAAATATTTGAAGAAGGGAGCCATTTTTACTAGCAAACACTATTTGGAATAAAAGCTTGCACTTCCTAAAGTGCTTAGATAAAAGAGGACGAAGTAAGGCACATTGGCTGGCACTGTCCTCCTCTGACAGGTAAGAACCCCGAGGTTTGGGGTTAGTCCACAGCAAAATGGGGAGCCACCACCCAAACCTCCTCCTTTCAACTCCTCTCAACCCCTATGCGACCCCTCGAGCCCCCTTGGCTGTACAGGGCAGACAATCGGCCCATTGAGCCCCGGCTTCACCCAGCTAAATCGCTCCTAATGGCTAATTTACCAGATAAATTTAACCTCCCTTCCTGCATTCAGATACCCACGACCAGGCTGCAGCTCCCTCCATTTCTCATAGCTCAGAAATATTCCGAGGATTGAGCTTTTTTGCAGGCTCCTTCAACTTCTCACTCGGCACCCCTGGGACATCACTTCGGCTCCCCGGAGAGATGATCCAAGCACTGCCAGCCCTGCCACATGGCCAAAACCATCACAGCTTCCAGCAACACCCACGTCTTTACGTGCTTTTTCACCCTCGGGTGTACCAACACCAGTGAAAACCTGACCCGTGCGGAATGTAAGCAAACAGAATGTCATCATGGCTATGGCTAATTCATTTTTTAAATTCCAGATAATGTCTTTAGACCTGACTTTTTTTTTTTTTGGCATCATGCCCCAGCTCCTCTCCAAGTATCCGATGTCCACGGCTTCCTACAACATGGTGGCAGATGCCATTCTGATAGGGAAACAGAAATTCCTTCCTGACCCAGAGGATTGCGTCATGCCTCTGAAATGCGAGACCAAATCCAGTCCAGCTACCTGTCCATCTCCAGACTGCCTATCAATTAGCATTAGACACTAATTTGATTAAATCAGTATGTTGAAATTTTATTTGGTTCCACCTAAGGAGTATAATTCCCCCTGCGTGGTCTCTGTAACCCACTAATTTTCCAATGGAATGGGAAACACAGGTTGGGATTTGGAGGCTGTTTCTTCGACTTGTTAACATGTGAGCTCAAAACCGCAGTAAAAAATAAATCCATGCAACTTCGTAGAATGAGACTTGCCAGTTTAAGAGAAAACGGCTTTTTACAGAATAACCCAGATGGAAAAAAATGTATACATTTAACTCTGAAACCTGAAGTGTTCTTTGAGGGAAAACGAATACGTTTTAGCCTTAAAGGGATCACAGACTGCAATTATATAATTCTTGTCAACTGATGTTAAAGATAGGCTGGAAAGAATGTATGCTGAGGCCCTGCAATAAAACGAGCTCCTTTACTCCTTTCAAATGTTTGCAAGCCTTGGAGGTTATCCAAAGGTCGAATACAGGAAAAGTCTTGGTGAACAGAAAACACAATCATGAGCTTTTTTAATATGGGCTCTTTTTGTAATAAAATAAAATTATTGTAAGGGAAGGGAGGGCGGGCTCTGTCTCCTCAGATCTAGGGCCAGGGGGGCTGAGTTTTAATCAGAGGCTGCTGTTCTCCCCTCCCCGCTCCTCCCCAGCCTGTCACTGCACCAGAGCGAAGGCAGCGGAGCTGCGCTGGGTGCTGGGTGTGCTGCAGGGGTACCGAAACCCCTCGGCCTCGCTGAGATACAAGGGCATGCTTCTGAGAAGGAGGCAGAAAGATCTCCATCGCCAGAGGCAGCCCGGAGTGGCCGCAGCTCCCTGCTGCCTTCGTGTTGTACCAGGGTCTGCTCCAGCAGACCTGTTCCATGCACGGAGCAGCTCCATACACTGTAGCAGTTACCGACGTGCTGCCACTCACGGCCCGCACCAGATAAGTGCTTGTTTCCCCACAGACACCCCACTGGGAGCATTAAACTGCGGTGAGGTTCGTGGGGAGCATCACGGCCAGCTGCAGCCACACAGGAGTTCAGAGGCGGGTTGTCAATACTCACGTGGACTTGGGAGAAGAATCCAGGGCTGCAAACTCTACTCTTACCAGAAGTGCTACAGCTCCTCTCACGAGGATGTGTGGTCACGGAGCGGTTTTCTCCTTCACCCGGAGTACGTGATGGCATTGCCCAGACAGCCCACCTGCAGCGCAGCAGCAAACCACAGGCAGGCACTCGCACTATCGCACGTGTTTGGCTCAGAAATTTCCTATCCAATTTGCCTCCATCTCCTCTGGCAGCTAAACAGTCTGGAGCTGCAAAGCAGGAAGTATCAGGAAGGAATTCGTGAAGCAGCCACTTACTGAAGGCATCAGGTGCTCCCGAGCTGTGATCATCCTTCATAGGAAAATCCGGGAGATGTACACCAAGACTTTTGTTTTAATCCCATACTCTGTAACACCTTATCACCATTCACTCCCTATGGTGAACAACCCATCATCCAAACTTACCTACACCTCAGAAACTGAGAAAATCTTAAAATAATGTCTTTTCCTCTCAGAAATGAGAAGTCTGTTTTAACGACCAACCTGCACTGCCTGGGGAGCACATCATTCACGCTGACACTCCAACACCATGCTGATGATTTTGTTTCCAATTTCTTGACTTTCTTGTGGACTTCGTCTCACATTTCACCATTATCAGTCTGGTGGAGAGGCCTTTCCCATTACTTTCACCAGATAAGTAACCAAAATTAGAAAAAAAAGATCATACTTACCAGTGCCACCTAGACGAGAAACAGTTCAGAGCTGGAGCAAGCTGGCGAGACTGCTAGCAAATACACCTGATCTGTTTGGATGTGAAACTAACTCACATTAGTGGTGCTCCCACGGACCATCTCTTGGCCTATGGGGCATGACAATTCAATCCCACATTTAGAATATTTCTTTTTTCTTTTTTAAAATCATTTCATGGCAGCAACACATCTTCCATCATGAACAGCTATTTGCTCTCCATCATCACTGAGGAATTAGTAGGGAGCTGTTATTTCACAAAGCCAAGAGACAAGGGTCTTCAAATATGGCATATCTTTATTTTTTAATAGTATGGGCACTCACAAAAAAGACATAATGGACAGCCCTACTGCATTCCTGGAGTGACCATAGCACTCAGTATCAGGGTACCAGCCCCCCTATGGGTACGACCCACAATGCCACCTCTCCGCCATCTCATATCATCTCTCCCTCTTTTACCAAGTCCTCCTTCTCCAGTTGAATGGTGTTCCTCTGCTTTAGCCACACGCTCCTCTTCTTCTCTTTGAGCTGAAAAGTCAAGAGTAAACACATGAACACCAGAAAAGTCACTGGAAAGCATGCTGCTGGTACTTAAATTAAAGGTCCCTATTCACAGTCTGATTTAAGGGATTGTTTCAGCATGTGCTTAGGTCCAGCTGATTCCACAAGGCAAAAAGACTAACTCAAACACATTAAGGCACCCATCCTGAGTGAAGCGACTTGCCCAAACCAAGAGATAAATTAAAGGAAGATATCCTCCAGAAAAGATGTGCACTCAAGACAGCTCTGAGGCCCAGGAAACAGCGACGGCAGCAAGCTGACCCTACAAACCCCCAACGAAATCAGAGACTGTGGAGATGAGATCCAGATTTTCCTGTGTGCAGTCCTGTGAGCTGAAGGTGGATACTCAGCGGTGCTGCAAGCAGCCAGCTTTTCATATGAGCTCCACACATGGGAACAAACATGTCCAAAGGCCTCACACCCAACGACGAGATGCTGGGTGCCGAACACATCTGAAAATCTGGCTCTCAGAGCGGGCACTGAGCCCTGGCAAATCTGACTCCCAGCCCTGCTGAAAATCTGTCACCACATCGTCAATGTTAAAAGACAGGTTTTTCAAATGGGAAAAGTGCATTTATCACCCTCCGCAAACTCACGAACAACACAAGGCATAATTGCTCAAATGTCAAATAAAAATTCTCGGCTGAGTAAACACCACGCGTGGACCTTTTTTGATCCCCAAATATGAATGCTTTAGAACAGGATGAGCATGTGGCCAGCGGGGCTGTAATGGAGAGTGCTTTGTATCCTTAACTATACCAGGCGTGATAAAGTGCCCGCTATCATGAAAAAAAAGCTCATCTGAAAGACAGAGGGAAACCAGATGGGAAAAGAGCACAAACTCTCGGCAGGGATTTTAAGGATTTTTGCCTTTTTTTTTTTTTGATTGCTTCCAATTTTTCCAAAATAAAGCTCTCTCCCATAGCTCAAAGCTAAGCAGGAATATAGTCCCTTCCACCTGAGGCGCTCGGAGGGCAAGGCTAAAGGCCAGATGTCACTTTGGCTCCAGAGCTGTAGCGCCCTGTACCATCAGGTGTGCGTGAGCCTAACCCAGGGAGCCTAACCCCAGTGGGCACCCGAAGCTGCCAGGGTCTCTACCTCAGCTATTGCTGATTGCAACACCTTGGTTACTTCTGCTTTCGCTATTTTTTCTGCTGCTCGGGCAAATGCTTCAGCGACTCTTTCCGCCTCTGGGTTTTCTGATGCTTCCACCGCTGCTCTGTCAGGGTTGACCAGGTTTCCACCGGGACTTCCCTTTGGACTTTCCATCTCCCCTCTTACTGCTGCTGCTTTTAAGGCATCCACCTCTGCTCGTGATGCTGTTGCATCTTTCTGTGCTGCTTCTGGTGCTGTGACAGCCAGCGCCTCCATGTCCCCTGCAAGGTCCCCAGTGGCCAGGGCAGCAGGAGGCCCCATCCCAGGGGACGGCACAGGCACGTGGAGTCGGAGAGCTGCCCAGGATCCTGTCGGTAGAAATGCAGAGAGTGAAGCAGCACAGCTATAAACAAGTGCTTTGCTTAGAACCATTACAAGGGGAGCAGTGGCAGGACCTGGAGCCGAAGGAGCCACCTGGGGCTGCCTTTCAACAACCTGGCCTTTCCGTGCAGACACTGAGCAAGAGCCTGGGACCCGGCGCACTCACTGGGTAGCACAGATGCGACTCTCGCGTCCCAGCCTCGTGCTCTCCTGTGGGTGGCAGCCACTTCTGTGGCCTGAACCAAGGCCGAGGACACAACTGTACACCAAAACAACTCCAGCGCTTCATATTGGGTGGTTTGTGTAGCAATCATAGACAAAGAGGAGAATGAAGGGAAAGCTGGCTGTTTCCCAAGAGATGTTTGCTTAATATCCCAGAAAAAAAAATGTTTTCTCTACCAGAGAAAACAGAGCACAAATTCCAGAGAACATACAATTCAAATGTGTTTTTTCCAAACTGTCATACCCTCATGAACCTTCTGTGAGAAGAATCCAAAGGGCAACCCCACAAGCAGGAAATAGCAGGCTCAAGTTAGTCAGACATGGTGCACCTCCTCCCAAATTTCTGCCAATGCATCTCACTTCTGACCCATAACATCCTTACTGGCTCCATGCCAGGCTGTTCTGCTTCAGAATCTCTGCTG
This sequence comes from Anser cygnoides, assembly GCF_040182565.1. Lineage (NCBI taxonomy): Eukaryota > Metazoa > Chordata > Aves > Anseriformes > Anatidae > Anser > Anser cygnoides. The sequence goes on along the minus strand of NC_089882.1, from coordinate 14,333,131 downwards.
TGACTGAGTCTTAAATTGGAAGGTTTGTCCCAATACCATGGGACGACCATCAGCTCAGACAGGTGAAATTTTGACTATCACATACACAAGGGACATTGGTAGAGGAGATCCATACCCTTGTCTGATACATTTATCAGTCAACTTTTGTATTAGAGAGATCCCCTGACAAATACAACCCTGCTGTCAAGCCTAAAGACAGGCAGGAGTGATGTTAACAAGTAGTTATCACAGCAGACTTTGAGGATTCATACCACAGGTGCTGCTCCTCCTTAGCAATGCCTACTCCAGCCCAGAAGAACAAGCCTAAGAAGTAATACCAGGTAGAATAAGTTTTAATAATTCAGAGCATGAGATGAGGAGTCAGAAATAGCCATCAGGCTCATCTATACCCACCAGTTTGGGCAAAGACCCACCATTTGATTCATTCCCTTGTGTTCTGTCCCTTCTCTCACATGGAGACCAGCACAGGCACCAGGGCAGCAGACCACCAGTTTTTGGGCATACAATTACACAGCACTATAAAAGGATTCCTGCAGCATGGAGGCACTTGCATGCCCACTGTAAGCCTGCCAGCACAACACGGGGGCTTGGCACAGCTCCCCAGCCCCCTGCACACCTCCATGGGCAGTCCCGAGCAAGGCACGAGTAACGCTCATCAGATGTGCTGAGCAAGTGGGAGCTGCGGGAGGTCCTGATGCGAGCACATGGCGGGTACCAGCTGTTCCCCGCTCACATGTGCTCCACAAACCCCTACCAGGGAACTGGGGCAGGCCTAATGAAATCGTGATGACACCACTCTTCCATGCCGTTCAGCATCAGCAACTGAAAAAGAGGAGGAGAAATAAGGGGAGAAGCTGGGGAAGGACAGGATGGAATAAACAGGAGGTGCAGGGGCAGGAAGAAGGGGGAAATGGGAAAGAAAAAAAGGGGGAAAAGAGGAGTGGGAATAGATAGGGAGAGAGGAAAAACTGGAGAAGAGGAAAGCAGCTGCAGGTCACCAGTGCCAAGAAAAGGAGTTGCATCCAGCTAGACTTGAGCAAAAGATCAGGGCCGAAAGCCACCCGCAGGAGCCCGCCCCGCACACCTACATCCTTGTGGACACAAGTCAGTCACTCGCCCGTGCCACTGAACAAGCTACCTGCATATCTGCTTCATTAAATAGTAACCCTGTAGGTCTGCTGACAAGAACATACTTCTCTCTCCTCTGGTAATTAGCCCTGAAGGCTGGTCACGCTCACTGGCCATGAAACGCTGCAACAAGCGGCCTTTTCATGCCGCCAGCTTTACCTTTGTCCCTGCCTGTTCCCATCAGCCAGGGGCAGGCAGGCAGGCATGGTGCCCGCCCGACACCGCGCTCCTCGGCCCCCTTCATGCTCTCCCCCCGCAGGCATCTCTCAACAGGACAGAAATGAGCTGGCTGGGACGGTTGGATGACATCTGCAGGGACCAGGAACCTCTTCCTTTTTTTGCTCGGGAAAAACAAGGCCAGCTCCAGCAGTGGCGATTCGCTGCCAGCCAGCTTGAGACAGCTGCAATTCGATCTGCTGGGAAGAGGAAGGGTCTTACGAGGCTCCAGAGATGCTGGAGAGGAAGCACGGGGCTTTGTGTAAGGAGCTGGACAGGAACTGAAGGCTCTGCTTGTCTGCATAAGGCTGGGCACAAAGTTTGCTCTGCTGAGCAGCTTTCTCTCATTTGCACCTCGAGAAGGGGGCTTTGCTACCTACTGCACGTGCCAGCCGTGACAAGGCTCTGGTCCCGGTTAGTGATCGTATCATAAGAGCAATAAAAGAACAAAATCTGCTTCAACGAAAGTAAAACACCTCCAAAAGTTCCTGAAATGTGGGCTGAGTTAAGCTAAAGCTGACCCGGACCCACAGCGTAAGGGATTAAAATGCTATTTTGAAAATTACTCGCCTTGTCAGAAAACAAAGGCACAGGTTAGCAACACTCACCCCCATCAAAGACGGTATGGCCCCAAAACAAAGTATGCATAGCCCAAAGCTCTAGCTTTATGATCGCGTTTCCCCTCCAAGATATTTTGGAGACAAATTCCAGGCACCTCAGCAAGCAGACCAGCACAAAGATTAAAAGCAAAAGTATTCCCAGGGACTCTGGGCAGCCCGGTCCAGCAGTGAGACCACAGACCTTGGAATAAACCTTCAGCTCTGCTCAGACTTGAGATACGACCTCAAGTAAGTCACTCCAGCCTGGGTCCCTCATCTGCAATGCTCTGCTCTGGCCATGGCTGAGAATTAGCAAAGGTTACTCCTTATTTTCTGCTCTCTTAGGTCTGGGCACTGTAAGGTTGGTCTTTCCAGAAGCTTGCTGCCTGCACAGGTTTTGCATGTGTACATATTAGCATTTCAATCCACATTTGCATGGGGACTGATCTAACCTCATAACCGCCAGTTTAACCTCCTAAATTGCCTCTGAAACACCAGGAGATTACCCTGCTGCCCCCTCCCCAGCAGGGCAGTCCGGCAGGCTCGCGGATCAAGCCACCACTCAGCTGCACCACCTCGCCCAGGCCCAGCACCTCCCTGTCCGAGCGCTGCGACACGAGGTCTGCGTTCCCAACCTGAGCACTCGCACACCCCGCTCAGGATCGTGCACTTTAGGTGCCTCCCCTTTGCTGAACAAACCCTGCTTCCTCCCATCAGGGCTCTGCTTTCTGCTCCGCGGCAATTTCCTTCACTCGGGGAAGCAGCTTGCAAGGCCCCTCGTTAAAAATCTCTCCCACCACTTGGCAGTTGTGTAGTTTGCCCCCAGCCCATTTGTTTATGTCTGACTAATGTTCATTGCCTCAAAATGAGTTTGAAGCTAATGCTGTGTCTCCCAATTAAACGTTTGATGGAATGACATCAAAACCAAAACAGACAGAAAAAATGATTTCCCTTTGATAGGTTGACCACGTTGTACAGAACTTGCTATTAGAAGGCTCCGGTTGCTTAGAATTTTGCCAGACTTTAATCTTTTGAATTAAAGCTTTCCATGCGGGTTGTCTGCCCCAGCTGGAATTTAGGGTGAAAATTTCAGCTAATGCAGTTCAACCACTAGAGGAAAACTTTTTACCCAAGTTAAAAAAAAAAACAAAACTGATATCTCTTATAAGCATTTGGTCAAACAGCCTCAGCACTACAGTTCGCAGCACTGATTTAAAATTTGGCAGGAACGTCACAACAGTGCCGGGGAATAATGTTCTTACAGCATTTAGGGGAGTGACACACCTTTGGCCAAACCGTGAGCCCTGAAAAATCACCGGTTGCACATGCTCCATAGCGATTTGCGATAGTTTGGCAGCTAAAATATTTTTCAAAGTCCTGACTTCATAACCTGAATGTTCTTTTTGTGCAGTTTTGGTGTTCTTTAATGTAATCCATAAAAATAGCCAGTGACCTTTAGTGACATCCAACAGGCTCCTGATTTCCTTCCATGGTTTGAAGATTTAAACAATAGCCCCAAAGAAATGACTCATTACTACACACACATGTACTCAGTGCCTGGGAAACTGCTGGCTGCCGGTGAGCAGGAACAAGAAGGAGATTCGCACAGCTCCAAAGCGTGGCGGGCTCAAGCAATTCGGGGATTCACGCATACAAGGCCTAAGATACAGCCAGCAATTTCCCCCCAGCCACTGCTCCAGGCACCAAGCAGGGAGGGGATGTCCACAAGTTTTGGGTGAAAGACAATTGTGGAAAGATCATTCTGGGTTGCCAGGAGACTTGGTGGCTACTCTCAGCATAACGCTTACCATCACTGAGCCTCCCGACTTCTTAGCACAGGCTGCTAAAGCTTTCAGTGGAGTGGAGTGGAGGATCTGTGTTCCCAAAACAGCATATTCCTATAGGCAGAAGTATTCGAGTACCCTCATTCTTAAAGGGGGAGGAAAACTTCATAATTCTATTAGCCAACATTCACTTGATACCAGCTTTTAACACGTGTCCTTGTAACCTCAGCCAGAAAGAAACCTTCAACAGCTCAGCTGGTGGAACTGTTGCCTGTAGACCACAAGCAACATGCTTGAAATCTGCAGGTTTGTGAATAAATCAGGATTCTGGAAGTGGGGTCAACCTCCTGGCTGACAGTCACAATATGACAACTGCCAGCGTTCAGGGAAAGCGGACAGTTTGCAAGTGAGTTATGCTGTCGCTCTGAAATCCATGTCTCCTAAAAACTTCTATATAGCTGCCAAAGCTGCTATTTACCCAACATAGCCATAGCACTTGGGTCATTAAACAATACTGATGGCAGTGCCCGGAGAACTCCAAGCACCTATTGTAGTATCACTGAATTCCTCCTTTGATCACCATGGTCAGAAATACCTGATTTTTATCACTCTTTAATTGCTCCCAATCAACTTTAAGAAGTTACCACAATGCTCATGGTAGTACCTTTGTCAGGCCAGGGTAATCATTGACAAAAGCAGAACAGCAGATCTCACTACCTCAGCACTGTCAGTCAGATGTGACCTTCTGCATGGACTCACTACCCCAGGGACAGGGCTTCAGCTTCCACATTGAAGATCGTTCTGCCCGTGTCAGAGCAAGAAAGGCTGTAAATGTAAAAGCCACTTTCTGGTTTCCCACAAGAGCCTGCAGAAATTGAAAGGGAAGACAATTTGAAGCACATTTGAGTCAGTTCTGGGGGATGCACACTCTTAAGTATACTGCAGGAGCTTTCAGGTTTATATTTTCTTACTAGGTCATTCAAAAGAAACAAATTTTTCCCACACCTAAGACACAGAAAGACTACCTCATAAAATTCGTCCACCCTTTGTATGTCCCAAACAATGCTTACAAGTAATCCAGCAATATTTTACAGGAGCTGTTAGGACCTAGACATACCAATACTTACTTTTTTTCCCCTCAAAGATGTAATTGACAAGTATCTAACTAAGCCCTGAGCAGCTGCTCACTAAGTATCCAAAGCTTCTGTTTTAGACCTGAAGGGCTCAATGCCTCACAGTTTGCCTAAGCCTTCTGGCCATCCTACTTTGTCTGAAATACCATCTCTACCTGTAGGCCTTGTCCAGCAGTAAGCAGAGATGCACGTTGTCTGATTCTAATATTTGTCAGTTAAAGGGAAATGAAAACCCAGCGCTTTAATGAATGCTTCCAAAATCAAAATGGTCAAAAGAGAAATTTGGATGAAGTTTATAAATGAAGTTTATAAATTTAGAAATTATAGAATTTAATATTATTTTTACAAATGCCTGGTTTTTTTTTTTTTTATATGATGTGTGTCTCTCAAGAGGCTTGAGAACTCATAAGAAATTCTCTTGAGCCAAAACCATTGGAAGTGAGCTTTAGGACCAACACCGCGTTGTCTTCGCTGGGAAAGGGAGACATCAGCACCCACAACAGCTTGATTTAGAGAAGACAAAAAAGGTTACCCTTGTTTTTGGGTGCATTCTGTAAAACTAGTGATAACTCAGTTGCAACATACTTAAGAAATCACACTGAGCAGCTGAGAAGTCACTTCTGAGCAGAGAGATCAAATCTGCAATGACCATCTCAAGAGGGAGCATTTTTAGGTAATCAAAAATAACTTTATTACCTGCTTAATGCCCTAGCTTGTAAGTAGTCAAACTCTAGTAGTAATACTACTACTAAATATAACAACCCATCTAATCCAACTCTTTATTTTGTAGTTATAACCCTGCCTTCAAATTAAGAATTTCTCTTTATTACCTAATTAGTGACATACACTGTGAAATTTTGGACAGGCACTGAAGCACCAGGCATTAGCTAGAAGCAACACAGTAGATCTGATGGGCAGCAGTAAGGTGCATCTGCCAACTTAGGTAACTTTCTAAAAGGTTAAATGATAACTGGACTTTACAAGACTTGTACATTTCTGAGGACTGCGGAAAAAAAGGCAAATTCACACACAGGTAACTGAAGTACTTCCATTAGGCAGGTTGGTGTTAGCAACCTAGGAAAGGTGAAGCAAAGACCAAAGTGTATTCATTCAACCTTAAGTAGCAGCTGTGTATCTGTTTTCCTTCCTCTCATATGTGCACACATCCACGTCCCTCAGTTGCAGATCACAGACCTATTAGTCCACTTACTTCATCTTGTACAGTTTATTAAATCATAAGGACTTCCATTCTCTGGTGCATTTGGGGAATTTTGCAGACTTTCGGTGCTCCTACTCAGGTCAGCCATGCAACCACACGATTAAGCTAAATTCCCTTAAAAGAAAATCTTTGTTTAATATTAAAACGAAAACATTAAGCTGTAAAACATTAAAGTGTTAGTTAATGACCATTACGGCAATATGAGAGCCAGATGGGAGCTGCTCTGTGCTGTCCAAGCTCAGCTTCCCCGGCGTGATGCTCTGCACGACACAAACCCTCCCAGCAGCACGGAGCAGCTCAGCAGCACCAGTCTGCTCACTGGAGGTCGAGTCCTCGACCCGACGTACAGCCAAACAGAACATGCATCTCCTCTTGCTCTGGGTGGGATGGGGGGACTGACACTCCCGTTAACTCCTCAGCAAAACCAGCCTTATGTTACAGGAGCCACTAACTCACATCAGCCAGTCATCCCACCAAACTGCAGCGGCTCCCAGAGCTGCTTCTGGGCTCTGCCTCTTCCCAGTGAGACCAGTAGACAACTTGTGCAGCAAACAGGAAAAGGCTTGGACCATACACACACCTTATGTTATCTAAGTCCATATAGAGTATGTGCAAAGAAAGAATAATTTAATCTTTTCCAGAAAGCAGTTGAAAGGTGTTTGAAAGCAACGTCTGTTCACTAGTTAGGCAATAAGACAATTTAGAAGTAATAAAGAATGAACATTTTCTCGGGAAAACCTTTATGAATCACTAACATGTGGATGTACCCAGCATTTTATTCAGAGACCTCTAATTTCTGAAAAATCCACAGGAGCAAGTAGCCAGACTGCTCTCAGACTCTCGCAGCAACACCTCCAAAGTTCTCCTCTAATCACCACACTGGATCAGAGTAGCAGAGTTGGAAGAATTCAAGCAAATCCCCACTGGATTCTTAAAGCAGGCTCTAATCCGAATGTTACCATCAAATGAGAAGCTCTGTTTTTGCAGGAAAAGGATCTGTCTCCCATCATGGGACCTTCCTCCAGCATCTAAGCTGAGCCAAGCGCAAATGAAACCTTGAACCTGTGCCCAGAATGATCATCAAGAATTGAAACTTTTGAATTAGGGACAATATAAAAGATGCCAATAAAAAATTCTTTTCTGCAAGCCCTGCTCTGATGCATAAATCTTGCCCCACTTTCCTTCCAGCCCAGTTAAAACCTGAGCTGTGCCAAATCCCAGGGGAGAGCCCACTCACAGCACTTCTGACACAAGCCAGGGGGCAGTTGAAATTACAAAAGACAGTTCTCATAAGAGTCCCAGATCAAAGAAACCCACCTCCATTTGCATGAACTTTTAGATAAACATCCAAAGAAAGTTTAAAGTTCACTACGGGACTGACCCTTTTCTGCAGCAACCCTCACGCAAATCCTTTTGCCATTTGTCTTTATGGGTGGCAAGGTCTTTGGGGCAGGCACCAGGACTTCCTATGCATTAGTAAGAGACCAGCACCATCAGCCTCTGGTTCTAAACGGAGAGTGTGTCCCCTGCCACAGTGTAAATATTAATTGTAACCTATCCAGCCCTAACACACGACTTCATGACAACCCTCCCCTCATCTGTCCACACTACTCCAGGTTATTGAGATCAAATTCAGTGAGATTTGACATGTGAAAGCGAATCATACATGGTATGTCCAAATGACCAGAGGCTGGGAAACAAGCCACGTGATCAGGTCATATGGAAACAAACTCCAAAAGGTTGTAACTGTCATTCCTCCATTTCTTTAACCACTCCATTCAACTACCTGTTACCTTCTCTGAGTTTAAACGAGACTCAAAGTACTCCCAGAGCCACGATCACAGCACAGAAAGGTCATAGCAGATATCTACTTGTCCCTTGGCATCCTACATATGTTAAAAGATATAAAAATAAGAAGAACTAAAAATCCTGTGATGACAAGTGAAGTTCAGGAACCCTAACTAAGAGCTCAAAATCTCACTTTTCCCCCTGTATTAAAGCAAGCACTTTCACAAAGACTCAAACCATAGATTATCTTCAGGGTTATTGTGATGTGACTATGAAGCTTTCTCGTCAGGCTGCCAGTGGGGAGGAAAAAAAAAAAAAGGCTTTCTGAATCAGGCCCTTATCATTTATACCACATTACAATCCAAAATGAAAAATGACTTGCTCCAGATTTGATAGAATAAAGCATCTTGAGATGCCATAGAAGTACCCAATTTTCAATAAAGACATTAAACCTAAGCTTCAAAAAAAAAAGGGGAATAATTACATCGTTTTTTGCTTTGAGTTTTAATGCTAAAAGTGTCAATTTATAAAACTAGGTGAACATCCACAATTCCTAAGCAGACTGCAGCTAATTAGACCCCTTTTGATCTTTTATTTTGCCTAGAAGCTTATTTAACAACTTTACACAAAACTCAAGGTTTTGACACAGTAGTGGACTGGGGGAGGGGAGAAGACTGCAGAAGAGAAAAATTCTCTCTGCTGCTTGCTAAGGTGGGAGGCTTGTCACTTCCCCATGCACACGTGCTATCAGCAGAACTGGAAAATGCTTTCCAGCCATGAGATGGACCACCTCTTATTTGCGCTGTCTGCATGGAGACGTGATAGAGAACAAAACATTAACAATTAAACCACCATACAAATAGAGATGTTACTAATCCTCCAGCATTACGTACACCATTCGTGTGCATAAACTACAGTTTTAGGTAAAGGGTGGCAACACAAGAATAAACACCGTGCCTCCCAGGGAATGAGAAGGGATGCCTTTAATTGCCACTGCGAAGAAACGGCACTGGCTGAGTAGCGTTGTCTGAAACAACCATGCAGTGAAGAGGCACTGCAGTTTCCTACCTGAGCAGCATCCACCTTCATTGCAAAGGGTTGCCCAAAGGTTGGAGCGGGACAGGCAGGGCTGGTAAGGCAAGCAGAGAGCAGAGCCCTTACTGTGCTATTTGCTGCAGCAAAATAAATCTTTAAGTCAGTTGACTCCATCCTGGGGCAGTGGAAGGGACTAGACAATTTCTCCTGGTTCCTTACATCTCTCCTTCCCATGAAGGACTGACCTCGAAATAGCTGTGGGGGCCAGATGACACAGGAGCCACTATGACTTGGGCATTTGTCATTTCCGTGACCACATCACGTCGTATCTCTCCTTTCCATAACAGGGTATTCTCGCCTCTAAGACCTTCACGTCTCCCAGGAGCTCACCAGAGCAGTGAAGTCAGGATTTTTAAGGGCAGAAAGCTCCTTACCCTGTCCTGAAACGAAACAATATTATTAGATTTGAAGGACCCAGGTCGCTGGGCTCATGCACGCAGACCCTGAGGACCAGGGAGCCATGCTGATCCGAGGCTGACTGTTGGGAAGGGAGTGATAGAGGGAGGAGACAGGGGCTGGGGGGAATTAGCTGCTGCAAACAGCAAAGCTGAGTCTACAATAATATGCTCCTGTCTGCGAGCAGTTCCTGTCTGACAGGGGAAGCTGGATAGATTTGAAACAACCACAACCATTTGGATGTACTGATTTGTGTAGCGCCTGTGTTAATCTCTGCTTAAAGGGAACAAACCTGGGACCCACTCTAAATCTCCACAATAGCAGCCCTTCACACCTGCCCTGTCACCACCTACCTTTAACTGTCTTCAGTCCTGAGTGAGGGTACTCCGAGTTCACCTGATAGCTGAGCTCATTTCCAATTCATCGTTCAAGCAGGAATAAATAATGCTGAATGCAGCTCTCAGCCCCCCCTAAGACACCGCACACCCCTCCTGAGGACCCCCACCGCCAGCCCTAGGCTGTGCTCTAACCCCTCCCCACCCCCCTGCCCCAGCCTCACAACCGCTAGGCAAGCTTAAACCATTGCCTTCAATTTGTTGAAAAATTGGTCTTCCTCACCCAGTTCTGAGGCCATCCTGGCTTGCAGGTTTACTTCCTTTTCTCCTTGCTCTCCTCGAGGTACATCAGCTGAATGGGGCTTCAACAGGAAAGGGAAGAAGGAAGTGATCACAGACTACCCACGCAGCAGCAGCGCAGCTATTTCACCCCTCATGCTACGCATCAACATTAATGACTTCAAAGAAGACCATTTGCAAAGTTAAAAGCTTAATGTAGTAGCAAAAATCAATACCGTGCTCAAGAAAATCCCCTGATGCTGGAGCACCACTCAGGTAGACAGCACAGGGGCATTCCCTCCACTACCAGCAGCCTGGCAGGCCATTAGAGAGGGGAGGCTGCCTTAATTTATTCTCTTTGTCATCCTAATATAGATCTTCCCTTTTCAATTGCTCTTTGTACCTTCATACTGCAATTTGGGTTCATAAATAGAACGAGTCCTAAAAGCTAGGATCAATATATCGTGCGTTCCCTTTCAGATGGGAGGCAGAGAGAACACAGCAAGAAGGAGAGAGCCAAATACCCTGCTGGCATAAACAGCAAGTTCCTTTATGCTGTGATTTTACCATTTAAAATACAAGTCCAAATATGGACTCAGACTTCGTAAACTAACTGAAAAAAAATTTACTAGTCAACCTTGTGTTCCCAGAGCAGTTCTCTGCACATAAATTCAAGCCTTTTCCAAATTCTAATAATTCACCATGTATCATTACTAACACTGCAGGTAAACAGGACTGTTCAGATACAGAAATTGAGCAGAGGGAGGCTGAGCCACCCAAAGTGTGGCAGCAAGCGACAGATCGGAGAGAGAAGCTGGCTCACCTGCTGCTGCCTATGCTACCTTGGACACAGAAGCATCCCTCCTTCTCTCCCAGTGCTCCCTGCTTTCCAGACATCTGAAAAATGTAAAAAAATGTTACTATTTTGCATGTGGTAGATAAAGGTATCATAAAGACTCCTTTTGCCTGCAAAGGCAAGTGCTGTTTTAAGGAACAAACGCAATTGTGTGAGTCCATGGAAATGCCAATCCCTGGTTTCAGCTGAAAAATTCAAATGCTGCGAGAGATCTGTCTCTTTTTAAAGAAGGGTTATTCCCAGGGTTGTTTTTTGTGTGCCAGATTCTTGCCCTCTGAGAGGCGGTGGTGCACATGAAGGTACTTCAACACCTTGGCCACAGCAGGCTTCAAAACCTTCCTAAAGGAAACTTAATAAACAACTGCAAACAGCCCAGCCTACTGCCTCCTTGACTCCCAATAAACGAGGAGCAGAAGGAAAACAATCACATACAAAAAAAATCCCCCAAATACCAGAGGGAAGATTTTATTAAAAGCAAAACCAAAAAAAAAACAAACCACACCACTTTTCAGTACTTAAATTTATCCCTACGTGTCAATGAAATTGGAAATAATTTGCACTTTATAGGGAGATTGTATGTTATACGTAAATCTCATAGACCTTTGTCTATAGGCAGTTCTTGTTCGAGTGTTAATCTATAGCTGGACTGAAGGTGCTGAAGACGACCTCTGGAAGCTGCAGGGACAAGTGAAAGGTGGGTGCACAGGGCTGCGAAGTGTTGGTAACCCCTGGTGCTCTGAGGTGTCCCCGTGCCCCAGCATCGTTCATGCATCCTTAGAGGAGAGCGTGCAGCATTGCATTGCTGACAGAAACTTGTCTATAATTTGTTTTTTTCTGACGTAACATAGATGGGTTTCTTAATTTGACACAGTCCTAAGGGACTGGGATGCTCTCTGCTCCCATTAAATACACTTGCCAGATCCATACAGCTCCATTCCACAAGGAAGAAATCCCCAAGGGTAACAATTGTTTCAAATAAGAAGCCTAAGCAAATGAAAACCAAACCCTCTCCCGCCACCTCCTCAACAAGCGCACACAACCCTACCAAAGCACGCTGCTGCCGATGCTTTGCAGCAACACCTGCTTAAAACCAAACAAAAGCACCCATGAGTCACCAAGTCAGTCAGTAAAATCAAATTTAATCTGTCAAAATATTTCAGTTTCACCCAAACACTCTTAGCTGGTTAGTGCTAAATATTAGTTCCATCTCTTAATCCTCCTGCCAAGCGAGCCAGATTTCCTGCTAGAAAACAAAGCTGAGTAACATGTCTAAGATCAGAGGAATGGTGCCCAAACCAAAATAATAACTAACATCTCATCCCTCAGTCTGTCCTCCTCCAAAGAACGAGGCCCTGCTCCTTCCACCTCTGTACATTTCACCTTGGCTTTTATCCAGTGCTTATTCCTCTTATTTCCTCTCCCCTAGAATCCAAATAAATCCGCATGGCGCTAACTGAGTCCTACAAAGCCGAAGGTGAGAGAAAGGCATCTCAGCCCCTCGTTCACCCAACGGCTCAGACAGCTCGGGACAGAATGCTGCCACGCGTCCCCCGGGGCCACGCACTGCCCTCCAAGGGACTTGCTGGGGACAGCACCCACCGTTTCCCCAGGGAAGCCTTTCTGCAGCTCGCTTGCTCTCCCTAATATGCCAGAGAGCAGCTGCTTCTGCGCTGGGGCTGGAGCCTCCTGGGCTCTTCCACCCTTTCTTTGGAGCCGAGACACACCAAGGTGCATCAGGACACCTTTACGAAGCGATGGCTGAGAGTTTGTCCAGAAAGCTCTACGAGCACGAGTGCTGTTGCTCCTGGAGAAATGTCTACGGGGCTGCAGTTAGGAGAAGCGAGGAGAAACATCTGTGTGCACACAAGAACAGTGCAGGCACAAGCTGCAGCTGTGAAGCCCCTCTCACTTGGCCAACGCTGTCTGCTAACTGCTGGCATAAATATAGTAACAGTGCTGCACATATGGCAGGCTGTTTAATTTTAGAAATCAAAACTATCAAGTGATTAAGTTAGTCATCCTTCCTCAATTTGGGACCAATACAGCAGTACCAGAGGCAGTGGTCATAACCACTGTGGTTTGTTAGAGAGAAAGAGCGCTCATGCGTGTGCTCCTGCGCAGGCAGGGAACGCCAGAAACCCGCTCTGCTCTGCCCAGCCTCGTTTTTCAAGGCAGGATGGCACAAAAGGAAAAAACTTGAAGCAAGCCTCCAAATGGAAACGGGGTGCCTGCAGACGGGCACGCATGCACACGCAGCCTGCAACATGCTCTGCGTGAACATGGACTCGATTCAGCGCAGCAGAACCGCTGCCCTTAGCACGCACTTTTCAAGAAGTGAGACGAGAACATTTTTATGCCAGTTGGCCGCTGGAAGCAGGATACATCCAGATCGCAGCCAGGGATTTCAATTTCCCAACAGAAACTAATGAAGAGGCAAATGGGAGTCAAGTTCAGCCAGCACAACTGCCACGGTGCAAACGTGCCCAGGTCAGGGGTAAGGACGTGCAGACATTGCACAGATCCTTGTCACCACTGGACTGAGCCCTCCTGAGCTCAGCAGCCCAGCCCGTGCTGATGCTCACACACCCTCGATGGCACGGGGGGGGCCTTGATGCACTGCAGAAGCAGCAGCACCTTTTGCAGAGCCCCACAGCTCCTCCCCAGGTGCAACACCAGTCGCACCAGGAGGATGCAGCCCCGCAAAGCCCGTCGGTATCTTTCCCTTCCAGTGAAAACCAACGAAGGAAGAAAGCAAACAAGTCATGGAGGGATTTTCTGTTTCTCTAGACAAACACACTAAGAGCAGTTCAAAAGAGGCTAATTAAATTCTAAAATCCCTGTGCAAATACATTAATAATTATTTTGAAATGAGCAGTTAACCAAGGAAGTTTTCAAGGTGGGAAGTGTTTGATACAGAAGAACCGCTCAGCATTTGCCGGAGACAATCTCTCCGGATAGCACACATGTTCGTGGGGTGGGCAACAGCCAATGCTCTTCCTTCCCAAGCACCAGGAAGCCAAGCTAACACCAAGTGACGTGGCTGTAAGCCTGAAGGATCACTGTGCAGCCCCAAAGACCGCTTCTTACATATTGCCAGGACAGAGGAAAAGCAAAGAGATTTCTTCTCTCCTGCTTTCACTACAGGAAGTTTCCAAATGCCAGATAAATCTTTTTTTTCTTCCCACACAACCCTAAGTCAAAGAAAAAAAAATCAGTAGCCTATAAGAGGTGAATAACAGTTATTTGGGGAGAGGGGCTTAGCCCAGAAGTCACAAAGACCTTTTGCCTGATTTCTCCTCATTTCTGCAGCTTGCATCAATAACCACACTGATGGAAAACGTGTATGAAATGCTACTATTCCAACAGGAACCAGAATCTCTCCCTTTGTGCATGAAGCATGAAATGATGAGAAATTGATAATTTGTTATAATTGCTCATACGATGGGGTGGAAAATCTGACATTGTTGCACAGTCTCCACTGCCACGGTTCATGGCACGTCTCGATTTGAAATGCCACCTTTCTCACAAGCCAGCAGGGCAACAGAACTGCCTTCATTTAACAATGGCAAACCAAAACAGAGAAAAGTAGCGATGTGCCCTTGCAAAGTTGTTGGCAGAGCAAGGAATTAAACCCACTGGCTGAGGCTCTGAAAGCCAGGCCATCCTGTCCTGGTCAAATCTCCAGCCATGGTCACAAGACTACCCTGATTCTTCTCTTCCCTTATTCTTTGCATGTCCTTGCTCACTGCAGCACAATTACATTTTTTCAGGCAAGATCTCATGAGATATTGATTCATATGCCTGTTAAAATCCAGATCCATTATACCTCCCTTTTTGCTTTCATTCACTAATTTTATTGTCCTATAAAATATAAAGATTTTCTGATGAGATACATTCACCATGCCGCCAATACTGCTAAAGGCATACAGCTGCCATCATCTTCCGGAAACATGTTTGTTTAGTTCATAAATCCTTCTTTTGCTAGATACAAAAATTATGCATACAGGACAATAAATTCTAGGATCATTCTTCCTTTGGATTTGACAAGCAGGACTGCAGTTATTTCCCCGGCCCTGGAGTACCTCTCAAAGAGCAGTCAGCAGTCTGATAACTTCAGATAAACCATTTAATTTCCAGAAGGAGCCTTGTTTGTATGTAGACACAAGTTATAGTCCACTGGGTGCTCTCTGTTCTCACTGATTGCTCCCGGGTGGGAAGCAAAGGTTTTGGGTGAGTATGTTACTGGCAGTCTCTGCTCGCTGCACCACAAAGATGCCTCATTCAAAATTTAAGAATCTTTTTTGTGATCCAGAAGAGGATATGTTTGTTACTTACCTCAGCTGCATGCTAAATATGCTGTTCTGCAGTATCAACAGGCTCAGCAATTGTTTTACACTGCATTATGAGTAGATACCTAAAAGAGAAAGTAGGGAATAAAAAGATAGTAAAAGTGACCAAACACTGATTCAACTGATTTTTGGGGGAGGGGTGGAACAGTAAAGGAGGGGAAAAGCTAAACAACTTTGACTCATCCTTAAATGCTCCCCAAAAAGACTAAAAATTATTTATAGGTAAATCCAATTAGCAGAAGCAGAATGAAAGGAAAAGGAAGGAAGTTAACTGCAAAATTCAACTAGACCACCAAGTCTCCAAGCATTACAACTTGCTGTGGCATGGTGAATCCTGCCTAGAAAAGGGGTAGAATTCACGTTTAAAGCAGCTCAGACAAAACAATTCAGATGCGATCAGCATATGTAAGTGTATATAAGGTACCTTTAATCTAGGCTAAAACTTGCATGCTGTTAGCAGCAAAATGTAGACAAACACATCAGGGCAAGCTGCTCAGCTACATCCCCGTGACTTCAGCCAGAAGCAGCCCTTGCTGATCCACACGCCACCGTCATTTCTATGAGAGCTCTGTGTGACAAAACATGAAAAAAGCTGAGATGCCCAAAGTTGGCAGAAGAACTTCAGGATACCAAAATTTATCTCCTTGCAATCTTCTAATTCACTTCCAAGCCTGCCCGAGGACTGGGCAGCAGAGCACGTGCACAGATGCTCCCCAGGGCAGGCAGGAGGCCAGTCACTCCTGCCCAAACCGCTTGGGTTCCCTTGTGAAATCCCACGTCAGCAACACAGCCTTTTCATACTTCTGCTGCAGTACGCTTTACGTCCTGCTAATGTGGAGCTGCCGTCCTCCAGATCCTCTGACCAGGAAAGACAGTCACCTGGTAAAGGGCTTGCGTGGTTTGGGTTCTCTAATTGCACGATGGTCCTTTGTGGGACACACACATGGGATTTCCCAGCTCGTGCGGGGTTCAGAGATCCTCCACAGACAGCAGCCCTGGCTGATGAGCGTGACAGCTCACCATCAGTGATGTAGAGTGGGCAGCAGAATTCATGAAGGCCTGAGCATCACTTATGACAAAGGGATGTTTTCTTTTGTCCAGCTAAAGCTCTCTATTGAACAACCAGTGGAGAATAAGACCCCATAAACATCATATCTGGAATCTTAGGACTAATCATCAAGAATATAAGTACTCTAAGTCAAAAATGTTGCTAGATTTATTGTCTGCACTTTTTTATGCATCCTGGAGTAAGGATTTCACCATACTTCTCATCGCTAATAGTCATACTGAGCTCATGAGGAGTGGTCACAGCCTGGAGACCCTGACTGCAGAGATTTTACAGTCTTTTCCAAATCAAAGACTACAGATGTGCCAGACTAATCCTGATTAGTAACAAACACCTTCGCTGTGAATATATTGATAATACTATGCAACTGTAGAAGGCTTTTTTATGTCAGGTGGACCACGTTCCTACAGCTGTCTGATTTTTTTTTGCCACTTTGCTGTCCTTTTTCTCTTGTACGCTATTCCACATACTGATGCAATCAAGAAAAAGCTAGGAAAAAGACTTAGGAGCTGTTATTAAAACTGTAGATTCTTACTGCCACTATTTCTCCCTCCAACTAGATTCCAGTCCTGTTGACTCTCGTTTCCTAGCTGAGCCTGGAAATATTAAGACACCTTTAAAATCCTCCTTGCTATATACAAGTCTAGCTCATTGTTTGGATATGACGTGGCTAAAAAAATATGCCAAGGCTGGGTTGCTTGGACAAAGGTGCTACAAAAGAATTCAGGTACACTGCATAGGTATTCGAACACTTCATGGGCTGCTCTTAGAGACAACCCCTGGCTAAGTGCCACCATACCAGTGGTGAGATGACAGCCAGGATGATCTAGCAAGAATGGAAGGTATGCAAGGACTCAGACAAACACTGAAGGATAGCAATAGAAGAACATGGCACATGCAAAGTATCACTTATTTGGGAACAGACACACGTCTTTTGCTGTGCTAAAAGCATGCCATACCTTAGCAAACCCATTTCCATGGTAGCTTTCGTCATTCACAATACGGCAATGTCAAACACCAAGAAACATTTCGTTTGCCTACAACATACTGTAATGTGAAAGAACACAGAGGTTACCTGCAGGAGACACCAAGCATAAACATCCGCTTTACCCACCTGTCCTTTTTGTCAGAAGAGATACCAGAGCTCAGGTACTTGGGCAGTGGGCCAGAACAGGGCATCCTGGCTCCTAGCCCCTGCTCAGAGGAGGAGTGGTGTCTGATAGTCAAAAACAGTTGAACCAGGATCTAAATTTTGTTCCTAGCTCAACCCTGACTCACAGTACATAACCTTGAACAAGATACTACACCACCTTTTCCATGGGAACATGGCAGAACTTACCCATTTCCCTGTGCCTGGCTGTATGGCGCAATCACTGCCCATAAGGTACTTTCAGGTCATTGGCTCAAGGGTGCCAGAAAAGAGCAGAGCCTTATTGCTGTAGCTTGTCCAGGGCTTATTCTGCGTGATGTTAAGAGCCTGGGTCAATGTACGTGATTTTTTTTCCCAGCACTCCAAGAAATCTTCTGCATAGCAAAGTTAAAGCAAGCGAGAGAAAGAGAGACGTCTCCGTTTGATTGGCTGTGACTAGCTGCAATTAAAAACTATAATTTATTACCCTGGATTACGAGTATAATTTCAATGCAGAGAATTAAGGTTTTCTTCTGAGATGGAAATAAAGATTAATTTTTAATTTCCTTTCTCATTGCACATTTAAGAGCAATGGACTCCATAGAAAACTACAGGTCAAAATAGTTTTATGGAGGAATGACAATGTTCCATTGCCGAATAATTTAATGCTCTTGCTGCCTTTTTAATATTTGACTGCAGCTCCCTCATGCGAAACAACGGCAGCAGACACCGTACACGTTTGCTGCAGCACTCAGGTCAATGTGACTTTGAAACAACAAAGTTTCACTGCTCAGGACTCGGGCAGCTCTTGGAGCTCCCCAGATGCAGCGAGCTGCCTGCCACACCAAGGGACACGCAGCCACTCCCAAAGGACGGGCAACTGGTCTGGGGAAGGGGAATGGGAAGAGCAGGAGTGAAATGAAAGCCTGGGGGAAGCAGAAGGCACCAGAACAGATGGGCACATGGGGTGAGTATTCACACATCAGGCACATAACACACCAGGCACTTCCCACCTCAGAGGCTGGCAGGTATATTCAGATAAAGCAGGAGAAACGTTTCCATCTAGGAAACACCGCTGTAAGACAGCAGGGCTGGAAGGTTTTGCCTGCAGGCAGAACACGTTATTCCAATTTCCACAGCACATCAGCAGAACGCAGGAAAAAACTGTGAGGCACAAGGTTGTGAATTCACTGAGGCCCTGGCACCGTGACTAGGTCGCTGCTTTCCAAAACAGCTCCCAGTGGAGAAAGCCACGGTGGAAAAGCTGGGAAATCCACACCGTTACACAGCACTTCCGAGCTACCTGTAACAATGCAACACGGCACAAGAAAGGAGAGGAGATCTGTGTGCGTCTATTCCTCCCAGAGACAGGCTACCAGGACAGGATTTGATGCTGCTGCAGATAACAGGAGGACACCATCACATGCCTCAGGCCCAGTATTTGACTGTGGGCAGTGAAAGGAAGTGCCAATGAAATTCAGAAATGCCTTAAATCATTGCTCTGGTAGTAGCAATTAAAAAAGAAAAAAGAAAAAAGAAAAGCCCATACTAATGACTTGTATCCCAGTTAATTGAATAACCCTGCACTGACAGAACTATATCCTAGATGACCTAATAATAGGCCTTTCCACTGTAGGGTTTTGAAAATTTATTGACATCTTATAATTGGTATCTTGGGTTATAAATGGGATTAGGTGCCTAAGTGATGCAACTGCTGCTCAGCAGAGGGTTAAGCTGAGCACTGTGCAGGGTCACCGGGAGGAACATCTCCCAGAGACATGGTGGTGACAACACTCGCAGTGCATCCTGAGGACCAAGTGGCTGCATGCTCAGCTCCACCTAGGCCAGGTCTCAAGGCTGCGAAAGGCCAGCCCTGAGTTAATGGGCAGGGACCTACACCATCATGCAAATTAAAATTAATCCCACTATTTTCATCCTAGGGAAAAAAAAAAAAAAGAATAAGAACTCCCTCACACAAAATTCAAACAATGCTTTGTCCCAGAAGTCCCTTCCTTCCACTACTGACGTATTTTCCCATGTCCTCTAAGGCTAACTGGGTCAGCTTCCCATTAGGCTAAGCACAAAGCTACACGCTAAAACCATGACTTCAAAAATGGAATTTTTATGTGGACCGGAGACCTCAGAAGGTCACTCACAGTTGGTTGCACACAGTGAGGACATGCTTCATCCCAGGTCTAGGAGAACAAACCAAGCATTTTGCAAGTTGCTACTGTTCAGTTTGGGGAATTGTCCCCTTGCTGAGGAACTGAGTCTTTTTTGAGGTGCAAAGGTTTGTTAGATTTATTTACTTTCCTACCCAGCCAGAAGGCAAAAGCTTGAGTGCTCATGGCCAGGCTGGTAGGTGCCAGAAATCATTCAAGAAAAATGTATTCAGATATATTACAAAACCTCTGAAACCTACAGGTCTTCTTCTTCTACTGAAGCAGGTAAAGGTTAGCCATTTGACATATATCTGCCCATACCAACTCAGGCAGACTTCTCTGAGCTCACAGGTTAAATCAAGTTACTTGGAATCCCTCTACAGAAAGCCTCAAAGATGAAGAAATTAGGACAACTGAACAGGGAGAGCTGCTTCCTTCCAGTTGGGAATGGTCCCCAGAACACATCTCTTTATGTGAGATTTTAGCCAGAAACTCTAGCCAAGCACAGGTACAAGGGCTGCCCCAGCCCTTCACGCAGCAGGGACGCTAAGCAGCACGCCGACCAGTTTCTAACTCGGCCATTTATCACCTCTTGACACCTTACAAAATTCTCTGCAGATTTACATTTCCCTGTATTATTTTCCTTTGCTGTCTGTCCTAAACAATTGTGTCCAGACTTGGTTTGCTTTAATCAATCATGTTTCTATTCTCTTGTGGCTGCTTTTCAGCAGCAACTGAAGCTCTTGCTACCTACAAGTTTGCTTCTGACAACCGAGGTCTCACAGATCCTGTGAGGAGGATACATGCCTGGGACTAGACTCTGTGAGAGCCCAGCTTTGCTAAGCCCAGAGCATCCAGAATTTGGATCTGTTATTCAGAAGTACTTCATCCCACCGCTGCTCCCACTGGGATGCCAGTGGCTACCTTTGTCAAATACCCCAGTGTTTTGGGTCTGTTGGAAAGTCTGGATTCCGATTTTTGGAGCACAAGAGATGCAGAAGCACCAGCTGCTATGGAGAATCCTTCTCACAGACTTTCGAGACCAGTTCTGCCTCTAGTAGCCCACCGCTGGTATAACCATTTTCTGAGTGCAAAGACTGGTATGTGTCTCCGGAAATGGAGTTTAGATGTTTGTCTTATCTGAGCAAGTTCAGTGACTGAACACTGCACAAAAAAGCGTGAGCAACCCTGACAAAGCAACTGCCGCCTCCTTATCACGGTCTCCAAAAGGACTGAAAAGAATCAAGCATCAGAGACTTATCTCTTGAGAGATGTTCAGTGCCCATGCCTGGCTTACCGATCAGCTCTAACTCCCCTTTTTCACTAGAGTTTTGCTGCCTTGTTTTTGGCCACACAGTACAGCCTTGCCACTTCCTGAGTGTGGAGGAGTTGCGAGGGGAAGGGGGTGTGGAGGATGGGCCCTCTTTGCCGACACTATTGTCTTGTATTTCTGGACAATGGGATGTTTTTACCCATGACAATTTTACCGTTGTGATAACCGTAACAAATGGCCATCCTGGTATCACAGGAAGGTTCTCAAGCGTTGGGTGATGACAATGAAACGGAGGCTGTGGACAGGTTTCCTTGAAGTCCCACTGACCTGGGCTTCCTCTCTACAGCCTCCCCATGCACTACAAGCTCAGTTTGAGCTCTTGCCCCACTAGTATGCTGGCTGCATCAACAAGAGGCACGTACCTTCTGGTGGGAGAGGGTTCTTGGTGGTGGCCTACTGCTGGTCCCAGAAAACATGGACTTGGCACATGCCCCTGAGCATTGCAGTGCATTTCCTGTCCCCTCATGGCTGGTGCATTTGTGGGAATGAATTAAGGACAACACATTCAAGAGTAGGGACGTTGTAGCATGAAGAGGAGATTCAGTATGGTCTGCAGGGATAAAAAAAGTTAATTAGAGGAATAAGACCTGTTATAGACCGAGCAGAAGGAAACACACAAGTTCCTTTCAGGAACAAATGCTTCAATCTATACCCACTGACACCTCCACTTCTTCTAATTGCATTGGGCTGTCTTTCCTACACCTTGCACAACACTCCTAGACCAGGCAACCTGCCATGCCACAGAAAAATTGCCTTTTATGTCAGTTTCCTCAACAGTCTTCCAAAATACTGCTTTTGCCATGAAACATGCGATTCTTCAAGCCCACAGCATCTGCTCCACCTGCACAGTCAGTTGGCATGGGATTTCCAACAGCACCAAGCCCTGCTCTGACAGCTCCCACTGAAGACAGAGGGAAAACACCTTGTGGGTTCAGTAGGAACAGAGTTTGGTCAACCCTGAATGCTTCTGAAAATCCTTCACTAAAGTACACATTGAACAAGCATGGAAATACTCAGCTCTGGAATGTAAGGATCAGGTCAAAGCAACCAGTGAGCAAGACAGGAGCAATAACTTAGACAGGACAAGACATTCAAAGCAAACCATGCTTTACTCAAAGAATAGCCTCTGGAAGCCCATATGAGACTTCTTACATTACGGTGTCCATTCAGCCATAACAGAGGTATCACAAGTCACTCTGTGACAGTGGAACACACCAACAGAGGAACAATGCCAACTGGCATTTCTACATTTTTGGTATGTGGAAATAGCTTAGATCTCTAGGTCAGAACTTGTCTGCAGGAAATAGGCTGGGGTAGGATCCAACAGCAGCCCTGTTTGGGTTGCAGTTATGATGGTATAGCCTTCAACTGACCTCCTGAGATTCTCATGTTCAGGATGGGAGAAATTGAAATGCACAGAACATAAACTCCATCAAAGGAAGACTCTGACTCTCGGTCACGCAAATTCTGAACCAAAGTAGTTTAAAACAGGTCACAAAGTCTGTCTCCACTTATAATTGCATGTAATCTACTTTTATTGCCTCATACCAAGTTCTCATATTTAGAGAAGCAAATATATTGATTTATACAGACCTGTAAACCAACAGACACACAAGTACACTCTTTGAATGTTGATATCATTTAAATGGCAGGAGCTTCTTTTCCTGTCTCTGACACTTTGCACGCAGAAAAAGAGCAAAATTAGCATGATGCTTTACTCTCCAGAAAGCCAGCACCTCTCCCCTTAAAAGCTCAAGATCTTAGGCCAGACATCATGAGAAGGCAAAAACACCGCAGAGACTGCAATATTATCACTTGCCTTCACACAGTTAATGTAATTTGTCACTTACCCACCTAAGCTTGGGGTGACAGCAGTTTGTTTAAGGGCTGGGCAGAGCCAGAAGACCTGCAGCCTTGCCCAGCTCCATTCCCAACCTTCCTGCACACAGCCCTGAGCGGGCACCTTGCCCCTTGTGCTTGGTCTCCCCTTCCCCAGCTGTCTGCCCTGGCTAGGGCTGCCTCGACCTCTCACAGCAAGGTGCATCTCCCCTAGGCGTATTCTGTGCCTTGTTCAGTGAAGCCCAGTGAAGGTCTCTAGGCAATACAAAATAAAAGGTCTATGTAATACAAAATAGATGCTAACTGGTTATTCAAATATCTGCATGGATTTCCACATTTGAAAATATTTCCTCCAGAAAGCAGAAATAATCAACAAACGTCTGCCTGTAAACATGCAAGGCTAAATCAGCAACAGATGATGTTTACAGAGAGGTCTCACCAAAGTAGCTTTGTACAGCTAACGTTCCTTTATCAGATGCTCCCCAAATAGCCCCCCTCTCGTGCTGTGTTCAGCTTAACAGATAAGGCAGGGTCAGAACGGAGGTTTCAGCCGACAGATAAGTAATACTTGAACCCCTCTTTCCGTGCTGCAGAGGCTGGAGGTTTGGCATGCTGATCATCACGAGCTCCGCCTAGCTCATGGCTTCACCTCACACCAAGCGAGTCAGACCGCACAGGCCAGAACGGAGCTCCACAGGTTGCTCAAATCCCTCTGGTAACAGTACCACAAGTTGAGCTATACCAAAAGCTTTCCACTAGGCAAGACAACTGCACGTTAAGATTGCCATTTTAAATAGGTCTGGCATTTCTAAAGCTTGGGTGAAATAAGGTGACCTGAAGAAAGGCACCAGACCCTCACCCGCAGGATCTATGCTGTAGTGAATGTTTCGACGACTGTATAAGCAACCTTTTCTGCAGAAGAAAGGAACTACTGGCCCTGATGTACTGTTTTGAGAATGGAGGTTAGCTGAGAACTCTCACCAAAAAAAAAAGGAAAAATTCAGCAGAGGCCATAGGTAGCCCTGACTGGCCTCTGCCGCAGGGCACCCCCGTTCCTCGGCACAAGGAGAAACTTCATCACGGGCCTACTGAGCAGAGCTCTGAGAAAAGGACATTTTGTTTTCAGATGTTTTCCTCTTGCATGCTTTGAATGAAGAGGAAAAAAACACTAAAAAAAAAAAATACCAAGCTCTGATGAGAAAGATAAATTCTCAAAAACAGTGACAGACGCCCAGAGCAGATACTGGAAGAAAAAGGCCACTGAGATCCGATTAGCCCAGTGAATCAGCGCTGCGGACAGTATCTCTAAACCAACCTCCTCTTCCCCCTTCCCCTCCCACACTCCTCTTCCCATCGCTGCGAGGCTCTGGCGGCCCGCGGCTCCTCTGCCCACCGCTCACACACGTCCCCTGGCCGGGGGCCCGGCGCTGTCAGCATTGGCTCACGCAACACTCGCTGTTGGCGCTGCTGAAGTCAACGCTGGCATAGGCAGCCAGGCCCTCAGCTTTGGATCACTTCACTTGCCACAAGAGCAGTTGCTGGCCCCTGCTTCTAGCACTACAGTCATCCTTTCCCCACTCCGGCATTTGGGATGATTTCTGGGCTCATGCGGTTCAAAGGGGATGGGCTGGCAGGTAGGGAAAAATCTCATCTTTTGAGAAGAAGGAAAAACAACTCCCTTTTATCAAAGGAGGACATGCAGCTGTCAGATGTGTGAAGCTCCTGTGCGTTTGCAGCCCATTCTCTGCCTCATACACTGCAATTTGAGTCTTCCCAAGGTAGCTCTAAGCCAGCCAGCCCCACATGGGCTGTGCACTTATGTGTGGTCCTTGGCTGGATGAGAAACCTGCACGGAGTTCATTGCAGCCAGAAGTACACCAGCAGATGTGCCAGAGCTAGGTTTAAAGTTAGCTCAGGAAAACTGGTGTGACTGTCACAGCTGGCAGACGCACCTCGAGTGCTTTTCATCAGTCCAAACAACGGAGGACAGCAGCCCCTGAGCCAAGCAGCGCTGGACTCTGCTGCCTGGACTCTGGCTGCCTCTGCTCCCTGCTAGTGCCTCTGGGGCCTTGTATCGCCTGGGAAAAGGAAAAACTACAAAGGACGTGGAGGGCACCGGTAGGATACTGCTCTTCCACAGCACCGAGTTGCTCTCCCCCTGTTAGAGGTGACAAATAACAGCCCCAGTGAGTGTGATGATAGCAACTGGAACAGCACACGAGAGCAGACGTTCTCTCCCAAATAATTGATTGTGGTTCAAGAGCAAAGAGGCAGGAAGAGGAGTGGCAGAAGGATCCTGTCATGAGCTGACAGAGGAATTCAGTCAGGTTTCAGCTATTTACAATTCCTTTGCTGTTAACTAGCAGACCTTTCGGTGACACTTCCCAGCAGTGAGCCCACTGCCACATGGCTGACTGTAAGCAGCGTCACGTTGCTCTAGCGCGGGCCAGAAGATCGACTCATAGTTTCCAGCCCAAGCGGGTACCATTTTGGTCTGTCCAAACTCGAAGAGGCAAACCCAGGAACAAAGCCTGAAGCAGATAAATACCACAGCCCTTCCAAACCACTGGCAGCAGCTCCACTATGCGAGTAAAACGACAGCCCCCGCGTGCCGAGTCAGGGGGAGCCACACAAGGCCCTGGCTGCAGGGCGAGCTGAGCACCAGCGCACCAAGAAGCTCTCCCAGGCCTCCCTCTCCTCTCTGTTCTGGAGCCAGCATCAGCAATATCTTTGCGGAAATAAGCTCTAATAGTTGCTCTGGATCCAGCAGGAGGAGCTGGCTAAGCACACATTTTTGTCTTAATGTAGGGCCTAAATAAACAGTCAAATAAGAACTCAATTTAAGAAATCCTGTAGTTTAAAGGATTCCCTCAATTCTCTGTATTGCTTTTATTCCCGTGGCAATTGATACAAGTCTGATCTGCAGTCCAAATATTTTTCCTGCCTATTTTTCTAGTGTTACTAGAAATACACACACACATACACACAAATTTGATGTAGGCTTGAACATTTTTTACAAGTACTCTAACACCATTATCCCAAGTAATAGTCAAAAAGGTATTTTTTCCTTTAATTACACGTATCAAACCCCACTGATATGCAGGCAAATCATCTCCGTAGCTGAGGGATCCAGAGCACCCCAAAGCTTGCTATCTGTACAGCTGATGCCCGCGGTGCAGGGGCTCAATTAACTGTTGGCTTCCAGCCACAACAGCACCCATGCACACAGACACCTCTGCATCCCCCTTCAAGGCCTTGCCGTGTTGTTTGCCAGCTTCTGTTTATCCAGAAATTGGGTTCTGGGTCTGTGGCTAATGTAGGCAAGGTTCAAAACAATGTTCACTTGCCACTTTGGAGGTGGAAGGAGATGGAAAGACCCTCACTGTAATCACAGGGTTCAACCAGAGTTGTATAAAACCATCGTCTCAGCCTTTGGGTCTTATGATTTTGTCACCTGCTGGCAAAACTGCCATGCTGAGCCCTCTTAAATTCCCTGCCTCAAGGTAATAAGGGGCTTGTGGGCCCACCTCCTTATTTGACACTTTCCAATTTATTTAGCAGGGTTTGGATCGCTTTTCAAAGGGTCCATAGCCCTTTTCACTAAACTATACATTTCCTGTGACCCTTTAAAACCTTTGTAAAATATTTTGCACCTCAGCACCTCCAGACCTCGTTTGAGTTCCCCATCCATTAAATAACAATAAAACAGCTCACTCCAGAGTCGTGAGCGTGCTCTGTCAGAGGCCAGGAGCAAGCCATAAGGACTTTGCAAAATTGTCAGATATATGCACCTGCTTATGAGTGGGTATTTTGTCCCATATTTTTGCAGTAGGAAAAGAAACCTGAGGTTTTACCTGACAGCTTCTTACAATCCAGCCAGTGTAAGGTATAATACAGTCTTTTTTTCCCTTGCTTCTCAGATCTCAGGAGCGCGTGCCAAAAGACTGTCAACTTGTTAAAAGTACATTAATGCAAATTCCAGAGCTTTCAGTTATGTTTATGCTAATAGAAAGCCTCCCGCTCTGTGACAGGCCCAAGTGAAGAGTCAGTAACAGGAAAATTAATTCCAGCTGTTGAAATTGATTTAAAACTAGCTTATTCATAATAATAATAATAATAATAAAAGAAATCCTGAAATAAAAATAAATAAGGGAAATACAGAAAGCACAAAATCATGTTTACTGCATGAAAGCAGAAAGGGTTCTCCTGTTGGGAAGAAATCTTCCAAATTTAATCAAGCCTGGTTAGAAGAAAGCTCTAGCTTGTTATCGGGTTGTAAGTGTAGATTAACATGAAAAGAATTAGCTATGTGCACAGCCTGATTTTGCACAGGAAACACAAGGGTTTTGTGCATGTATTTTGTTTTATATTCCTTATGTCTAATCCACAGGCAAGGAGACCAAACCCAGGCTGCAATGGGACAGGTGGTATTTTAGGTGATAACGGTTGTGTCCTGAGAATACGAGGGCTCCTGGGTGGGACGATTAGCTACCCACGACCACTGCATTTGTTCAGTGTTTTTATGTTTGCTTTTTTCTGACTGGAGTTCTGTGCGATTTCTGTGTTTAGACAAGCCCAGTCTTGGGATCACATACCCCAGCTTTGCTGGGGTTTCAAAGTTCAAATCGAGATCTACACGTGAAATTGCTGACTGGCCTGCTGTTTCTGAAGGGATCTCAAACGTCCATATCCTTGATCTAAATAACCAAATCCAAGTCCGCTCTTCCTAAAGTCTTTGACTGTCTATACACGGAGCCCTAAAAGGTATCGTGCTGTTTCAGTGCTATCAAAAGCAGCTGAAGGAACATAACACCTTGCAAAACGCAGTTTTGAAATGGAAGGGGAGGCAGTCTTTAAAATTTGTTCAGATATAGGCTTTCAAGCTTTCAACACCTTCAACTGGAGCCAAATCCAAAAATACGTGGTGTTCTCATTTAACCAAACAAAGAAGCTGAGTTGCCAAAGGACACAAAACCCACTGGCCGCTGCTGTAATACCCTCCTGAGTACAGGATCTGTCCCTTTTCCTAATGAACACTCCTGAAAGATATGAAGTCTTATTTAGGGTCCTGCATAGATGTTAAGCCTATTTTTAGCCCCTATAGTATCCAGCTGCCAATATATGAGTAATTAGCCACAATTGCATCATCTGATTAGGACCATATTCCTTGCTGCTTTGGAACGGACTGATCCAGAGTTCACTGACATCAATAGAAATTTCTCCATTGACTTCAGCAGACTTCACATCCAGCTTTAAAGGACAGCCTTGTTTTTAATTATCAAAAAGCCCTAATGCCCTTCCACAGACTACATCTTTGCTGCTGCCATCTCTTACTTCCAGAGAACGAAAGCTCCCCACCTTAAATCTATTTGCATTTGCCCCCATTTATGCTGCACAATTCCACAGGGGTGGACAAAGGGGTGAGGAGGGAGAGGTGCCATGACTTGCATGGATCTTAACCAATTTACGATACCAAGGAATTCACGTGCGTGGGTGGCCGTGAGGATAAAGCGTTGGACCCATTTCAGCAAGAACCTTGACAGAAGCCAAGTCAAACCCACTTTTACATAGGAAACCAATAAAGGAGTCCGGCCCCAGCCCAGTAAGGAAAGGACTGGGCTGGTGAGGTTGCAGGAGGTTGCTTCCTTTCAAGGGGGAAAGCGGGAAGGAGCTTTCTCTAGAAATCCCACTAGAGTTTCAAAAATTTGCCCCTTTATTGTCAACTACACAGACTTGAGATAAACTTTATAGCCTGCCAGAGCTCAGTAAAACAATGAAATGGACAGAGTAACTGCTGAAATGGAGACACTGTCATTTCAGAGACTAACAGTATCCCTGACTCATGCCATCAGAGGAAGGAAAGAACAACAATAAAGAAAGCACAGGCTATTTCTCAGACTGCACCCCATGACTTCTGCTAGCACAAACCAGGAAAGAAGGACACTGCACATTTTTAACTGAGGAATGTGCAACTAGAACAATCATTTGAACTTAAAAGGGACGCTCACAGCTTTATCTACCAGCTATAGTCAATTCGTGTGGGGAAATGAAGCATTGCAAATTAAACAAAAAACTGATTAGTAAGGAGAAGAAGGAAGGTACAGCACCCTTTGTAGGACTCATACATCTCTCCTGAAAAATTAGGTTTTATAGGTGGAATTAGGAATTTCTCTGAGGGCTCATATTTCCCTCTGTGGCACTCATTCTGTCCTTGCTCACCCCATTTTGAGGTGGTTGTTCACCACGCTCAGGCCATTTTCAAGCAAACTGCCAGGTCCCAGTTTCTAATCTAATGCAAGTCAGGCTTCTACCTGCCTTCAGTTCTCCTGGCCCCAAATCAGCAATGCAAACCCAGGAATTCAAATACCATCAGTTCGGGGAGGGGGTGGTGGTGTTTGTTTTTAATAACAATCAGCTTTGGGTTATTTTTCTCTGCCTTCTGGATCCTTAGTCTTTCAGGCATAACCAAGTCACATTTTCAAATTATGTGGGGGGATGGAGTTTACGCAAACATAAGGACTGGAAACACGCTTTTAAAATGAAGCTAAAACTATCAAGCAGCTATTTAATCTCCAGAGACCAGGTACTAAATCACCAAAAAAAAATCAATAGCCTCACCAGAAAATGGTGGTGCTGCACATCCTCTCCCTTCTATATATTTCTTACTGACATGAAGGAAGCTTGAGTTGAGAACCAAGTGAAGACTATCAGGATTTAGCCTTATGACATACAGAAACCATTACTGTCCAAAGTCTATAAAAGAAAAATCATGAGGCTCAGTCTATTTTCCCTAAATGAAAGGAGTTTGAAGCAGGTAGGAATCATGGGTCGTGAAAATGTCAGGAAGAAGTCTGGGCCGAAGCCCAGAACAAGTATGCATAAAGGGAAGGCTAGGAGGACTCCTCTGCCTTGCTTTTTGCAGGGCTTTTGAGCCTACCGGTGTAGTCAGAACAGTGGCGAAACACAGGAATTTGAGAAATGGGGAAAAAGTAACCATCACCTCAATAGCTTCCTGGTTGCACCAGTCTGAAGCAATGCCTGGGACTGCAGGGAAGACCAGAACACGCAGGATCCCACATGCACAGGGTCGAGGTCACATTCTCCACGTGCTGCCCTGTTCCACATTCTCCTGCAGAAGGCTGGGCTGGCCTAAAAGGCAGGAACCTTAGAAACAACCTCAGCATTGTCCTCAGCTAATCAGATGTTTCCTAAAACACCGTTTAAGCTGTGCAGCACACATGCACCTCCTGCTGGATCAGGCCTTTATTTCAAAAAGCTGTAGCCATGGAAGAAAGGAGCTGAACTCTTTTACAAGGCATTAAGTTTCATTTGCAATTACTTTGGATTTTATTGCACTACTGAATATAACAGGTTCATTAACTGGGCCAGCAACATTGTATCCATATGCCTTTTTAATAGAGCTTTTCTGTTATTGTTTCCTTATTGGTCTTTTCCCTTTTGCAACATGCAACTGGATTTTACTGGCATCCAGCTTTTGCAATAGCTCCCAGGTGGCTCCTCCATGAACCCTATTTGTTAATTTGATGGCTGAATTGGTGTACGAGGAATGAAAAATAGTTAATGAAATGCCCGAGATGCTACTTTACAGCAGTGGCAACAACCCAGCAAATGTTCCCCAGAGTAAGCCCTGTGGGTTAAGCCGTACCTTGTCCAGTTCATCCCTGGAAGCAAGAAACCTTTTGCTAACACACCTGCCTTCCTCTGCAGCCAACCATGACTCCAGCAGGATGGAGGAGAGCCAACATCCTTGTTTTGTGAAGGGATGGAGACATAGCAGAAAGCATGAGAGGGACAGAGGACAGGGCTCCTGCTCCAGCCAGTTTCCAGAGAACACTTTTTTTTTCAGGGCAAAATCTAAAAAAAAATAAATCTGGTTCAGTCCAACAGTTCCCACTAGGAACCTGATGGTCAGGTTGTCAAAAGAACTGAGCTCCCACCAGCATCCATTCTGCTAAGGGCTTTCAAGAGCTTGAGCTCCTTTGAAAACCTGGTTCCCCGAACAAGATACCAGCAGCTGATGGTTAAACGTGAAGGGCAGGCACTGTTCTCTTGCTCTTGCCTTGTTAAATAATGCATTTCTTTCTACAGCGGATAAGCACTGAAAAGCCTCATGGAAGAAATACATCTAAAGGAGGATTGGAATAGAGAGATAAGCCGATGGTGGAGAAGAAGGGAGTTTCACCTGCACAGTTCCATGTCAAGAATTTTTTTTATGACCCCCCTCCTCCCCACCCCCCCACCCCCAAATCAGAAATGCCAAATTACCATGAGCAAAACATTGTGTGTAAGAAAGGCCTGATTCTGACGAATATTCCTCACTCGGGGAAAATGAGAAAAACGTTTCAAGTTTTTGTTTGCCACGACTCTTCATTTCAATGTTTAATTTACACTTGCAAAAGACTCTAAATAATAATAAAAAAAAAAAGTAAAAATTAAATGAGATGTTTCAATTGTTCAGATCATTATGGTCCCATGGGGCTTTCTATTTTGGGGTGAAGGACTATTTTAATATTTCTGAGATGAGACATTTCAATCCTGATTTAGGAGGTTACTTGATTTTTGCCATTTTTTACATCCAAAAAATTTCTCCTAAGGAGGGGAATCTTGGTAAGCTCTGTTCTAGACCCAAGTCCAGGGAACACAAAATGCAAAAGCATCACCACCCAACAGCTCTCCCTTTTGCTGAAATAGCATCCTGAAACATTTGCTTTGCCAAAAGCATGAGCAGGAATAGAAACAGCATGATCTTGCTGGGGTTACAATCCACCATTTCCAAATGCAAGCTCCTCACACAGGCTCATTGACTCAGGACTGCTCAAGTTAAGCAGAAGACTCATTACTCTTCTCCTCAGGACTTTTCCCCCTCCTACCTCCTCAAGCCTTCCCTTACATTATGTCTCAGATAACAACAAAACACAGAAAAGGCTTGATCCAAGGCAGCCCTGCTCTGATGTATCCCTTCAGCCCTCCCCACAAAGCCCCTTCATACAACTTCTCACCTCTCCCCCTTCTCAAAGGCCAGAGAAGCCCCCTCAGCATCTTCTCCACTGGTGCTTTACTGGTACCCTGGACACCTGAAGCTATGCAGGTATCTCCGCACGCAATCCGGCACCAAATCTGAACCCTTCAGTGCTTTCTGGAACACAGCTATCTTCAGAATCCCAAACAAATACATTAATTGCTTTCAATTTATCAGCCTCAAATCATTCTGTCTAATTACCATTCATCTAGAGTTTGTGTTTTTAATGGTTTATGGGTATTGTTGGTAATCTTTTAATTTCTCATTAAAAACAATATCTTGTACGCACTATGTGTGAAAAGCCCTAATCCGATAAATCAAGCAAGAGTAACACAGTTAAAAGGAAATCAGTGGAACAATATTTGGGTTTATATATTTCTGCCAGTCAATTTGTAATTAAAAGTTGCTACTTTAAAAAACACAGTTGTTGCTGTGAAAGCCATTATCAGTCGGCATTTTCATATGAATACTGCTTTAATTAATTAGCAAAAGTAAATACATTATATATCAAAAACCGCTTTCCCACTGAACCCATGCGTTCCAGAACAAAAGGCTTAATAAACGACACAAAAGAGGGACAAATTAGCTGATCCCACCCTCCCTTTTCAGGTTTAGAGTCTTTTAAAGTTCTCCAAGGTTTTTCCCCCCCACACTTGCCTTTTTTTTTTTTTAATACATTGTTTGTTTTTCTTTAGAAGTGTGTATGGGGGGAGAAGATGCTACACAAACACAAAACATGCCATTCAAATTAAATGATTTGGAAATCAGTTTTGCTGGTTCTTAGAAAATAAGAGTGTTTATGATTATTAAAAACCAAATGTAATTACGATCACATACAACACAGTCCCTTTGGAACAAATTATTTGCTGAACATTAAGGGGTTAGAGTTTGATTCGCAAAAGGAAACGATGTGTCTGAAAAATTATTCTTTTGTCTAGGGGCTTTCCAGAGACTGGAGACAGCAGGAGAAAGTGCTCCATTTTCGTCAACAAGCTGGAGAGAAAGTGTGGATGAAGTGCTATTTGTGGCTCAAGTCTATGATAAGAACACCTTAAAACATCAACAGTATCTCTTATCTCTTGTGCCTTTAACAAGGACCAGGGGTCCTGCCATCGTGCTAGTGAACAAATCACTCACCTCATCCTGGCTCTCTCCTTGCCAAATTGCTCAAGTGCTGCAAGCAGGGTACGCCCATGAGTAAGGAGCAGAGAAAGGAGCAAGTACCTCAGCTGACTGACGGCTGTGACCAGGGCTGGGCTTCCACAAGACAGCAGTATGGTGAAACCTGATGGCAGGACCATGAGCACAGATGGAGAGCCTGACCTAAACAAAACCAAAATAAGAAAAAAAAAAAACAACAAAAATCAACAACGAAAACACAAAGCAAACAAAAAAACAACCACCAACAAAACAACTGTATGAGGCTGCCCGTTGGGTAAGTTGTTCCCCATTTCATTTGACTTACCTAGAGCTGGAACTCACTGCACAGTGATGAACAGCAACCTTAGCAGACTGAGCCTCACCACCTCTTCAACAGTGTAAACACAAGTTGCTCAACAGATGAGGCCAAGAAGTGCAAATACCAGACCAAAACAAGTACAAGAGGACTCTGGAAAAATATAATTGCTCAAGGGAGAATGTAGAGTTTGCATATACTTTCCATAACCGTACTGAAGGCTTTCCACCAAAGGATACCTCCAAAAATAAAGACTAATGCTAGGACGATGTTGATATTGAACCAGATAATTGTATGGCTATTAAACACCCATGCAAGGCATCCAAACCTGCACTAATGCAGGAAAACCAAGGTTACATTCAGCCAAAGGCAGTCTGCAGTCTCTCCAACTCCGACTCTCTCCAGCAAGCTTCCCTTCTCACCAGATATTTCATTTCTCCCTCTCAGTCCTGACTCCTAGCCATCTCCCCACTTATACCAGATACTCAGCATGCTTCCTCCCCCAAAGTAGATGGCAAGCAAGCTTCTTCTTGACTGAATTAATAAATCTTCATCCTCTATTTTGGGATGCATATAAAGATATAACAATAAGTCCCAGTCCCACATGTTCTGCCTTTTCTTATGTTTTCTCTTCTCTTGTGCTCCTAGACTGCATAGCCTTTGGAGAAGAGACAGTATTTTGCCTGACCTGGAAGCATGCAGTGAGCGCCATGCAGATGAACAGCACTCTAAGCAATCAGAATTAATATTTCAAGGTAACTGAAGAACACAGAAGTTTGAAGGTTGTCCCCCTGCTTGCTCAGCTCCTATACACCGTCATACCACAACAGCAACTTTCTCCAGGCGTTTCAGACAGGAAACATTCATATTTACACCTTGCCTTTCATCCAAGGCTTCCACGCAACCCACTTGATACTCTATGTACCAGCCTCAACCCCTCATGCACCAGTTCTGTGTGAGCTACCACTCAACAGAAGATGCATCTGCCCCAGGGAACGTCACAGAGTTTCAGCAAGAAGCACCTTTCCTTGGAGTCCCAGCATGACCTGAACACCAAATCAC
Organism: Anser cygnoides; assembly: GCF_040182565.1. Classification (NCBI taxonomy): domain Eukaryota; kingdom Metazoa; phylum Chordata; class Aves; order Anseriformes; family Anatidae; genus Anser; species Anser cygnoides. The sequence continues at coordinate 14,298,867 of NC_089882.1, read as the reverse complement.
TGTTACCTTTCAGAGGGGGCAAAAATCATGCTGCTAATCAGTTGTTGGCTTCTTGCAGGGGCTGAGAGCAGCCCTGCTATCAGCTCACTGGGGTGGGAATCACAGCACTTGGCTGATCACTCCCCTGGACGTGTTTTTAGCAGAAACTGGTATTTACACCTCAATCAGTGCATAGTCTTGTTAGGTACCGTTAAACTTAGCTAGGATACCCACAGTTAAAGCCACATTTCAGCAGACACACAGGAGGTGTCTGCGCAATGCATGGGAATGAAACAGCGTGGGGTGAGATGCCAAGAGCAGCACCGTGCTGAGGGATGTTTCAGCACAGAGAAGTGTGCCTCATGCAGGCCTTCGGTGCAGGCATTCTTTTCCCTTCACATAACTGCATTGATTTTTATCATTGTTATATTTGGTTCAGCCGCCCATCTGGAAAGTTCTTGCCTCCCCCGGCCCCCATAAATAACCAAACCCAGCTCTAACCAAAGGCAGTTGACAGAATCAGCCCCGTTGCCCTTTGGCAGTTCTTCCAGGAATTTTTAGGGTTTTTACCAGTCAGGAAAAGGCTTTGATGCTTTGGAATCAGGATTTTATGAAGATCATTTTGTAGGGTTCAGCCAACTCATGAAGTGTCAAATGGGGGGCACTCTTTCATCTCATTGCTGGATGGGGAAAAGATCCTCCCTCTTACCGGAATGAGGACTCGAGAGGGGGGAACATCTCAGAGAGATGAAGGCTCATCCATAGAGGGGAGGGTTTCTTTTCTCTTGGTAGAGTCCACCCACCACATTCCCATCATACTGATTGCTGCAGTCCTATCTGTCTGGTCTCCAGGCTGCATCAGATAAGAGAACTGCCTGCTCGCTCCGGTTCTGATGCTGCGCCGTCGGGGCCTCCCAGCCGCAGAGCCAGGCTCTTCCTCACCCTCCTTCTCCAGCTGCCTGCTTCAGTGACTGCTGCATTGGTAGGGATGCTGTCAGAAAACCTGTCACTTGCAAAGAATGAGGCAGCGATCAAGAACAGCCTAAGGAAATTAGATCTTTCACTTTGCATTTCTAAACACCCAGTATAGAAAAAAGAGCAAGGAAACCCCCTCAAAATCTATGTGCAAATTGCTATCCAAAACAAGTCAAACGTCTACCTGATATCCCATCTCTGACAGAACTCAAAGCTGTGTACCTCAGGAGATGATACAAATCCAGCCCATACCCATTTCTGCAATGACAGACTCCCTCTGGAAGAGGGAATACATCACTCCCCAGCTAGCAACCATGCCTGGGCTCTTCAAGGCTCGATTGACAGTTTCCCAAGCTAGTCCTGTTGTGAAAGGCATTCATGCATGCTGATGGGCTGCTCCTGAAATTTGCACCTCCATTGTCTCAAGCTTTGCAGATATCACTTGTTCAGAAGCTGCATGCACCAACTAATGGCCATTTGGCAGAACTCAGAAGGACTCGTGCAGCACTGCGGACTATGCAGCCCATCTTCATCAGCTGCTTGATGCTCTTCCACCTGGCTCAGCGCAGCTCAGTTACACAAAGATTGCTTTTGTATTCCTGTGAACAATTCCTTTGCTGACTGTCCCATTTACCATGACCTGTCACTTATTGCCTTTGTGCAGAGCTGGTCCACAGTCATCCATGTGATATTTGCAAATGCTGAAGTCTCTGTCACCAAACCCACTGAAGACCATTCAGACCAGTGAAAACACAGTGATGCTCTTATTATACTCAGACTCGATTTACAGTATAGTTCTGCAGCCCAGAGGCCCCAGATTTAAGCTGTGCTACCCCATAACCCCAGAAGCTAAGAAAAGTTTGTGGGAGAAAATGAGCAAGACAGAATCCAAATTATCTTGCTGTCATAGTGAGCGGTTTAAGCTACCCACAATTTAGCACATCAGTATGCACAGACACCCCTTCCTGCACCCATGGAGACCGTGATGGCATATTGGACAAAGTACTTAATTGCTCTTGATTTCTTACAGGAGGAGAGCAAGCAGTAGTGTCACAGTGCTCTGGCAGATGTGCAGACGCCAGATACTGACACATCCTACAAGAGGAGTGAAAATAGCAAGCAGGACATAGCCAGAGCTTCTGCTCTGCTCCTGCTGTGAAGCAGAATCCAAAGGCAATGTCAGCAGCAGTCCCCAAAGGAGATTACAGCAAAAAGGCTGACCCTGATAACGCTTCAGCCTGCCTCATTCATGTCCTTGCCACAACCAAACACAGATGCCAGCCTGGGGTTCATCAAGATCATGGACCTACGCGTGAGGCACGCAGACAACACGAGCACACGCACTGCTGGCATGGAGGACTTCTGCTACATCTGCGCAGTGCTGCTGAGACATAAGTGGGGAGAGATTACAAGAAACGTTTTAAGATGATCACCTGCCCTTAACACATTGCTTTCCTGGGGGACAGCCTCCACCACACCAGAGAACTTGAAGCAGCTACTGAAAACAGACGAACAGGCTTGCAGCCATTTCTCAGCTAACCCAGCACCAGCAAGTTTCTGGGAAATCACTCTGGTGCTGTTGCATCAAATAGGTTTTTATGCATCGTATCTTTTGGGTCTAACTGCTAAAGGTGAAAGAATCATGTATTTGCCATGCTGGAGAAAGACTAGCTCCTGTTTCCAGCTCTGTATGTATGACCTTGAAAAAGTCATTCAACTTTTCAATGGCTGAATTGTTTAACTGCAAAATGAAGCTCGTTCAGCTTTTGGCTGTCTTGTCTGTTTAGACTGTAAGCTCTTCAGGGCAGGGACTGTCTCTTATTAAGCTATCATAACTCTCTCTTAATTAAGGTCTTCTACACATCCAGGGGACTCACAAAAATGTCATAAAACAAAGGCTTTCTAATAAATTTTGGGGAATTCCACATTCTGATCCAAAACTACTCAGTGGTTTTCCCTGCTGAATATGGTGCTGAATCCCTTGTTAGACTGTGTGCGAAGGGGGAGGAGGGAGGCTCCTTATAATTTAAAGAGATTGCATAAAAGACAGTTTAAGTCCTTGTGGCTGTATATTTCTTTTAATTAGTTTATGCACAGTGCATTTGCATGGGAAGATGCACAGCGTGTGGACGGACTTAATTAGGAGAACAATACGTTCCCTCTTAAGATAATGACTTAAGGATTATGAAAATTATTATTCCAGATCCATCCATGGGTCATTCGAGGTTCAGTATCCAGCGAACTTTTAAAATGCATTGAGGTCAGCAGTTTGGATACTGTCAGTAAAGTCACTTGATTTTACTGCTGCTTAAATGATTAATTATGAACAGAGGCTGCATGCATCCCCCACGTTACACAATAGCCCAAGGACTCGCTGCATTTTGCATATGCCTTCAACTACTCTGGAGAGACTGATGCACTAAAAGGGGCCGTGAGATTCGCTGTAGTCATCTGCCAGCAACATCTCCTCCTGAGCTCTTCCCCCTCCCTTTCACAGGTCCTTTCCCTTTTTGTTCCTGGCTGGGGATGCAAGACATTTCAGTCTCCGTTAATGAATCTTTGTAGCTGAAGAACTAAGACAATTAGGTGAGTGTTTAAGGACACAGGTCACTAGCCCATGTAAAATGAGGTACAATACGTGCCATTTTAGAATAAAGTACCTATGGGCATCTGGAGACATCATCTACCTGTACCAGCTTTAAGTCTGGCAGTTTGGTGGGTCTCAAGAAAGGCATCTTTTCTGTCTCTCAGCCCTGGATGACTTGCACCTCTGTGCTCATACTGGTGGAGGGAAAAGTCTGTGAATGGCCCCAGAAGCCCATTGCAGGTGTGTCTCTGGGATTCTCATCAGGGGATTCTGCTTTCCAGAGGAAAGATGGGCACTGCCATACTCAGTTGCTCATGTATTTGACAAGTAAAGTCACAGACCCCTTTTAAAAACTGGGGCTTTGTTCCAAAGGGCAACAAAGGGGCTCTCAGTGGCTTTTGAGAACTTCTCTTCTTTGTAAGAAAACATCTAGAACAACAAATGCTCAGGTCGCTTTTTGCAACCCTTTACATCAAACCAGAAAAAGCAGCATGCCCAGGAGTTGAGCTCTTGGCAAGGGCAGCCTGCAAGCAATGAAAAGCCTAGGCCAACAGGCTGCTGGCCTCCTCTCAGATGCAAACATACCCCATGATTTTCTTCACCATTTCAAAACTTCCTGAAGCCACAGAGGGTAGCTTGAGGCCAACCATGGATAGTTGGGCATCACAGATCAGCCACAGGATCTCACTGCACATTGCACTGCCTGCGGTGCAGGGCTGGGGGCAGGTGGAGAGCCAGCACCATGGCTGCTTCCTGCAATGCCTGGGAAAACACATTCCCAGAACTGATCCCAAAGCACTTTACCAGCTATTTTTTAGTGTAGCACCACACAACGCACACAAGAGGCAGTGCTCAGCACCAGTCATTCCCTGCCCTCTTTCTCTTCCCCACTACCTGCAAGGCCAGAATTGCACAGCAAAGCCCCAAACCCTGTGTGACGGCTGGGCTGTGGATCCATCCCAACACAGCTCAGCACAGTCAGGCTACTATGGAGACAGGGAGCAAGGGAAAGAAAACATACCAATAGTTATAGGACAAGAATAGAACAGCTCCTTGCTCATTTCTCACCCTCTGTTGTTGATAATGTAGCACCCAAAGCATGTTAGGCACTGTACAAGGCAAACAAAGATGTCCCTGCCCCAAAGAGATTACAATCTAATTCAGATTTTACAGTCATATTTCAAATGCACAGTGAGATCAAAGCCCTGCTCTCCTCCCCCAGGCACTCATTCTCTCTGGTGGAATATATCTTAATTCATAAATCAGAGAAGCAGCACGTCCCAGTGAATACTGCCATCCAGGACACAAAAGAAGATACAGAGATGCCAAAAGGTAGTCCTAACATCACATTAGAGCTTGGGAGGGTATTTCGGGGGGGCAGGAGAAGGGGAAACTTACAGTGATTATTGTTTTTCCATTAAAACATTTCCATCTCCAAAGCGTAGTTTTGTCTGGCTGCCATGCCACCAGCAGTAACAGCACATGACAATGATCCATGACACGCTAGAACAGAAAATAAAAATAGAGATTCTATTCATAAACTTCAGAAGCCATTGAGATAGTCTGAAAATACTTTAAAAATTGGGACAAACATCAGAGTACAGTAACACTTAATTGGAAAAGGACATCCTGAATTAGATCAGTAATTCCAAAGTAAAATCCCAATGTTCCCTGTTTTCTGATTCATTCACAGCTGGTACTAGCAGCATCAGGGCACACTTAAGCACACAAGAGTAAAAGGCAAGTCACCTCCCAACCATCATCCCCTCTGCAACTTCTAAGGGTTTCCCCCCTAGAAAAATCTGCAATTCAAACACTAAATTTGCCCCTGAACTGCTTAATCTGCAAGCTTCAGTGATCTCTCTGCAACGGGATGCACAGGCAACAGATGTTCAGAAACCGAGTTGGCAGTTTGTATCACCTGAACGTGTGATTGGGAGCAAGACAGAGAGGATGCACATTGCCTGGGAACATCTGATAACGCCGTGCCCTTCAGAGTCTGCATGTCGGTGAAGGGGCAGGAGCACGGCTTAGAAATAACCAGAAGCTTTCTTCTTCTTCCGTGAGTCACTCCTGCTTCAAGGAGCTGCAGCTTTGATTATTAACTGGGCTAGTCAGCTAGATATTTAAATGATTCCCAAAAGTCATTAAGAGCCCAATCAGATATGCAGTGCTTGACTCTAGCACAGGAATGCAGAGAGGGAATTATTTGCATAAACTGTGCTTTAGAGAAAACCTCCATGTATTTTATATTTCAGGGTACCAGGGAATCTGATTTAACCAAGTTGAAGAAATGAAAAAGAAGCTTAAGCAATTTAAGGGACAATATTAAACATAGAAGAGCAAAAAAAATAAAAAACCCAAAACATCAGCTACCACAGGGATTAGGAACAACAAAATATGATGTCAAAGCTTTCTTCCTCTCTATTCTCTAAGCAACAGGCAGCTCCTTTAGATTTCCCCTGACTTTTCAGAGAGAAAATTCAGCCTCAAAGTCAAAGCACTGCCTGAAGATGCATGCCTGTTCAGGTCTCATGACCTTTCTGTCCTCTGTCCCAGCTCGAGATCACAGAGGGGAGCTAGAGCAAGAAGTAAAGGGGTAGGTGGATGCGGAAAGTCTGCCTTTACCTAGAAGCAGCTTTACATTCACCCAGCCCCCATGCCAGAGCTGTAACAGTCTCTCACATCAAAAACTCAAGGCAAATCTTCCGTGGATTTGTTTTTATAGGAAATATGGGCTGACAAGAAACCGACAGTGTTTGGTAGGTCTGAAGGCAACAATGCACACGTACACTAGAACAAAAAGTAATACCCGGCTAGGAGCCACCTTCAGAGACAGGCAGAAGGCTGCTTAACTTGGCTGCAGCTTTTCTGGTGGTTTGTAATCCATTTTATACCTGTGCTATGCCCACAGCAGCAGGTAGCTCCTGCCCCTCTCCCGCATATCCTCACGTGTACTCTGGCCCTAAGGGGCTCCCCTCCAGGATGGGGAGCAGCTCAGGTCCCCCAGCACAGGGATCATATCCAGTACCTGAGATCCTTCCTGCTCTGGGTTACAATTAGAGGCACAACAAGCACATTTTTTTCCAGATCTGCAGCTCAAACAGAACTCATCCACAAGCAAGACTTGGGACGACTGGAAAGCTGGCCTCAGCCTGCAATATGTGAGAAAATAAGAAGGGAGGTGAATGAAGCTCCATGGGGCCCCCATCTCTTAAGGTGAAAAGAACAATGAACTACCCAAACGAACATCCTTACCCTGTGTTTCAGGCAGAAGTCAGCGTTCCCATCAGGAGCCAGAAACCAGGGCAACCTGTGGCTGGTCACTGAGGCTCCTCACCCTTCAGTACCCCACCTGTACAATGGGGGATAAAATATTTTTCTTCCTTCTTTCCTTCAAGGGATGGGAGCTGACAGATTAAATGCACTCATGCCTACAAAGCCTTCCCCAGAAAGAAACTGTCATAAGGAGGGCAAAACTGTTATTGTTATTATGATTAGAAACCAAGGTTCTCCTGTGCAGTTATTTAATTAAACCATAAATACAAACGGATAAGTGTCTAATGAGCCAGCTCTACACAGTATATTTATATTCCTCTGAAAAGAACAATGCTTAAACTAGTTGCAAATAACAGTGCTCTCTCCCAGCCTGGTTTTCTCTGCAATCAGGAATCAGGCCGCACAGTAGTTTGCTGACAAATTGCTTCGTGTTATGAAGATAATGAAGGCATCAAATTACTTTGCACTCCTTCCCCCTGGAAGCAGCGAGGCTCTTGCCGAAAGAGATTGCCAGGGTTTTATTTGTGCATGCATGTGTGTGTCATTTGTGACAAGACAAGCCCCAGAGGCCTGTCAGCCAAGGCAGGGAGGCTGCAACCACGGCTTCTGGCAAGTCCCCGCTGCAGCCCTGACCTTCTGGCTGTGCACTCGTCGGCGCTGGGAGGGAGGTGAGCCTGGCAGAGAGCCACGGCCCCCGAGAGGTGTTTCTTCCTCCAGTACCCACAGATATGCGCCGGGTTGTTCTGGGAGAGCTCGCATGGGTACCACAAGCCATTTAGTCACATTAGGATGGCTTTTCCCTGTGTCTAACACACTCTGCTTTCCAGGAACAAAACCTAAAGCAGCAGATCCAGCAAAGCATTTGTCCAGGGGGTTGTGCAAGGTCATCTTCAGAACTTAAGCACTTGGCCAGATCACAGCCATTCTGCACCATGGCTCTGGAAGTTTGCCTTTCTTTCCCTTTCTGCCTTCCTTTTTCCCTTTCTGCCTGGTGAAAGGATGTTTAACTCCTTCTGAGGTGGTTTCTGAAACTCAGGGCTGAAGGATAGCAAAGAAAAATATTCCCACCCCAAGCTGTTATTAATAAATAATGTATTCTGAACAGGTAAGATCTCAGTAAACTGGATCCAAACAGCTTTTTAAAGCCCCTCCAGCCACTATGAGCATCAACAAGCCCAGCAAAGCTCTTTAGTGATCATAACAAATGTGTCAGGCTTTACTCTGCAATTGATTCGCTTTTGGTAACATAAGTTAAGCTTTAAATCTATATTTCATATATAATCAAGCAGCCAAATCAGCCTTTTGATATAGAACCCAGACCAGCCGCTGTGTCTTTATCTCAGAAAGCAGGAGGGCCAACAAAGCTACAGCCGGGGAAGTGACAGTTCTTCTTTATTATCCTCCCTGGTTGTGCCCATCTTCTCATCTCCCCTATCAAATTTCTGGGCCTTTTTGATAAAAAATAATTTAAGAGTGCGCTCCGCAGGAAGTGCACAAAGGTTACAGATTGAGCAATGCCTGGGAACCCCTCTTTAAAAGGTGCAACCATTAAAAGGGCCTGCAAACCAGAGTGGGACGCCAGCCCTGCACGCAGCCCCTTCTAGCGGCACAGAGGAGGATGCCAGGGTCAGACACGGCATGGGAAAGCTCTCCCCTTACAGTGGCTGACATCTCCTTCTGCTGTGAAAACTCAGACGAGGAGTTTTGAATCTCACTGACTGTGCACTTACTTGTTGGTGCTGCTTCTTTTCTCTCCACTCTCCCCTTTCTGCATTGCAAGCTTCCTGGAACAGCCCCCTCAACACTTTGGGGTCAGAAACAACTCAGTTGTTTCTTAAGAGGAAAAAAAAAAAGTTTTAAATTATCACTCAAGCAGTCTTCCCTGCTTTTTTCTTTCTTTTTAACTGTTGACACACTTGTACTCTCCTCCTTTGCTGGGGTTATGGTTTCACATTACGAGTTTGCAAGCTGTAAGTGTTTAAGGGATTCCCTCCTGACTGTCTCTGCCCCGCAGCACATGATCTCCTTTGCGGTGCTGCTGCAGCCATGCGTGACATCAGCCTGGCATGCGAATTGATCCACTTTCACAAGAAACATGCACGACTGTACAGCAGGATTTCTCTTCTGCAGCCGGATCAGTTCCCTGAGACATTTCATTGCACCACCTTACAAACCTGCAGGGTCACCAAAATGAGAGGGGTGCTGCGGGACGCAAATACCTCCAGACCATGACTCCAATGAGCAGTTTTGCAGTTGAAGTGACAGCTTGCCTCAGCTGGCCCACACCTTGCTTCGTTCCCTGCAAGCAAATCAGAGCATAGCATCTCCAAGTCAGCAATTAAGTCAAATTGTAAAAAACAAAGAAAAAACCACTTAAAATAGCCATCTTGATGAACCTATGTTTTTAGCTTAGCTCCTTCTGGGACATCTCAGAGTTGAGCTTCCCACAAGTGTCAAGGGATCTTAGGGTTTGGAAAAGGTGCAGTTCATAGACAGCTATAGAAGTAAAGGAAAGGATTCCACCCATTTATGAAAGGTAACATGGATTTATGCTCAAAGTCACTGCTCAGCCCTCTGTGAAGGCTCCACAAATCAATGTGTTTTTCACTTGCATGAATATCCCACAAATCAACATGCGACAGGAAATTTAAAGTTGAGGCTGGCACCTCCATCCATAACTCTCACTGTCGAGAGGAAAGAATAGGAGGAAAAGACCTAAAGGGCATATTTTGTGTATCTGGAAAAAATTGGACACAAGTTTCTGCCAGTCATCCACAACCCTATCCCACACGGACCACTTCTCTGTTACAGACCAACCCGCTATAGCACTCATTTTCAATGGGCTGCATTCACAAGTGCCAGCACCCTGAAAACCAGATCAGCAGAAAGACAAGGGTTTCTGAGCTTATCTGTCACTCCTCGTGCCAATTTCCCACCACTGCAGTTTGCTTCCAAGCCAACATTTAACATTTTGTTACTTCAAACTTTTTACCTTAAAATAGCAACGTAGTCCTGGAGTCTGCACCTTGCCTCGAGACACCAGGTGACAACGCTGTAAGGTCCTTCCCTTTTGTTGCAGCATCCCATCACAAAAATATGAGAAAAAAGATATTTCTGTCTACAGGAAAAAGGGATTTAATTTCAGATGAGTATGTTGCAAAGGAGCTACGTTACAGTTTGAGCTTTGCCAAATTCAGCTTGGATTCTTTACTGAAATTATTTCTCAAGATGTGACAATTTCAGCACTTTCTGTGCCCTAAGCAAAACTTCCGAACCCGATATTCACAAAATTCACAAGAGAGTCGAGTCTTTTTAATACACGTACCCCCAACATACTTTTAGTTTTGTCTCAAAGTATCTTGGAAATGCATAATCTGGCTGATGGCTAACACCTGCAAAACAGGGTTGTTCCTGTGAGATTTTTTTCCAGTTTCAGGTTAAGCTCCTAAAAGATGTAAGACATGGCCACCACAGATGCATGAAGCCAATTAGCAATGTACAGTCATCAGAAGAAAGCTGGGATCTGGGGAACCTCCTGGTTTTAGGTGACTAATTTCAGACTTTTTAGAAGAACCTCATTTTTTAGAAAGGGCCATTTTATAACGCTCTCCGAAAGGCACCTCATGCCAAAGACCCAGTACCCCAAACCACTAGGCACTGCTTAGAAAGCCAGTCTTTACAGAAAGATTACAGGGAAGATTGTTTTACTTTTTAAAATAATGCTATTTATGGGCCATATATCTGCGCTTCCTGTGACTCTACACATTCACCCAAAGCACCTCGGTCCCGTTTCACTCTCCCAGCCCCAACAGCCCCCTCTCACTACGCCAGAACTCTTTCAGGTCAGGTATATTCAACGCAAGCGTCTGCAAAATTCTTGGGAGCGATGCACTGCTGTTGGGTTTTGTCCTGTCCCATTCTTCCCTTCCCCCCCCAGCAATGTGCCCAGTAGGGTCTATTAGCATACAAGACTATGAAATTCATTTCAGCTGAAATTAAACAAGAGAAGTTTAACCCTGAGGCTTCTGACAGTAAAACAGGCAGGGGAAAAAAAAGGGGGGGAGGAGAGCGGAGGGAAAAAGGGGAGAAAAAAGGAAAACTAAACCAGACAGCCTTGCTTGGTCTCGCTGCTCACAAACATGCACAGGACTGCTCTGTCAGTGCTTTGTAGGAGCAGAGCACTCGCAATCATACATTGCGTTTGGTCCAGCCTTAATTCCTCTCCTATGCAGATGATGAAAAGGTACAAAGGCCGTTTAATTAGCACGGCGTGTCACACCTTATAGCCTGTGTTCATTGCCTGGTAGCAACCGGAGGGGCGCAGAAATGCACACACACATGTACACAAACAGGCACGCCATCCTCTGCCGGCGACAGCTCCTCCTATGCAATTAGAGCTGGGTGCCCCCTAATTCTGATCTCTTGAGCATTTAATGCGTTTGCTCTGGGGTCTACACAATCCTGCTCTAATTTTGCCAGAGGCCTTTGTATAAAAGGCCTGAGCTGTGTGAAAGGTGATTTAGCAGAGATGGTGTCGGTGATTATTTTCAAAGGAACTGCTGCAGCCCCACCACGAGGGACACTGCAGCCTCCAGATAGGGGGCCCTTATCATATTTTCTATTCTCAGATAAGATTATGTTTCCTTTTTTCATCCTCCTTCCTGAATCTTCTTGATAACAATTGGGGGCCAGTTTAATCACAGAGGTTGAAATAACCAAAAAGGTTCCTAGGGTAGCGGTGGGGAGGGCAGGGAACAGGGCCAGGTGGGTGGGGAGGAGGGAGCGAGCTTACTGGTCGGAAAAGTTGGGTAAGAGCAACTAAGAAATAAAGCCAGCAGAAACAGGGTTATTTCAAAGGGAACAGCTGTTCAACTGCAACCAAACGAAAAGCACATGCAGCCAATGTTCTTGTGGTCGCCCGTCGAAAACAAAAACAAAGTGAGTTGTTCACGCGCCCATTCTGCGGTCTAAACAAATTAGAGTGAAAACGGGACCAGGACAGGGAGATGGATGACCTCAAAACAATAGGGACAGACCCTTTGTGAAACAGCCCTTTCTGTTGCTGGTGGCGGGGTTTCTAAACGCTAATAGTATCTTTGCAATACGACAAATCGCTGAGGCATGATGTGAATTGGGATCAGGGAGCTGACCCCGACCCCTGGGGTTTGAATCTACTTGGACTGGGCATGAAACAGAGAAGGGAGAAGCAAATGCCCTGTGTTACTGCCCCAGAAAAAGGGATTCAGACCTGCAGCTGAAGGTGTGTAGGTGACTCTGCATAGCTCTGTCCCATTCCAGGACAATGTGGTCATGTTACAGCACGGTGGCTTCCCCTAGCACATGCCCAGCAGGTTAAAAGCCCAGTTAGTATCTGAATGAGAGATTTTCTAAGAAACATTCAACAATGACACCGTGTCCTCTGAATCCATACTGAATCAGCACCCTAAATGTTGCATCAGAAGGTGCCAGGCTTTCAGAGCGGCAGTTAAGGGGCAGGAGGTGGGGTGGGGAGATAACACATTTCAGATGGGTTATAAATCAGAACTGCTCATCGCCTGTTGTTGTTAAGCACCCCCCTCCCATCTTTCTCAGTTGCAAAAAAAACTGAAAAATCCCATTCTGCTTTGGCAGCATTACCTCCAAACAAGCCCTCAATCACCAGCGTGTCTGTTGTGTCAGTGCTAACGTTCCCACACGCCAAACCACAGGGGACTGTTGATCCATCTTTGTGCAAAAGGAAACCTTTCAGTCCGTAAGGACTGTCTGCAGTGAGAAGCAAAGTGTATTTAAGACACCAAAGCTGCTCTAGAGGCATGTCCTAATTTTCTGAGCTGGAAAACTTTCCCTGAGGGCAACCAGAGAAGAGAAAGCCTTTGGGATATTGCCACCCCACAATTACATTGGCAGGGACTGGGCCAGCACAAGCCATCCCTACCACAGTCCCCACTCAGACCTAGTAAAAAAAAGTCTGCATTTCCAGCTGCAGCATTTGGAGGAACTTAACCCTGCCTAAGGGGGATCAAGTCACACATGAGGCCCCCAAACACCAGTGTCCATTAGTGACATCCATTCTGGAGTCACGCATGACTGGTTTGCAGGTGCCCCTCAGCTGGCTTTTGGCTTCTCATGGTCAAAATTACATTTTCAAAATTTACATTTCCATCCTCTGAGGCTGGAACCCAACCAAGGACCCACCTCCTTCCATCGACGGTCAGTCCTGACGGAGCCGTCAGAGCAGAGCACTTGTCCTCGAAGATACCCGCATGCAGAGTTCAAAGCCAGGCCTGTCTGACTGGAAGGCAGTGGATGGCAGCTTACCACAGAGTTCTTGGTAATAAAGTCTATTTGAAGACTCTCAGTGAAAAGTGTGTTCCTAATAAAGGATAACATTTCATGGTCATTATGCGATACACTTAACTTTAAAAGGAACAAAAATGCTGAGAAAGTCATTTTCTGAAAAAGGCTCTCGGATTTCATTACTATGGGTCAAGTGCCTGGGGAGAAGAATTAAAGAAAAACACGAACTTGTGCACAAATTAATTAAAGATATTTCCACTAATAAATTGTCCCTGTATCCCAAGGCAGAGCCTTCAGTTTGCAAAATGTGGTAATATTCAAGTTGTGGTTTTCTCCACCAGGCAAGCGGTTCAGCAACATTTAAAATCAAATGGACAGAGTTGGCGATGTAGAGTTTGGGAATAGGAGGGGGTCACTTCCTTCTTCAGCCCATAGAAAATTTCTGGCATTTTAGCGTATTTTTAAGAAAGAAAGCAAAAATGCCTTGGTACCCCTCGAGAGCCCAAAACCATGATGACCTTTTAACTTCTTATTTTTCCTTGATGCAGCCAATTTCCCCAAATAAGATCCCCTCCTCCACATTCTTCCACCAAAAATGCGAAGGACTGTTCCTTTTGATGCAAAGACAGTGCCAGTTGCTGTAACATGAGGAAATCGCACCATGAGGGGAAAGAAAACAAAACAAAAATCCCAGAAGGAAAACCAGAATCCACTGTCAGCAGCTTTCTCAGTAGTGGGCCTGACCCAGCCCAGCGTTCATGACCCCTTCCAGCCACGGGAGCAGCTACCAGGACAAGGGCTAGATTGAAGCAGCTAGGAGCAACTCTGGGATGGCAGCTGAAAGCCCTGGGCCTAGGCTGTTCCAATCAAAGGCCAACCAAAGGCCAAAGATTTTTGGTCTTCTTGAGAGGAGTCCTAGCCTGTAGGGCCACTGCTGGGGCAAAGCACTGTTGGCCCTTAGGTCAGGGGCTAGGATGCAGCCAGCAAGCACAGGGCACATGAAAATTGCTGGTGGTTTGCACAAGGGGTAATGGCTTCATTCTCAGCCCCATTTTCTCATTGTTCTCAGCTACCACCAAGAAAACCTGAAGCTGACCTTAATTTTCCTTTACTACTTTGATATTCTCCTATTTTATTGCCTGCCTGCATGCACACATTGGAAAGCACCTACAATGTTTTTCATTTGGAGAAGAGGAAGATTTGCAAGCCTCCTGCAGCGCACCTTCTGCAAAGACCACCACTGCTCTGCCCACAGAAGATGAGAGGATTTCAGTCTCCAAAGAAAGTAATTGACAAATCAGAACAAACTTCCCAGATACACAAACACAGCCAAACAGTCCTGTTCTAGGAGCTGGGATTGTTTGGTTTGTACTGACCTGATCCCATTTGAACATCCCTGTTCTCACACTGATCAGGGGCTGAAACGGAAGGAAACTGCTTCAAGCTTCTCTTTGCCTTTATTTTTTTTCCCCTCTACCCCCCACCACTTAAATTTCACAGGCACCTGAATCTGATCACAACTTCCTCTGTCCAGTGTAAAGTTTAGTCTGAGAGCGCGCACATACCACAATGCGTTGGGATAATATTAATGTATAGTATTCGAAGCCCCAGGGCCTGTATGTTTCATTAATTTCCTCCCCATTAAAGTAAAATGAGGATATCCTGTAGAGAATTGCAGTGAACCATTCGGACTGTGAAACTCGTCCTGACCCTGCTAAGAAAAACAGACAGAAGAGGAAAGAGCAGCTGATCGCAATATACAGCCACCCAAACGAAACACACGGGCTCCTTGCTCGGCCCTCTTTGCACTACTACCGTGCAAATATTTAGCTTAACAGGATGTGAAGAGATGGTCAGCAAGCGTTAAAAAAATACGCACTGATTTTTATTTGTTTAAAATGCAAAACATTTCCCGTACATTCTTTGCAGTGCATTAACCTCAGGCGCAATTTCCACTCAGGGATTGAGCAAGCCAGGGACCTGGGTTGCACACGAATAATTCGGATTACTTGCATCTGTTTGTGTGTGGCTGGGATGTGCATACCGATCCCTGCTCCCTCACCCAGGGCATCCAAGCTCTGCCAAACCCTCGAGGGCTGGCATCCAAAGGAAAACGCCTCTTCCAACACAACTGCCCATTGCGGTGGTCGCAGCCAGCCTGCAAAGGGCTCTGTCATGTTGAGGATCCAGCAGAGCCCAAGGCCTTTGAAGGCACAATGATGTAGCCTCTCCTCCAATTTTAGCAACTTGTCTTCGGCTTTGTCCCTCACCTCGACCCCTCAGGCCTCCTCTACCCAGTGACCTTGGCAGGCACAGCCCAACACAGCTCACCTTCCACCCCACTCACTCAGGAATGACTTAGAGGAAGATGTTTTCCACTTTGGACTCGAAAGAACAGGTGTAAATACATGGATTTTTTAATCAGCAGGAACCGTTTCTCTGTGTAGGACAAGGACAGGCACTCAGCTGAGGTTCCAGTTCCACCAGCTCCCTCGTTTTGGCTGTTTCCACCAGCCCTGCTGCTCCACAGCAGCCAGCGTGCCAGCCAAGGCAGGAGGCAGGGGTTTAACCCCTCTGAATATCACCACACAAGTGAAAAGACTAAACCAGAGGTTGCTTTCCCTTTTTCAGCAGCCACCTACCTTGCTCCTCAGGTTTTTCCATTTGTCCAGCAATTACCAAGCCCTGCTGGAAGCGAATCCCATGCAAGCAGGGTGAAACGTGGGGAGCCTGTGGACTAACCCTGCTCAGGAACCCACCACAAGGTGCACAGTTAGGGCACTTGCACATCACCTTGCAGTTGTTCTAGGAAACTGAACACCCACATTGGTCTAAATTACCTTCTGCCGACATGAGACATGCTTCAAAAACGCAGCTGGGAAATGAACGTACCCCCTCCAACACCGACCCTTTGAAGACCTAATTTCAATCCCAAATAATGGTTCTGCCCTGGTCCCAAAACTGCAGGTTAAAAAGCGTATTTTGGAGGCAGCCCTGGGGGTAAGAGGCAGCTGGAATTACCCTGCGCCAGCCTCTCTGGATTGTTAACAGACCTGCATGGCCAGGCTGCGGAGCGTGCCCTTCCCATGCCTGGGAGCACAGGGGTTTTGTGATGCAGGGTATGGGATAAAAACAGATATCGGCAAATCTCGGCAGGACTGGGAAGGTGTCCCCTGCCTTTTCCAAAAGGAATGAGGAAAACTCCTCTCTGCTCCTTCCCTAGATGCCCCCTTTGTGTCTCAGTACTCCCATAGGCAAGGAGCTTGACCCTTCTATGGGTGTTGCCAACGGTGGTGGGATTGGAGAAGAGAGATGGCAGAAGTGCAGGATAACATGCTCCTCCCAGACCACAGCCAGTTAAAATGATCTCCAGCATGCGAGCACTTCAAGATAAAAATCAAAACACTGGCCTGAACAGCTGGAGAATTTGGTTAACTAACCCCCAAAATCTTTAGCTCAGCACCTCACATCCTCTCTGCAAAACCCTAATTCAGTCTTTACTTTTAAAATCTCTAGCCAACACATCTCGGTGCCAGAGATTCATAAGAAATATCCATTTGTATTTGCTTAAGCCTTAAAAGCAAAGCTCATTCCACAAAAAGCCTCAATTTCCAAGCTCCCATTTATTTTTACTCAGCTTCCTACCAGCTCCTTCCACCCAACCCCAGCATATTCTTCTCCCATTTGACTTCATGTTTCCCTTTTGCCAGCAATTTTCTTCTCCATTCTACCTCCAAAGCACCTTCTCTTACCTCTCTCAGAGCACACAATACAAATGCTTACCTGAAATTAGAGGTAGGCCTGAGGAGTGAAGGTTAAATCCAGATTTTACAATGTTTCTGTGGTTTTTGGCTCCAAGGCAGTGATTTGGGTCTGTCTCTGCTTCAAATGCCCTAAATTGCATGAAATATTTGGCCTCTGGGCATTACAGGAATGCACATAGTAATTAATCACAAAAGGCTCCAAGCACCATATATGCCAGTGAACACATTTGCACCATTCGGAATTGAAACAAGGACTTTTATGCTTGTATTTGCTTGTAAACTGCCAAGCCCCCACTGGAGACAACATACATATCGTTCCCCCATTCTGCACAGACCCATGCCTTTTGCCAGCTCTCAGCAGGGTGGGAGCAGAGGGGAGGACACACTCATGATATAATAAGCAACAGCCTGATGATTACTAATATTTCTTAATAAAAAAAAACATATAAAAAAAATAAACAAAAACCAAAAAAACACAACACAGCCCCCAGCTCATGATTTGAATAAGGGGGAGGGAAGAAGGTGCGTGGGGGAAATTGTCTTAATTAAAATTCTCCCTTTCATCCTGGTAATTACATTCAAACAGGCGACAGCAGCAGCATCGCTGCTTGTCACCATGCCAAAAAAAGAAATTGATTTGATCACCGGGACATCGTGTTGCATTAAATAAAATTCTTAAAAATCTGCCAGTTGTTTTTTTTTTTTTTTTTAAACTGTAATTACTTCTAGAACACTGCAAAGAAGGGGGGAACACAGAAGAGAGAAGAGGAGGAGGAGGAGAGGGAGGAGGAAGGAGACCCAGTGGCAGATAATACGCCAGTAATGATGGAAACACCTGTAAGCCAGCGGAGATCTAGCAGCTATCAGCTCTGGCTGCATTCCATATCCATTAGCTACAAGAGGCTGCTTGGGCTCCAGGAAAGGAGGGTGTTAGCTCTGACAACTGGTGAAAAGCTGATGAAAACGTACCAAAGGGGCAGTCACGGCGCTGCCATTTGATAAAGAGAAAAAAAAATACAGAGAGGAAAGGGAGAAGGAAAAAAAAAGCCAGGAGTAAATCAGTCTAATTAATGGCTTTGCTCATTTATCGGGGGCAAATGCTAATTATTCTTTTTAATCACTTTTCTGCTGCAGTTGCTCATTCTTTTTTTTTTTTTCCTGCCAGCTCTGCTTAGTGAGAGAGGCCGGTAGAAAAGCAATCCAAACCTCAGGCTTATAAATAAGGAAAGCAGAAGAGAAAATGAAAGAACGGGTGAAATCTTTCCATGAAATCCTACCAGACTTCTCTCCATGCAGTAATTCCCAGCACCCTTCCTGGTCTCCTGCCCCTTTGTGACCCATACACTAAAAAACAAAATGCAGAGCAGCCCTTGACAGATAAATCAGAGGCCAAAAGATCCTAAAAGACAGCTTTTAAAAACATCCCTTAAAACTCTAAACTGCTCTCATAAACCACATTTCTGTCCCTTATTATTCACCAACATCTGCACGAATGGCTTTTGTTCACACCAGTCTATAGGAAACAACTCTCTGCTGGTAAACCAAGAGCTCGTACGTGAATACACGTGTTTAACTTTCCTGTCTGTCCACAACGTGCAGGGCAAGGCTGTCAAAAGCAGCAAGCAACGTTGGTTGCACATCTCCAGACACCTAAAGAGCTTGGCTTTGAGCAAGCAGCTAACGCACCACTTTCTCAAGCCTCTTTAAGCTGGTTACCCGTAAAAACCACTAATTACCACTATAAATCTTGTTCTCATTCATCAAGTGGTAAGCAGAAACTTGGGTTTTGGTGACCAAGGAGACCATAAACACAGAGACTAAATCTGCAAACAAACCCACAGACTGAAAACGATTCAACAAAACCACCCAGCAAATTGTTAAAAAGAAAAAAAAAAAGAAACCTACATACAGAAGCAAGAGCCAGTTTGCAAACAAATCCCAACAGAAAAAGGAAGAAAGACTCCATTCATGGCAGTCTATTTGGAGTTAGACAAGCGATGAGCATCAGTGAAGAGACAGAGATGAAACAACTGTCAGGTCAGACGGACAGTACTGGGGAGTGCATGTGAGCAAAGCTGATCTACCAACACAGCTAAAATCTGAGAACCTGTTTTTCCTTACCTTGAATTTGCAGGGGGGGGAAAAGTTACTCGTAATAAGCTAGGAGAATCCACACAGCCTCTCCTATTAGAAGCAACGCTACCCATGGCAGGATCCAGGAGTGATCCAGGAGGACATGGGCAAGCTGCTAGAGGAAACCCCACCAGATGAAGAGCAGTGTTCTTTGGTCACAGTTTAAAGGTGTCCAATAAGAATTTAATTCAACAATCCAGTTACTGCACAGTAAATCCCCTGAGTAATAGATGAGTGTCTTTGATAGCTGCTAAACCTCAGTAAACAAGTCTTTAATCATTCATTGGTAATTAATTAGCAAACAAGAACTAATTGCAACTAGATAACTTCTTAGATTCAAGACAGTTGTTTTACGTTAATTAAATATAGAGGTCCATGAGTTACACAAATACATTCCAACCAACGTACATGCAGGTATCTAAAATGCACTAGGTTCCTAATGGCCAGCTTTACTGGTGAAATTTGTTCAAAGGAAGCTAATTTCAGGATGGTGCAAATACTGGCATCTGTGACTGGTGCTCATGAGCACTGACGTACCCACTGAAGAGCAGAAACTTCACTGGTGTTACTGCAGCCAGGGATAAGCAAGCTCAAGAAGTCAGAACCGAGACCCTAACAGTCAATGAAAGAGTGAAATAAGTGATAAATACATAAGGAATTTGTACTCTACTACATCTGTAGCCTGTTCTGTGAAGAGAACTAAATTATTCCTTGAAATGTTATTTGCCTGACTCTGATTCCAGCCCTAGCTGCGTTAAGTCAGGCTCCTGTCACCAATTCTGAAAAGAGTCAAAGCATTTGCCCCATTCATTTTCAGAGACTGATTTTATAACCTCTCAAAACCAGACAAAACCCCAAACCAACCTCAAGAAATCTTGCTACAGTAAGTCAAAACCCCAGTTTGGCATTGTCACTCATTTGGTGAAATCAAATGAAAACTTGTTCCTCTTGCTCTCCCAGGTTGACCAGAATCAGAGATTTTCAGGCCCACTGATTCTTTTGCCTGCCTCCAAAGACCACTTGCCAAGCAGCATTTACCAGCACAACGCACTAGCACCAATTTCTGGCAATTTTTTTGTTAGATAAGGCAAGATGCTGGAGTATTGAAGTGCATCCCTGAGAGGAAGAGACCATTTGGAGTCACCTGTCTTTCCCTTATTCCTTCCCTTACAGCTAGGGTGGCACGGTTCACTCCCTGCCTGGAAGCTAAGGTGAACTTTGTATGTCAGCACAGATCCTTACTGCGGTATTAGAAGTTTCCCCTCTGTTTTCTTCTCTAGATTAGCCTTGCAGCAAGACTTCATCTGCCTTTCTCTGCCTCCCTGTCGTATCCGCTTCCATAGCTCAGGTGGCCGGAGCTGCAGCACAGGGGTTCCTGGGCAGGGAGATAAGAGCGGGGAATGACAACTCCTTGTGGAAGGGGTACAGAAGAGAGGGGGAGGCTGGATAGATGAAATTCAACAACTATCATTTAGATACGCAACTGAAAAGCCAGCAACCAAAGTCTGTGATCCAGGTCTCCAGCTCTTCACTGCAAGGAGACTGTACCCCGTCGGCGCGGCCTTCCCAGACACTGTACTACATACAGTTGCGGGATAATTTTATCCAAATGTGTAAATATGCAAAACAGATCATTAATGCATTTCAGTTCAAGCCCATTGCATGACTCTAACATCCCACCCCCCCCTTCTGTGCAGCTCAACCAACAGAACTCTGCTGCCCAAACTCCTCCGAGGAGCTGGCATGCAACTCCTTTTCCACGGCAGAGGGAGGACAGCAAAATCCATGCCACAGTACAGTCTCTTACCTGCCCCCATTTGCCCACCTGACAAAGTCAGCTGGGCTTGGATGGAAGTAGGAGGAGGAAGGGAAAGATTCCTCATTTTGACTGAAGTCTGCTGCTGCCTGCAGTCTCCCTCAGTTGTCTCTTATACAAAGAGCGTCCCTTCTAGGTCCCTGTGTCCCCCCAAAACCACACACATAGATCGTGTTTACAAACACACCATTTATATGTGCACTCGCAGGCAGCATGTGAGGAGAAAGATTTAGAAAAAGAAAAGTATGTCTGCCTCCATATACTGTAGGCTCCTCTGGTCTTTCCACTTTATTCTGCTTTATCTATCAGAAATATATTAACCCAAAAGCCTGTTTCCATCAAAGTCTTGATTCCATGAACATTTAAAGATAAGGCTTATCTTATTACTGGTGCATTAAGAACAGAAATCTAAAGGGCCACTGTCAATCATCTCCTTTTCTCTGTTTCTTTCACCCCTCTTCTCAAAGCAGCTTTGCAGAGAGCACGACTGGGATCTCAGAGGGGTTCAGGAAGAACTAAACGTGTGCAAACAAGCACAAGGAGGCCTCCTCCTCCCTCTCTGGTGAGGGGTACCACAGAAAGATGAGCGCTGGCTCTGAGGGTTCAGCCAGGGCCAAGCACGCACCTACATTAAGGGAAACAGAGCAGCGTCAAGCAGCACTCGTTCCAATCAGTAAGGAGTCCATATGAATTTCTACAGACACAAACCATCTTCTACAGCACAGACCCCTTTTGCAGATGATCTCAAAGCAATTTTCAGTAAGGCTGCATGGGGGAAACAAACCACTCAAAAAATCCAGGGCCCATGGAGAACATCTAACCCAAGGTCAGGGAGGACACCTGCATTCCTAATTCCATTGCACCTATTTCATTATAACCTCGCCCTTGCCATCCTTAACTACCACTTTCTCCTGGTATCTGGTCCTCTCCACATCATCTGTGTAAGTTTTAAATGGTTCTTATTAGAATGTTTGCATCAACTGAGGCAGCATCCAAGTGTCTTGGCAGAAATGCTAGCTGGAGGTTTTTAAATTAAAAGGTTCTAGATTACATATGGAAAGCAGCAATCGTTTTCTCTACTGATCTTCTGGGACATAGCAAACCTTGCAATGGACCTGAATTCCACGTCTTTGGAGCAACTGAAATATCCACCTTAATTCTGCAGCAATGTGTTCTCCTTCCCTTGTGTGGGTTTTTTTTTTTTTTTGCTTTCTAATTAGAAGTTTTAATTCTGCAGTGAGTGTCACTAAGAACCCGAGCCAAAAATAACACAGTCTGTTCCAAAGGCCCTTTGAAAAGCTTTTATTTTTAAAAGCCAGAACAAGGCAGACGATCCAAGAGCGATAAATCTACGGTTTCTGAAAAGAGCTGAGGATAGCGGGAGGGCAAAGAGACAGCGAGGGATGAACAACACGCACAATACGTCTCGTAGCAAAAACAAACTATTCTCATGGACAGAACTATCAACTGTACATGTAAACCTCTAGTAGGGATTTTACCAGGCTTTTCTACAAGCTAAAATGGTTGCCACTAAGGATCTTCAGGCTCAAAAAGCCTGATCTCCTCTAACATCAGCACCTTCTGAACTGGGTTTGCCATCAGCTTTCCCAGCTGTAAGCTAAAGCAAAAGGTTTCAAGGCCTTTGCCACAAGGACCGTGCCCTGAGTAACTTGGGCAAGCACATATCCCCTTGGCATGGGAACACCAAAGGGAGTTCTCCTTTCCGGAAACACGGCTTTGGGATGTTGTCAGGTCACTCCACTGAGATAAGGTGAGCACAGCGAAGCCACCAGACGCGGTCAGTGATTTCCCAGCCATGCACATTGATCAGTTTTTATCTTCGCAGGCCTGGCACAGAGACCCCACCAGTCACCCCAGCCAGAGCAGCACCAGAGGTGCTCAGGACAGTCCAGCAAAGACCAGAGCAGGGCCTGGACTCAGACCAGGTTTACTTGAAATGCTGCCTCTAAAGTAGTTTCACCACACCTTCTTGATAGAGTTTTCCCTCTGTTCCTGAAAACTACCTGGTCTTCAGGGCAAAAATCTTACTGCTGTAGCCTACCACAGACAAGACAGCAATGGAAAGGATATCTCATGCTGGAACACCCTCTTGGTTTTCCACACCCTTGGCCAACACTGTTCTGTGCACGCACACCTGTTACTTAGGCCCACATCTTTTCCAAAGCGAACAGGACCTTCCAGTCCTTTCTTTTCCAGAGACTGACAGTTGCATAGATGGATTCCCATCACTGGGTCTGCTTTCAAACACCTTTAAGAAGTGTGATGTGTTGGGAAGGCCCTTACGCTTCAGCTGTTCTGACAGCGTAAGAAACCAACTGCAAAGCTGAAGAGCTCCCAGGGGGCAGACACACCAACAGCTGCTGCTTTTCTTTCAGGCTACACTAATTTCAGCATGAAAACATCTGATCTCAACTATGGCTGCACAATATCTAACACAGATTCATTGACTCAGGTTGGAAAAGTCCTCGGGAGACCATCTAGCACCAACCTCCGCTGAAACCAGGGTCAACACTTATTTCAGACCAGGTTGCTCAGGGCTTTGTCCAGTTGAGTCTTGGAAAGTTTCCAAGAATTGAGCTTCTATAATTCAAATAATAGCCTGGTCCTACCTACATGGCTTTCTAAATAAAAATACTGTCCTCTCCCTCAAGTGCACTGGGGTGGAGGGAGGCTGTACAAGGTTAAATTGTGTAAAATGTTTTAATGGGTCACTGCTGGAAAGAGAAAAGCATCTAAGTATTTCCCTGGCATACTATTTATTGTATCACAAACCTGCATTCAGGTAAACTTGTCTACAGAAGAAACCAAGTCGCAGCCAGCAGCTCAAAGTAGAATTAAAAGCAGGTTATATTTTATGGATGGTGGGAAAATGGAGGAATAAACTGTAGGTCTTAAAACAAAAATGCAGCACAGGGACATGAAATTTAACCAGGAAAACGCATCAGATGTTTATGCATGTTAGGTGTTTATTTTTCAATCAAGTACATGTGCCCAGATCATGACAGGATGTTTGAACTGTGCACATCAGGTCTTTTACCCACTGTTTATATGAATGTCATTCACTATCTGGCCTTTGCGGAAGATAAACAGATTGAAGAGAGATGGGGACATATCTGAGCTTTGCATTGCTTCCGCCTTTAACTCTGCTCTTCGTGCACTATAAGAAACAAAACCTCTTGACCATTAGGAATGTCAGAGAAAACAGCGAAGGGAGAAAGTGAGTTGGTCATGAATCAGGAGGCAAAGGACAGTGCAAACCAAATGCATCTCCCAAAATACTTAGGCACTCTTAGAACAGAATAGTTCAGTTGGAACGGACCTACAAAGATAAAGTCCAACGGCAAGTCCAGCTGCCTCTCCGGATGTAGGAGGCACCCAGTGCAATTTTTCTGGTCTGAAAATGAGTCACAACGTAGCTGAAGCTAAGACCAAAAAGAAAGATCCACTTACCTGACAGACAACATTCAACACGAATGCCTGAAAGACTTGCTAAGGGGACTGCAGACCTGCCAAATCCTTGGTAACATTCAGATCGTTGGGCTTCTTCCCCACTCCAACACCTCTGAAATCTCAGAAGCCATGCAGTAGACTCAGACCTACGTATGATGCAGGGAGAGGGCCTTAAAAGCTAATCACAAATCAACCAAAAGCACCTGCATGGTTTTGCTGCACCCGATTCCAACTAAACACTCCACCACCACAAACCTTCACTTGTAACCTTCACTTGTATTCTTCACGCAGATTCTACAAACATCTGTGAAAAGGTAGGACCTCAAGCATACCCTTGTACCTCAGGCTAGCCAGAAAGCCTAGGGAGGACACGGAAAATTTTAGGACTTCTGCATTAACTGATGCATACCAGTAAAGCACATCCACAAATCCCTTCTAGCAAGATCTTGTACTGCTTCATTCAACGCACAACTGCTTTGGATTATTCTTTGATACAGTGCAACACCATGGCCAAATTGACATAAAACAGGGTCACAAGCTCTGAGCCAGGAGGCTTTTGTTTTGTTTTTCTGTGGAGTCATCCTTGCCATGTTTTTGCAGTGGATTATCCTTCCTTACGTTTCACACACTATAACAACCAAAACACAATATCCAAATGCATTTAACGGTCCGTGCTCACGTGCTACCCACGACAGCCATTTTTCCTTCCTTTTTTCTTCCTTACTGTGTACATGAGGATAGGTTTAGGGATAATTATAGTGGCATTAGACTATGCCCAAGAAATAGGTTAAATCCCTGTAGTCCAGGGAAAAATGCCCTAATTCTAGGCACATCCATGAGGCGCAGTAAAGAACTCTTCTGGAGGTCACCAAGGTCACTCATGCAGCCATACAGCGTAGTGGGATATTGTGGGCAAGCCCATTCTACTGAAGTCAGCCATAAAACTCACTTTGACTTTTACAAGAGTGGGGTTGGGGCTACTGCTCTTAAAAATCCCATTCACAGGATACCACCTATACCTTCAAAATGTAACTAGAGAAATGGTTCAACCTATGGACCTAGCACAAGGTAAAAAGCTAACAGCAAAAGGATATTTGTGGTGTTCATTTCTATGTTCAAGCCTTTAGAGCACAAACTACTATCTTGATTGTTATCAAGAGGTCACACACTGACTAGAGATCAAGATGAACAAAAGGCAGCTGGCTAGGGGAACTCTATCTTTACACAGGCTACTTCAATCAGACAGTATTATAAAATGTAAAAGGATAGCAAGATTATGCACGAACCCTCAACAACCCCAAAACACCAGTGTTACTTTTGAATGGTTCACATACCCAGACTCCAAAAGAAAACAGCAAGTAACAAAACGACAACATTTAATAACAAAACAGCCTTCAAGCCTATGAGCAACAGCAACAGACTGGCTGCACCAAAGAGCGCTATTGATGAAACCAGTAGATGGAAAAGAGGGACTGACAGCAGAAAGGACAGGGGGAGGGTCTATTTTCTTGCACAGAACTGATGAATCTACCATTCGAATATCTGCAAATTCAAAGTGGAAAGACCACTTCCCTTGCATTTGGAGTACTATCATCAATTTCCCTTCAGACTATGATACCATCAAGCTCAGTGTACTTCCTGTGCGCTAAACTGTCCCTTGGCTGTTGTCTTTTCAAAAGACAAAAACATCTAATTCTATGTATTTTCACATCAATTATCCAAAGTGTTCCAGGTACAATTTAATCTTGTTGCACCATGGAGACACAAACATGTACTCCTGCTTTCTGAGCAGCCGTAGCATCAATGCATCATTTTAGCAGTCATGTTTACTACCAGGCAATGCCATAGGACAGCACTGTCTTGGGCCCCCTGGGGCAGGTGAGAAAGTAGTAAGCAGTTGCTTAGCTCCTTAATCTGTGGGCATAGTGAAAAGAATGGATGCTATAAAAGATAGCCCCCATTACCTTTGAGAATGGTCTCGACTCTTACTCATACAATCCTCGATGTTTCAAAACAAAGATTTTCAGATGTGCGCATCCCTGGTTACTACACAGGGTGCACACCAGCACTATGTATTCTCCATTCCTCCTAGTACCCGCAGCTGAGCCCCAGCCCTCACTTGGTGTGTTGTATTCAGTGTGTTTCCCGCATTGCCCCTGAAAACAACTGCCGTTGCTCCTTGGTACAACAGCTGCAGGGTAAGAGCACAGAGTCCTAGTTTCAAGCTTTTTGTTTCAGTCTCATCATTTCCCATCGCGAGCTGGGTGGAAGGGGAGATAAAGGCCGTCAGTCTGTCTGCAGAACAGGCTGGCTCTGTTTGCCCCATGCCCCAGCAAACAGAGGTTGTCGACTTTTAATGGAGCACTCAGGTTTCCGCCGATGCCAACTGCAGATAGAACAGCACAGTGGCAAACAAATTCAGGTCCCTGAGGGCTGCTCAGATTCTCCTCTTATTTGTTAGTTTACCTATAAAATACAGTTGGGCTAATTCTTGCTTGCGTGGTTGCAAAGATACATTTCCCTCCTCTTTTCAGTTAGCGGGGGAAAAAAAATGAGCAAGTGCAGCAAGGCTAATGGAGTAAAAGAGCACTTCCCAGGACTTAGGCAATAGCAAACATTTTTCGCTGGGGATTGTTTGTCTAACACTGCACATGGGTGAAGCTGTGCTGCACTTTATAAAATGAGATTCATTTGTTACACACAAAAGTGCAGAAGGTGTCCTAATATCTACACGCTCAGATGGGCTTAAATCCAACAGCTCCTCATGACATTAGCTGTTGAATTTATTATATGCTTATTACAAGACTAGTGAAGGAGGAAGATTTATTGCCAAAGGTCTTCTTTGATTATTAAATATTAACAAACGTTTTAATCACACCTGGAAACATCATGTTATTGAAATAGGACAGTATACTCACCTGCAAGTCAAATTCCCAATTCCCACATGAAAACGACTTTGAAGGACTCCACAGACTCTTTTTGGATTCATATTCATCCTTGTCACCAAGCTATTGTTCAATTCACCTCCAAAATTTGCTGTTTCTTAGCACCAAAAGATATGCACAAGTTTGTTCAATTTAGACATGAGAGAAAAGCTGCAGTCCAGTCTGGGTTTAGATGCTACGCACCTGAGTGTTTGACGACAAGTCTGATTTACAGTTTTGACTATAGTATCCTTTAATTAGGAATTCAATGCTGTGAAGTCAGTCTTCCAAGTCAAGACTGAGAGGCATCTCCAAAAGCAGGAAAACTTGTGTAATGCCCATTTATAGGATATTTTGCACCAAAGCAACTTCTGACATTTTTCACAAGACATTCACGTAAGCTAGCTAGGGGAAAAAAAAAAACACCTAGAGAAACTTATTACAGCCAGAACATGACACTGTTCAGAAGTGTTTTTTTAGAAGTGTTTTTACATTAAGAGAGTAGTTATCAATGGTTCACTGTTTGGGCGGATATATTAAAACCATGGTTCACAGAAGTCTTTCTTCAAGCTAACACCGTTCGATATTTTCATTAATGGTCTTGATGACTGGCTAGATCAGGTGTAAATAAGTATCCTGGAGGAAAGGACTGGAATTTAAGTCATCCTGACAAATTAGTATGCAAGTAGTCTGAAAAAAACAGGAAGCTATTTAAGAGGGGATGCAGTAATATACTACACAGAAATGTGTAAGTGCAGAATGGAAAAACAAAAGCTCGTATAACAGACCTGCAGAGAGGTGTCATGACAGTTGAGTCACGCATTACAGTTAACAAACTCCTGATTCTGCAAAACCAGCAGACAGGGAAGCATAAATAGGAAGATGGCATGAGACAAAACCAAAGTTAAAATCCTACTTTTTCCATTCAGTACTCACGAGGCCTTAGCTAGGGAACTACCTAGCTGAAAGAAATGCACTTCAGGAGAGACATGGACCATTTGGAGAAACTCAGGAAGACAGGCACGGCTCCAGTTCTACGAAACACAACCCCAAAGGGGAGAGACTTAGCAGACTTAAGAACATTCAGTCCAGAGGAAAGAGGATAAGCATGGATGTGATCAGTCTTCAGATACATAAAAGAGCACTGCAAAGAGAAAACTGGCAGTCTTTTCTGTGTCACAGCGGATAGGGATAATAAATAAATAAAAGGCTTACATTGCAACGTGAAAGATTCAAGTAACATACTGGAAGAAATGAACCTATCCTCTTTCTCCCACAAATTTACAATCCTAGCAACAGTAAAGCACTGTAACAGCGACAAAATCTCCAGGAAAACTTAGCTGGACACTGAGAATAACAACATACATATAACTGATCCTTCTTTTGGGTAGAGACAGGGACAAGATGACTTTTGGTTTCCCATCAAGCAGTGCTAGCCCCATCATTCTACATAAATCTAACATGTGACAACTTTTTACTGTGAAGGCACAAACAGATACTTATCAATGACAGACTCAGTAGAGATCTTACCAGCAGATAAAACAAGAGGATATGGTTTCTTAATATTTTTACAGTGATCCTAATTGGATACAATCCCCCAAAACTCACCGAGAAGTTTTAGGTTTTAAAGTAACTGTTCATCTTTTGAGCATCGCTGCTAAGATGACATGACAAAGCTATAAGATTTCAAGGAAAAAAAAGTGGCGCTCTCAGAAACAAACTAGACACTCAAACCTTGCCATCTGATGTGGTGCAATCTTAGAACGAGACACTACCATATTGTCTTCCAAATCACGCACGAAACAGAGCTCCTCCTCTTAACACACAAATGCCACAAGCTAGGATGGTTGAAGCAATGCTGCTCTGCAACTTGGTGAGCTGGTGCTGGCCATCCCTCTAAGGGGCTGCACACCTGTGGGTGAAGCAAAGAGATTCTCCTACATCACAGTGCACAGTTGCTTACCTGGATTCGATATTCTGAGTTCAGAGTGATTAGAAACTCTGGTACTGCAAGCGCAAACAGCTACATTAGCCATAGAGGAAGACACCTAATTTGCAAGCCAGGAGCCACAGGCTGTTTACATCAGAGTGTCCCAGCCATAAACATTTAATTAAATCAGTCTTTTTTCAATCATGGCCTGTTTTCTACATCACTGCTCATTTTCTACTTGCTGCAAAGCCTCTCCCAGTGTTCCTTTTTCAAAACATTGAAATGCTGGACTCAGATGTTACTGCAATGGACAGAAGAAGCTTGGAGTAGCCTAGTGCAGAATGGTATGCTGGGTTTGCTCAACTGCTCCTCAAAGGTTGCCTGGCTCAAGCTGCGTGATACTTGCAAAAGTCCTTCCAGCAAAAACTCATTCCACAGTGCTCTCTGAAAGCACTAGCTTAAAGTTCAAACAAATAATGAAACCTTCAGTTTTCCAAATGTAAAACAGAAGCTGCTTTCACAACCAGGTGAAAAACACAAGAATTTGTGCTGATGCCTGTGCCAACTCCCTGAGCAGCTTTGGACTAGCACTGCTCTGCTCAAAGGGGAGAACCTTGATGACATCCACTAATTACCAACTGCTGTTTCGAGTTAATCTAGTAATCTATGGCAAGTAACAAGGAACATGCTTCTGAACTATATTAAGATTCTTTTTCCTCTTTAGCAGTTTTTGTTTGTTTCAAAAGTAGGCAGGCAGGGTATCTTTACTGACTTCTATCAATTAGTATAAAAATGGTCAAGTGCACTAAGCGACTGGACAATCATAAGACAACTGTTACAATGCTTAGCTGCAATATTGACAATATCATTAAGAGTGGCACGCTAACAGAAATACATGTCTTCGCTATAGTCAAAAAAAATACCAAAAAAATTCTCCTGGGATTACAGACCAATGAACTTAGTTCAACATCGAGTAAACTGGTGAGGCACCAATCAAAACCAGGCTGGGTAATCATCCTGGTGAGATACGTTAAGCCCCCCAAAAGCAAAGAAAAATCGTGCTTCTCCACTCTACTGAAATTATCCACACACATTCACAAACCAATGGCTTACCAAGGACCATCTGTCTTGAAGCGTATGAAGACCTCCACAAGATGTTAAGGAGGAAACCTTGTAGCTCAGGAAGAGAAGGTAATCATGTCATAAACCAGAAACAGATGCAAAAAAAAAAATAGAGAGCTAAAAGTCCGGCTTTAACTAAATGAAAGATTAACAGGGTGCTAAAAAAAAAAGTCTCCATGCTAACCTCAGTGTTGCTTAACTTTAATGACTTCCAAAAAGAGAAGAACAATACTTTGGTGAGATTTGCAAACAGCCCAAAGTGAATTTAGCAGGTAGGAAGAGGAGGAAGAACTTAAGTACCACCAAAAACTGGGCTGAAATTGAGTATTGACAAGTGAAAAGTACACCACAAAGAAAGAATAAATTGAACTACACTGATACATTAACAGAAACATCCAAGATAAAAGATCTGGGCATCTGTGACCAGCTTAATAGAACATGAACCCTGCACAGCAGGGGCTCTGGAGGATGCAGGAATTAAGATGCTTTAGAAAAGAGACAGGTATTACTGAAATTATTAAAATGCCAGTGATCAATCTTCATTTTGAAGAGCACATTGATTTGATAAAGCCATTTGAAGCATGGATAACTTTCTATACCAACAGAGGCTCCAAAGATTTGCACTTCTGAAGACAGATGAGTAAGATGAGATCTGAAAAAGGTAAACATGCTAGCAGTAAGGAAGGAAAGAAAAATCACATACTTCTGTTCCAGCAGAATACAAAATTAACTGAAAATAAATTAAAATTGCAGGTTCATAATTAGTTTGTGGATTATAGTGCCACAAGATATCTTGGAAAACGTGTTTCAGCAATTTTTTAAATGATCGGGTATGTGTCTGGATAACAGAAAAACCCACACTTAAACTAGACAGAATAAAAATACAAATCTTCAGGCTTAAAGGACATAAGATATCCACCAAGTGTGAGGAGTCTGGGAAAACAGTTCCCTTACAAGTAGGTTATTCCATAATTATCCACAGCAGAAGTTTTTGTACTTTCCAGGAGTGTGATGCTGGGAATACGTTTTAGAATCTATCCCTATCTTCCCATGAATCTGCTTTAAAGCAGGAGGGAAGAAAAAAGAGATAAGGGAGCTTGAGGAACACAAAGCACATCTGCCCTCAAGGTTCCTTCATGTTCAGCAATATGTTGTACGTGATGTGTTAGACAGCTGACATTTGCAAATCAAAGATGGAGAAAACTCTCTAGGCATCTCCCTTTTACGTTACTGGATGGGACTGAAACCGAGAGCTGCAGAACCCCAGACATAGTAACTGATCTCCAAAGACAGGTACAGAGAACCCTCCCTACACTGGCAGCATCACACATGGAGTAAACAAACAGGCAAGGCTGATCCAATGAAACAGTCCAGCAATTCCCTTATTTGCCATTCAGTTTTGATCACCCAATGCACGGCCAGTGAATCTGTAAATCTCCTCTAAACTCAGGTCCCTTGGAACATACAAGGTCTGATCAGGAAGATGAATGCTACCTCGAAGAACGTTTTCTGATGATCTGACTCAAGAAGCAAAATACACCTGCAGGCAGAAGGGTGCAAGCTAATCCCTGTTGTGCTACAGCCCTACAGAGACAGCTGATCCTTCTGCAATTTCAAACTGCCAGTCAAAGCTTTAACATCTTAATACACAGCATGCAGTAATTAAAATTTCTAATTAAGGGGGAAAAAATACACTCACTAGCAAAACTAACATTGTAAATTAGCAAGCCTTATGTACAAATTGAGGATGGTCTCTGTTGTTCTTCTGTAGATCATACGAATGTTAGTATTTTAAGCAAATGATTCTGAACAAAGCTACCGTGTGCCCATTTTAGCAAACTGAGAAAAGTAACGTTTGAAGTAACATTTGCTAGAAGAAGCAGATGGGCACACACAGATAATCTTTGAGTAACTTGATGCTGTCTGGAAGAGCTTCTAGAAGACTTTGGTCTTTCCAGGCAATAAGACAGTATTCTCACCTAGAGGGTGCAGAATCTAGCTTAAGCTTAACTTTAACCAAAGCTAAGAAAAACTATGTGATGGATTGCTTGTTTTAGTTAAAATGAAGACATTTAGGCAAAAAACACCATGTGGGGTCTACGTTTCAGCTTGTCCTTATAGAATGCTATTTTGGGAATGAATTCACCATAAGGGCATGGAGTGCTCCTAATTGTCAGGCTGAGGTTATAGGCACTAAAATATCAGTTTTCACTGACAAGTAGTATAAAAGAACTGGTTCCTACACGTCTGAATGGGGGCCATGCAATTTTTGTAGTCCAAGGAGGATGGAATCTCTGATTGACATGAATGAGGCCCTTGAGAAACCTAAGAATGAGCAACCAAAACACAAAAAAATGACTGCATGACTTCCAGTCAAAGAAAACAAGAAGAAATTGACCTAAACAGAACTTTCTAGAACTAATGAACAGCCTAGATTTCTTAAAAGATCATCAATAGTAAGAACGGTTTAGCCAAAATGCCAACATTATGGTGCTACCAGGCACCTCAGTCACTACAAGGGTTGTTCAGCAGCTCTCAATCTGGACCTCAAATTATCTTCTGGTTAATAAACAGTATCAACACCTGACAGGACCGAACAAAAACTCAATAATCAAAAGAGTTAGATCCTTAAGAGTGAGCCCTGGAGTGAAGGACAGGCTGAGGTTTACTAGCAATCTTGCTGTTGTTTTTTTCTGATTCTGTTTGATGAGTTCCTCTTACAACAGATCCTGAGCACGAGCTCCAAAAAGAATGAGATGGGAGTCCCTCTCTTCTCCTTTATTAGGAAAGAATAACAAATGTATTAGAAAGACCTAGTTCTCTGAAACAGAAGTCCCTTCTAGCTTTCATCTTTGACAAGCAACAGTCATTTGATGGGGGGAAAACAAGATTTGATTCTTGATCCTGGAAAGAGATTCATTCAGGCATAAAAATAAAAACTGTAATGCTTACTGAGACATCGAAAACCCCTACTATCCACAACTCTAAATCCACTAACAACTGGAACTATAAACAGCACTACATGCACAGCAGATGTGGGACAGTCCCTATTCTGGTACTGGTAACAAGAAACTAGCAGACCCACCATACCCTGTCCTCATATCTAGTACCTATGGTGGAGCTACACAACCCTACTCAAACAATGCTCGTAACCTATTTTTGTACAGAACAGAAGAGTTTGAACCCCAGAAGGCTACTCCCCTTTCTCCAATCTCTTTTTTTAAAAACAACCTCCTCAAATCCTTGAATTCCTTCTGGATGCCCATAATCTAGCAAGACTGACTGCTGCAGAATGTAATCCTACAGTTCTTCCCCTTCTCTCAGCAGGTTAGCTCCCTATGCGCTAGGCTTTATTTTAAAATTATTCTGTTTATATATTCAGTTAGTGAGTTTGTTAAAAACTCATATGTTTGTAAATAAAGAGCTTTTCAGCTCACTGTGAATATTAAAATAAAAGGAAAACACACAGTTTTTAAAACTGCTAATAACTATCATTCCTCTGCTGCCTTTCATCCTTCATTTCACAAGATCCCAGGGCTCTTTACAAATGTAAATATACAGCCTGCTCTCCCAGCAGTGAAATGCAGACAGTCCTGGGATGAAACATGGCTGCTCTAGGACATGACTGCATCACTCCAACTTCCATCTCATCATGCTGGGCTCTCACTTGTGCTCTGCCACCCTGTGGCTGTTCGACTGCACAGCTCAAGCACATCAAATGCCTACTGCCCACAGAGAGATGCCTTACACACTCCAAGAACTCTGCCAGAGCAGCTAGCTCACTTTTGTGTAGTGAAGTACTTGCAATGAATTAATACAAGTGGCAGAAAGCAAGGAAAAGAGCTACTTTCAGCTGAAGGTCACCAACAAACACACCAGGAGAGGACACTTCTGCTTCAGGATTTGGTCCACAGCCCAGAGTTAATGGCTCTACCCCAGCCATTAAACGTCCTGCAGCTCTTCATAGAAACTCTTCTTTCAAAGGTGGGTTGCAAGTTTCATCTGAAGTCTTCATTATCAGTGCCAGCACATACCCCGTTTTTAGGTGGGGAGATTTAGCTTTGATTCCAAGCAAAGGATGCCACCTACTGAATCCTTGCTACCATGATTGCATGACTTGACCCTCGCAGCTCAAGACCTCTGGCAGGATCGCAAGCCAGACTGCAGTACCAAAATAAGCTCCAAGGAAAAGCAGAAAACAGGCTTGGAAAAACAAAGCTTTTCTCACTGCTACTCGCCCCACTAACCCAAAGATGTATTACTCACTGAACATCTGCACAACCATAATAATTTCTAATTTTGCAACACTGACAACCTTAGTAGTATTAAAAAAACTCCTTACATCTTTATTCCATTTTGGATTCATTATAACACAGCCTGACGATATCTGCTAGTACATTACATTCTGCAACATTTAACCCCTGTTCCCAGTCGCTGTTCTTAACTTCACGGCTTAATGACACAGAGTCAGTAGATCACAATATGACCCTGTTAATATTTTTTTAATGCCATTTTTACAAATTACAGCATAATGCACTGATTACAAGGATGAAAGGAAAGTCTCCACGTCTGTCTGGAAACCAAATAAAAGAATGTTTGAACATCTGTTCATCCTACAAATGTCTTTAAAAGCTTTGATTTTCCCATAATCATTTTGTTCCACCATTTCACCCTTTTTCGAGTGTGTATCCAACAGCCTCAGGACAGCAGCCAGAGATCTGCAGTAATAGCACATTATAATCAAAGTTCTTGGGCACACTTAAGTTCTCCTTTTGGAATTAAAATTGGGGGAAAAAAACAAAACAAAACAAAACAGCCTTCGACAGATACCTCTCCAGCTGTCTGTCTTACACAAATCTCTGGTAGGGGAGCAAAATGAAAGGATGGGGCTTTGCAACAGGGGCTTTACACAGAGGACAACAAAGCACTGGGGCAGAAAATGGTGGCAGGTGAAGGCACTCACAAGAGATACGGCACGTGTGCCTCCGCACAGCCTGCTGCTCCTGCGTCAGCAGTAACTGCCCACAAGACCTCTGCCCCAAGCCCAAGTGCCTGAACAGTTACTCACCCCACACAGGAGCAGGATAAGCTGCAGGATAAGAGCCTTCCTTGCCAGGCTGGGCTCCCAACGCCTGCTGGGGCAGCCCTGACAGCACCCACATTTACATCTCCTTCTCCAGAGGCAGGAGCAAAGCCACAACACAGACAAGCAGAAAGCAAAGGTGGGAAATGGGAGCACTGGGGAGGAAGCTAGGCCTTGGACTGGGGGGATGGAAGAACAATGGTGAGTTCATGTTCTAGGCTAAAGAAGATACAGAAAATGGGGGGAAAGATTAAAAAGGGTGTTACAGGAGACTGGATGAGAAAGGGATGGAGGTACAATTCTGGAAGCTGTTGTTGCTCCCTCCCTTGGAGTACCCCAGGCAAACAGAGGGACCCTCCACACCAGATGACTTTTCAGCCAAGCACAGGCCTGCAGAGCAGTTAGAGTTCAGCACTAAAGAGTTTCCAAATGGATTAAGTTCCATAACAACTGAGTCACTGAGGCTGCTACAAGCAGGCAGCAGTGGAGAGGAAAAATATTAATCAGATAATGTTTTGTAAAAATAGCTACCACTATTTACATTTATAGGACATAGCGACTCCTCTCCAGAACTATTCAAAAATGCCTTATAAATGAGAAAGACCAAGACCTGCAAGTGCAAGGCTCGCAACTGTGGAGCAGCCAACAACATCCTACAGCATGATACCCTTCAGCATCAGGGCCCTTTTCCTTCCAAAACTCTAAGCAGAGTTGGCAGAATTTGGTCACCCATTTAAAATTTGGCAAGGACATTAGAGCCATAGAGATAAAAAATGTAAGATCCTTAATAATTCACTTTTGATTTTGCATTTAATGAGAGATTTTTTTATACCAGTAATTCTTAGACTAACCTGGTGTGGTAATAATGGCATTCCTTCTATGTCATCTGTTTCTCTAGCTTCCATCACTGCAGTATCTTAAGCAGAGGTAACAGTGCAGGATAAAAAACTGGATTTGATAAAGGCTTAAAAGAAAGATAACATAATATTCTTTCCGAAGACTGCCTTTAGGGGTGTATGGGAAGAGAAGAGAAATAGGGAAGGAGAAGTGACAGAGGTGTGAAATGCATCTTTTTTCATTATAGAAGGATACATTTTCCAGCAAGGCTGGCAGCACAAGTCACATTAAGCCACAGCTGAAGTTGCCTGCCTAATTCCTCTGGGATCACACTGAAAGCATGCCCCATAATCTTATGGGATGTGTTAAAGCTTTGCTGGGACTCACTCAGCAGAAACTGTTTGGGATTATTCCACACAGCACTAATTCTGCTCTGATTTAAAGGGACACCATCAACCTAGTTTAGACACAAGACGCCCTGTCTCAAGACTGTCCAGCTGTAAACATCTTCTCAATAGCTGATATTTTTGCCATTCGTGCCCACTTTGGTTACCTGGAAATTAAAAGGAAACAAAAAAATGGGAAAAAACAGGATTATGTTAGCACGATGGATTCACACCTATTGATGGGCATTTGAATAACACTTTGATAAATGAGTATAGTGATCTATTGCACTTACTTCTATGCGCAACTAACACACTTAAGTTATTTCCCATGGCTGGCTCCACCGAATGTGTCGCAGGCTGCAATTTAACATCAGTAAGTAGAAGTAAATATTTTATTCAAAAGGCAGGAACTAACACTTTTCATGTTATCAAACCTGATTTCTCTTCAAGACTGCAGCTTCCATACCTGCGGAATTAGTGTTAGCTTTTATGTTACGGTGTTCTATGCTTTGTAAATAACAAAAAAGGGATACTGCCAATGCCCTCCTTTTTATGAGCCTAGAACATGAAATTAAGAGGAAGAACTAAAGCAGCCATGAAATCCCCATTAAACAACTAATGGTTTCTAAAGCATCTTGGAGATATTCATTTTACAAGGCTTATGCTGCAATCTTCTATCATTATTTTAATGAAATAAAGCCTCTATTTCCAGAGGCAACTTTTTCTTTCAAACGCAAAAGGCATTTCGGTTACAAAAAAAAAAAAGAAAACAATTCTGGAATAGGATTCAACACAGAACCAGCAGGAAATTCAGAAAAGCTATATTAAATGTTACCAAAGATAGGTTCTTAAACTTTGGAACAGCAAATAGAACAATTAAGACTCTCAGTTACACGCATCATTATGTTTAATATGAAAAACATTTCTAGATAGAAATCATTTATAACAAAGATCCATACCACCTCTCAGATAGCATCTTACATAGTCACAGCTGAAGGAATGTGAAATATTCATTGTAGGTTTCACCTATTATATTGTGTGCTTTTTGTCCCACACTTTGCTTGGGAAATAAACCTAAACAAATCAGCTTCACTTTGTAGATCACGTGAAATTCACATCTTGACTGCATTTAAATCAATATTGGTGGCAAACTTAAATTACATGAAACAATTCTCCAGAAGAACACCACTATCAGAACGCACACCCAAATGCACCCATTCAGCACGTGACATTCTCCAAGAGGCCGTAAAGATTCACACTGCAAAGATGACAAGGTAAGCACATTCTAACAGAATAAAACCAGACTGCAGAGATTTCAGAAGGTGGCACATAGTCAGCAGGAGCTTCCAGGCTCAGGCTGCAACAAAGGAACAGGTCTAATGCATTCAGGCAAGAAACACATTCCACCTGAATTCATTCAGAGTCTGGTCTTTCCAGTGTGATCAGAGGCCTCTTTGCTTTCTCAGGATTGAATCATTTTCTTCTGCGTGTCAAAGACGTATCTTTTAAAGAGAAGAGTGATGGTAACAGGTTGGGCTGAATCATTCTTGCTGCTTTCATCCTCTTTGTTTGCATCTCCCTTCCCTGCCTTAGATTTTTTCTTGGAGGCAGCAGTGAGAAGCATCTTGGTTTCTGGCTTCAGCCCATCTGTAAAAACCAAGAACATGCATGACAAAACGGCTCAACATCACATTTCAGTGTGTCTGGAAAAAATGAATAGGCAACTTTACTTCTGAAACCAACCAAAGGAAATAAGAAAGTACATCAGGTACATTAGGAAAGTTACATTTCTGTATCACTTCTGGACTACGGTAAATTACATGAAAAGACAGACAAGCCTTCAGACATAGTTCACAACAGCAAAACCCCAAATCCAGTGCAGTTTCCTACATGATCATTCCCAGACCCATTCTACTGCACACCCTGCAACAGACTTCCCTAAGCTCTATCTTTCTACAGCTTTTAAAGTATTTAAATGCAGACAAAAATTTAAACAAGCCAGGCCAACTTGCCTGGTCTAGGTCTTTTACTCAGCAGACCTTTCCTATTATTTACACACATTTCCCAGTTTCCTCGCATCAGTGAGAGTATTTATAAAAACATAGGTCATGAATGAAAAATAACAAGTGCTAAAATACTGAAATTGTATAGAGCCCTATACAAAGAGAAGGTTCTTGAATGTCTTTAGTCTATCTCCTAGGCTTGCCATAAACACACTGCTTAGTTTTAGCAAATGATACAGCCCTTTTTTAATTTGGGGCTAAAACACAACTAAAGGTTACAACTCACTTCTTAAGGTAACCAGAATTAACCTACGTATGACTCTGGGGATCTAAACCAACCTGAATTTTTTCTCCAGATATTTGTGTCCAGACATAAAAATTAGCCCTTTTCTTCCTAAATGGATACGACTCACTTAAACTTTCCTATTTTATTTTGACTTGACACATTGGTGACATTTTAGAGAAGAAATGCAAGATAGCAAAGTCCAAAGAAATACGATAAAACAGGAAAGATGCAGCTCCTAAAAGACCACTCCTGAAGAATTGCTTTCTTAAAGCAGAAGAGAGAAAACTCCTTGGAAGCTTATTCAGCACCACCTGAATACACTGAAACGTGGTTCTCAGGCACTTGGCCAAATTCAGTTCAGGTATTTTTAACCTGCGGTGTCACATAACCTTATCTCAAACACTTAATCAGCTTCTCCCCCCTCATATTGAAATTCAGCTGTGGATTCTCATATCACAGCCTGACAAAAAGATTGAGATGCTTATGATTTACTGGAGACAGGAGGTCTACAAGCGCAGGTGATTTGCTCTGTTCCAGACACATCCAGAGAGCACTTTCAGCTGATTGCACAGGGACGTGGCACCAGAGCCCACTTGCTTGTCCCGCTGTGTCAAGTAGCAAATTGTTCCAAGCCCCACACGAAGGGAAGGCAGGAACCAGGGAAGTGTTGAAGCAAGACTTGGGAACTGCCCATCTGCCATTGCATAACCAGAGGTTCTGAAGCAGCCCTCGTGCCTTGCCCTGCAGCACAGCAGCGCGGGGACTTTCACAGGCAGAGGGGTCTTGCTTCTTCCAAGACATGCAAGAGCACGAGAGGAAAACAACACAACTTACATAACAAAACAAACTACATCTCACACTAAGGTTGCAGAAGTCCAGCCTAAGGCAGAATCAAATTCACAGAGTTCTGCAGATCTCGTGTTTCGCAGTCACGGCAGCAGCAGATTTCTCTTTTCAGATCGAATACAAGAAAGCAATGATTATTTCATTGTGGAAATAATTGAGAGCGTTTTTCCTCGATGGCTGAGAAGTCTGATAATCACTATCTTTGCACATGTAAGGTTCAATTAATCAGACTAGATGATAAGGTGTGGCCTGACCACATACTTATTATATGGTTTTATTATATGGTATAGTCATGTTTGATGCAGCTATTCCTTTTTTTTTTTAATTGGACACTTTCATACAAATCCCATTAATATCATTAGTGTTACAATCACTCCATCTTCATTATGCAAAATAATTTACCATTACATGAAAAGCAACTTATTTCCTATTTGGAAAGCTCCAAGATCATCCTGGGTGCTGCTAGAAAAAACAGCGACACACAAAAGTGAGGAAACCAAAATAAAAACAGCAAAAAAGAGTGACCTCATGCAGCCCTGCTCTCTACCTTTGCAGGATTTATTTCCTATTGTATGCTTTCTACTGTTTTGACCAACCTAATTGTAAGTGTCCCTGAACAGTGTTTCCTCCACTTTCCTGGGAAGACCATTTACTTCTCTGGACAAAGAAACATTTTATTTTGCTCTCTACTTGGTTTCCCTTTCTCGGTCTTATCACTATTGCTACGTTGCTGTTACTGGCACATTGCTGTTTAAGAAAGATGTTTAACTCCAAATCCTCTCAGAAAGACACACTTTAAATTAATTAAAGCAAACAAATCCTAAAACACTTCTATTTACGTTAGCAGGCTTCGCGAGACTAATTTCAAAAAATGCTAATTGACGGAAAGGAGGGAGGAAGGGAGGA
Source organism: Anser cygnoides (assembly GCF_040182565.1). Taxonomy (NCBI): domain Eukaryota; kingdom Metazoa; phylum Chordata; class Aves; order Anseriformes; family Anatidae; genus Anser; species Anser cygnoides. The sequence continues at coordinate 14,258,243 of NC_089882.1, read as the reverse complement.
GGTGTGACATTAAAACTGCAGCCAGTTTTCCCTTGCAGGTCTCTGGAGCTCGGCAGGCGGCTGCTGCCGTGCGATCCTCCCGTGCAGGCTGTAGGGCTGCCGGGCACTGATGCCTCCGCACCAGGGCTGCGTCGGTATGGGGGCGAAGTCCTAGCCACAAGGATGAAATCACCTCTGACAAAACTGAGCTTCAAAAGCTTCCAGTAAAGCCAAGGAGCACTCGGACTGCCCAATGTGAACATTACACCCCAACACTCAGTATATCCTCTTAGGTGTCTAAACAAAGAGCCCCGTGCTTGAAAAATGTCTTTTTCAAGAAAAATAGCATATACTGCACATGTACAGAGGAAAACACTTAAAACCAAGCAAATCTCACCTTCTCCAACCTATCAGTTCCACTTCCAAACACGGGAAGTAAAAATGCCTCACCTGCAGCTGTTAACACCTATTTGGATTCAAATAAGGCATCCCTGGTAAGAAGTTTACAGAAATGGAAGAATGTGATGGCTCCTACACGTGAAATTATGGGCTGAGAGCCAAAGGCAGCCCAGGTATTATTAAATTCACAAGGTATCTAAATTACCTAATCAGATCCCACGGCCCTCATTCTGCAAACAGATTAGGTGGCTGGCATCATACCCTAACAAATGGCATTTTCTGTTTTTCTGCTCTGGTGCCAGGAGGTCTAAGGGCTGAAGAGGTTCTGCGATACGGAGCGGCACAAAGGACCAGGCAGGGAGAGACAGGCGGGAGGCATAATCGGGGTTTCATCTACCTCCGCGGATTTCTCGCGTTACACACAATGCATGCTTTGCATTTTACAAAACCAAGGAAATGAAGGGAAATATATCTGTCACCAAAGAAGACATCAGACCTTTAATAGCTGAAATGACGGATATTTTTAGATGGAGGTCTAGTTTAACTTACTTACATTAAGGGTCTAATCTCTCCTGAACAATAGCTATGTTAGCTTGAATACATAGTGAGAAATCTGTTCCATTAATTAAGTGCTGCCTGTACTACTCGGATTTGTAGCAAATGTTAATAGATTTTTTTTCTTCCTCTGTTGGACAATTACTTTATTTTTCCAAGTTGCTAATGGATTAAATTGAAAAGGTCCGTGTGTTAAAAAAGACTTTAGCTTCAAAGTTCTCAGAAATGCCTTGCATACAACAGTGAGAAATACCTATATATTAATATTATTAATGGGCAGTCCTCAGAGGCATAGAAGAGATCTGAAAGCTTAGCAAATTCATTCCCACCCATCATAACCACGTCTGTAATAAGAAGCACCCAGGTCTTGTGTAAAATATACTTGTATATACTAACCTGTATTAGATATGGAAATCTAGTAGTAAAACAGTTCAATCTACTTCATTCTTCTAGTTTCAATTACTACTACTAATTACCAAATAAGAATATCGGCTCTTATTCTTGGTCTCATCACAGTCTCAAGGATTAATCCAAACTGAGCCATTAACAAATGCAAAAATAAAACCTACCAATTTGCAAACTCAAATGAAAAGCAATACATCATCAGGAAAAAACATTTTCCAAGTCTAAGAACAGTTTCATATGCACAAAATACAAGATAAGTACAACATTTCATACAGTTTTTACAAATAAATCAAGCTTCTTAATGATTTGCAGTATCTCAGATTTGAAAGCATTGTGTCCAGCAGTTTTACAATTACTCATAAAAGAAGTTCAGTTCAGTTTGCATGGAAACATTCACGTTCCAGCAACTTAGTATGGAAATGGCACATTGTGGAGTTCTCATGTCTAAATACAGGAAAACAATTTTTATTTTACTTTTTTTTTTCCCCCTTTTCTCTTAAATGAAGATAAGAGAATCTATGCAAGTTTTAAGGTTTCTCTAATACTACATGTTCTTCTTATGATTAAGTTTATCAGAGGTCCCTGTAGCAAGGACTCAGCAGAGCCTGGTGTTACACGTTCCCCAGCTGACCGCCGAGGTCTCCACGTCCGGCCCAGGGGATCGGCTCCATACCAGACTGCTGGCAAGTGGCAGCCAGCACACAAATCACAACACGCACATACAGCACATAAATGTCCGTAACCAGCAGGGTTTGCTTGTGTTTTGTTTTTACGACTACTACGTCAGCTGGAAAGAGGAAGAAAGCCAGTGCAGTATCTTTTCTTCTAATTCCTTTTTCTAATCCAACTGCAGGATGACAGACTATTGCTATGCTTTCCCCCCACCTACATACAGGTAGCAGCTGAAATAAAAATGTAAGTTTAATATTACTTTACATTTTACATTATCTCCCTACTTCACATCCTTCTTCAGTAAATGTTGTCATTCCTTATTAGTGTCATCTTTGTTGGCTTTTCTTTTGCTGCTTCTACTCCTTGAAAGGATTGCCAAGGGTGGCCTCTGCTATTTCTCCTAAAATCCAGCTCCTTCTTCCCTGACTCCCAATTCCACTTGCTATTCTGCATTTCAGCAGTTGACTCTTTCCTTTTCCAACTTCAATTTTCAGATTTCCCATCTCCAAATTATTTCCTGCTTCCCCAGATCATCTTCTCTTAAATACTGAAGAATAGTCCTGTCTCCTTTGAAGATAATTAAACATTTAAATGGAAGATTTTAAAGACTGAATGCTAGACACATTGCAGATGAGAAGCCAGATAACAAAATATCTCATTGTAGCCCAGCCAGAGATGGGAGTAATTTTTAAGCAACTGATAAACACGTCAGTGAAAACAGGTGTAATAATATAGGTCCCGGGCACGCTCTCCAGCACAGCCAAGGAGAATCATTTATTTTGCTGAACTTCAACAGCTTCCTTTCTCATATGCACACACGTAGAAAAAAATGCTAAGCATGCTAGCTAGCACTGATGAATATGAAGGTACTAGCTAGCATAGATCATTACAGATTTTCCTTATGGCATTTAGAATTGTAACGGTATGAAAATTAAATTACAAGATTTCAAGTTTCTTGGTTCATGAGAACTTGACTTCCAGAACAAAATTACAAATCCATCCTATCAGCAGCAACAGAAAAAAGCCAGTAAATGTACTTCAGCAAGCGCCAGCAGTTTGCTGAGAAAGTGTTGGCCCAGAGAAGGCTCACAACTCTGGTCACACTTTTAGGAAAAAAGATTGAGGCTACACCAGTAGCAGTCAGTGGAACAGAAAATACTCCTTTTTGCATTCACAGTTCAGAGATTCCTAGACTATTCTTGACCTGCTGATACTGTTTCCAAACCTGCCATTCCATCCAGGAATTTGTGAACAGAGATTCAATGGGAAAATGAACTGTTCTCCCTTCTCTAAATGTTCTATTTACTTCCTTTGACTACTGCAGATAAAAGACTCAACAACCTGCAATTTCTTGTTACCTGTCAACATCTAAATGTTAAAAATTGATGGAACATCAGAGAACAAGTTAACATAGCACATTTGATGTCAGAAGTAATTTTTATCCTAGGTAAATGTAACCTTTTAGTATGACAGACATTTTTCTTTTTTCCTGAGGCAAGGAAAGAAAAGAGCAAAACTTAAAAGAGGCAAAGGTTTGAGGATAATCCTTACTCACAATGGATTATTCGTAACAGCTGTTTTTCACAATTTCAGGATTTCCTTAAATTGAACCCTGAGAGCCTGAACCCTCATTACACAGTTAAGGAGTGTGTGCCTGCATCAACTCTCCTGCTAACAGAGTACAAAACCCAGCTGACCTGAAAACCAGAAGTGACTAGAGGCCCACATGGAGACATCCACCCCAGTCCGATGCAGGGAGGCTGTGTCAGAGGGGGAAGACTGCACTCTAATAAAGCTTACTGCAATGACTGGCACTTGCTGGTACTGCAGGACTTCAGAATCCTGTAGTTCAGCATAACACAAGAAAGAACAGAAAACGTAAAATCCTGTTGCCTGAATTTTTTATATTATGCTATTGGGTAGCAATTCTGCTTCTCTGCTAAAGATATATCCAGAATTTTAACTTTTGATTTTATTGCAACTGAGGTGGTCATTTCTCTCCTCCAACATCCAGCAAAGAAAACTTGAGCTGATCAGCAAAAGGCTCTCTTTCTAAAGCCTTCCAAGAACAACAGTCCTGTATTACTCTGCCCATAAATTCTGTATTGAGAACATCAGATATTCCACATCACAACTAGTAGACTGGATGGCTGGTCAGGTATAGACTGCTGGCCCTGTCTAACTTGCTGTCCCATCTGCCTGTCATTAATATATCATGCATCAGAAAAAAAAAGAGATGAAAATTGGGTCTTGAGCTAGAGTCTGGGATCAGTTAGAAATACCCTACCCGACATCAGGGTCAACACCCACCAGCCTTTCTAGCCAAAAGACTTCAGCGCAGTGCTCCTACTGGAGCAGACCTACTCTACTCCTAGGCATTCATCACCACGATAACAAGCCTAATGTAATTACCTAGACAATTTCAATGTAATAGTTGACCAGAGATTCACTCAAGAAACAAGCGATACTCCTGCTGCTGCCACTCCGAGGAGCTCAGGATTTGATCTTCAATTACTTTCACAGATCAGGCAATGAACTTTACTTATGTAAATCCCTTCACAATTCTCCACTAATTCTATTTTGAATTCGCACCACCTTTTCCCACATCTCTTGTCAGCTCTCTTCAGAAATATTCTGTTGATTTTCAAACTCCAGAGTAGATTCATTTTTCTCTTTTGGCTGGTACAAGATCTGCCGTTATCACCTTGCCTGGCTCGTGAATATTAACAGAAGTACAGCATGAAGTTGGCCAGTGAGAGCAATCAGCCTCCATGGAGACCGGGAAGTGGACTCCTTCCTTCCAAATGAGAATTACACTAATGCCTCAGCATGGCACTTGGGATCTACTCAAAATATCCATAATTCATTGTTTGATGACAAAGACCAGAAAAAAAAAAAGTCTAACAGCCACTTGGAGCAGACGTAGACTGCCGCATGCCCTGACCAAACGCTGCCGTGACAGCCAGCCTGCAGAGCTGCTCCTGCAGCTCCAGCTTGGTAGGCTCTGGTTGGAAATCCTTAACTACTAAAACATTTTCCCATAAACTGGGGAACAGCTGCCCCGCACCACATCACAGAGGGCCGCAGTTCAGTGGTGAACTGAACTGAGTCTTGTGTATCAATTTGTTAAGTTTATACAGGCTTCCAGACTGAAAGGCATTATTACAAGAGGTGGTAATGCTGGAAATAACATGGATTTCATTATGAGCTCCCACTTAGCAGAGAAAGAGCTAATCTTCCTTGATGAGGAAGACAGAAGCCGTTTTAATTCAAGAGGCTGACCTAGGTGAAGTCGGGGCCAAAGCTGTATTTGGAAAGCTCTCACGTCAAGCTGGACACAACCCTTTCAAGCTCAGTGCCAACTCTACACAATGGCTTGAACTGCACTCTCCGGCAGCCCTTAAAGGCACATTTTGTATCTTGGCTTTTGCTGCAAGCAATCAAGAAAGAATGCAAGAAAACAAAACTGTTTCCCAAGCACTGTTTGCTGGTGCCATAATTAATATAATCAAACAATTCCACAAATTGCTTCCAATTGCTGGCGTCACTTTCATGTGCAGAGCCAGACTTTCAAAGAAGGGCCCTTCTTGTCCTACATCCTTACGCTGGTAACCCTTGCTTCACACAATAGTAAACAAGCCCTCACTAAATAGTGTAGGGTAATTTGTACTGTAATAGGTCCCCAAGGCACCATGGACACAATTTGAAATGCCATCTAATTTTTCTTTTTAATTAAAAAAGCAGTTACTATATTTAAACAACAACACAAAAAAGTTCAGAGGGGACGGTTTGGAGTTTCCCACAGCTCTCTGGGACTTTTCTCAAGGTCAGGAAGAGTTTTATAGGCTCAATTGGTACAGATTTTTTTCTTTAATTAGTCTGCCATACCCTCTGCATGAAGTCAGCGTCTTTATTTTCAGTCTGATATTTTTCATATTGCTAAGTGGAGCTCAGGCTCCAGTATCACCTGAAATCTATTAGCAGCTGAATGGTTATCAATACCATACGTCCCTATACATGCCTTGCCTGTCCCACCCTCTCCATAGTCCTAAACTTGCCATCTAGGTGGAGGGCACTCAGCATACCACATTGCATTGAGCGTGTGTCTTTAGTTTTATACTTTATTTCCAGCAAAATGCTCAGGATACGTTACCCGATTTCCAAGATATACATTACATAACCACATTTTAACCTGTTTTTTGTTATGATTAAAACCCAACACCGGATACAAATGGACCACTATCATCTGAAGCCATGTAGCAGGACAGCTTCTGCACCTGACCCTTCTCCACTGTCAGGTGCCACTGCTCTGTAACCACTTCATTAAGTAGCCTACACAAACCCCCACACACTTTACGTTATTTGCAGTTTCCACTATGGGTTTTCCAAAACATATCCTAACCCAGCATACCCATCAGCCCCAAATAGCAGCTCTGAAATGAAGTAACACTGAAATGAAGTGACACTTAAGGTCTTAATTTCTTGGCTAGTTGGCCATACTGCAATACACACCGGCTGAAAGTACCAAACCTGACTTTGTCTTAGAGGCCAATCTGTATCTCAGCTGCCGTTACGTTGTGTGCCACAACCATCTATTGGCTAAGCCCTTCTAGGACACCTCTCTTGAAGAAGTCTTTATACTTTGCACTCCCAGAACACAGCTCTGGCTTGTAGGCTTCACACAGTTTTGTTTCTGATGCCAAGCACTAACACAGGTTAGATCAGAGACTCCAGGGCACTGTGGTTACAAGGTCTTGGCTACGCAAATTACACTCATTCACAATACAATAAACCAACTCACAGAGCTACAAGACAGCAACTGAGGTAATCTTTGTCTTCTAATCCAACACCGTCCCATTAGTCTCAAGGAAAGGATTTTCAGAATAATTTTTGCACTGGCTATGTGTATGTTTTCAGAGCTTTAACAGCTGCAATTATGCCAGCTGAATTATTATACCAGCAATTATTCATAAACCGTTTTCTCTTGATGGTCACTCAAAGTGCCTGCAGTCACTGAGATCACACTCAAGTGCTATGCTTGATTCTCTCAGTACACCAGCAGGCAGAGCTCCCCCAGAAGGAAGGAATACAAAGACAGAGCTGGTTGTGCTAAGCCTGCTGATGATGTGCTTCAATGTTCTTCAAACACCACGAAGCAAAACAAATAACCTAGCCTTCTAAAGTGCATGGAAAATGCCCAGCACACAGCAGAAGCAATTGTGAAAAAAATGGAACTAATAAGGGCAACAAATTAATACAAATATACAAAACGTAGTTGGAAGCCTGGGAGCATAGACAATTGTAGCTCATTACAATTCAACAGTAGAAAAATTACAGGCAGATCAGCATGTAACATCCAAGACTATTCAGAACACTCAAAGAGAGAATAGTGTCTTAAAATCACAGTTATTTGGACCGGGAGGGGAGGATGGTTGCTTATTTTTAGAACTGATCATCATCTCTAGCAATGACAAACACTTGCTGCTCCGCAGGCTGCCTGGGGATCAGGACTCTGCTAAAGTGAAGCTGATCTTATGACAGATTCTCTTTTAAAAAAATCCACCCTCTCTTTTGCAGAATCACAGTCCTACAGGATTTCATTAGCACAATAAATATTGACAGCTAAATGGCTATACAGAGCCAAAACTTGACCTTCACTGCTTACTACTCAGCACAATGGATTTCTGTACTCACACACAACTCAGTGTTCCCTCGCAGGAGTCCTGGCAGGAGAACTCAGTATAAAATAGTATAAAACCATGACATAACACTTTTACATAGCCAGCTTGACAAAAGCCCCTCTTTCATCAGGCCCTCTAATCAGTTGCACTTGCAAGAGCCTGGATACATACAACCTCACCAGCACTGTTTGTTCTCATCACATGGCTTCTACTACTGGTCTGGGGAACCAGGCACATCTGTGTTACTGGACCTCTAACAAGTACTCTTCCAGGATGCAAGAGAAGGAAAGAAACATGCAGACATCAACGTAAGTCAAATCTTGGAGAGTCTAAGACAGCTGCTGTCCAAGGCACTTTCACAAATTTTACTATACTCACGGTCCTTGCTAATTAAATCCTCAAATCAAGAGGGAGAAAATCACCAAAATGTCCCAAAGAATTTAGCTATGTTATCTAGAAATAGTTCAAGGAACCACCGAGTAAAGGAACTTTCCTAATTCTGAGCCCCATAGAATATCAAGGCGGGACTAAATTTAACTTGGGCATGGGAGTTGTCAGGTCAGAGCCATGCAGCAGTGCACTGAAGATACTGATTTATTGTCAGTACCTCGCTCAGTACCTACAAAATAGTACATAAACAAAATGAACAATGCTTATGCTATGAAACAACTAAAAATGTTCTGATTTCAACAAAAGGGACTAAAATTTCTCCAGCCTAGTGAAAAGGCAGCAACAACAACAAACAGTACCAATGTACAATCTCTCCTACAGCAGCCTTTCAAAAATGCACACAATGCAGAAGAAGTTCAGGTTCGCAGATCTGCCACAGAATCAAAGGCAATTCGTTACAAAGCAGCTTCAAATCAAAGTGCTGGATCCACAGGCCTGCCTGTAATCCTCCCATCTTGCTTGCAACTCTTGATGTGGAGTAGGCACCATAGAAGCCAGTTAAGCTGGACCAACACCGCTGACTTATCCCAGGCATCTGCTGCTCAGCGCTGGTCCAGAGTTTAAGTTTGGCGATATTCATCTTCCCCTGGGCTGCCTTTATACAGAAATCCTGAACAATGGGACTTCAGAATAAAGAATAAAACATTTTTAAAAAAAATTAACTTCTGGGCAAGGGCCTTTAATGCGATTAGAAGGGGGAGGGGGATTGGATAGCAGCTTTTTCTTTTTTATGTTATGTATATTGTGTGTAAACAAATATGCAATTTGCTTTAAAAAGATAAGGTGATTAAATTTTTATCGGGCTTGTACTCTGTTGTCATCACAACAAAGAGAATTAGGAGGAGGAAAGAAAGGCCTTTTTATTTGAATTATGCTCTTACCAGAGGTTCTCTACAGCACAGCTGTAAAGCCACTCAATGTTCTCCAAACAGGCCCTTTGATTGCATTTTATTCAACTTGTTTGCATTTGGAGCAATCGAAAGGAAAAGAACGCTCCACATTTTGATGTCTTAATGTTCCTTAATACCTTCTTTAATTTATATTAAGCTTCTTAACTAGGGTGATGAATTCTTCAAAAACAATAAAGACCTAGTGCAGAAATCTTTCACACACCATGAAAATTGAAATTATAATGTATTCATGGCTTTTTTTTTTTGTTATGAAAAAACATCATTTAGAAGAAAGATTTAAAGTATAGAGAAAAATCCTGAAGTTGTACAAAAATTACTTGATCCACAGAAACAGATGAAAGTTCAAACTAATTACTACAAGGGAAATATAATGTTGTGGGAGGTGGAGCAGAAGAAACAGTATGAGAATCTTGGGTTACTATGAAGTTTTCAGTCTTTTAATAACCTATAAATTCCATCTCTATGACTTCCTACAAAAAAAGGACTCTGGAAATTTGCGTAATTTTATTTTACCAAGTCCAATTCAAATGTTTGCCAGTTTTTCTATTATTCACAGACTTCTCCCCTAAAATGGCTCTCCAGGTTCACAGCTCCACAGTGTATTTCCCTCCAACCTTCTTTCGCAGCCTGCCAAGACCAACAGCACACACCGAGATCGGTGAACGCAGTAACGGAGCGCTCCAACACCCCCAGCTGTAGCAGCTTCGCGGGGTGTGCGGTCCCTGGGTGAGGTTCCCATACTGAAATGCCATACACAGGTGGGATCTCAGTCAAATGGGAGGCAGGATGCATGAGAAAGGCAAGGGGCGTGTAATAAAAAGTACAGGAGAGGCCACCCAAGGGACATGACTGGATGGGTTTGTTTTTGCAGGCACTATGTTTTCCAGTTATTGTTACAGGATGCTCAGCCTGGTTAAACTTCAAACACAAAATATTTGGCCCATGGAATTAAATCTACTCTCAAATATTCCAATATTCTTAAAAATACCTTCTGCAGCAAATGAATGCAGCTTTCAGTGAAAGTCTACTACTGTATTAATCACCCTCAGCAGGGAACATCCAGACAAGCATATTCTTGCTTTCCATCCCGGTTTGTCTACTTTTTAATTTGATGATCTAATGGAACTTTAGTTCTTTAGTTCTTCACATACATGTGCACATACATATAGCCACAAATACCTCATTTTGCTCCCCGTTTTCTTCCACCAAGTCTGAAGGAGAAATGAGCCAGCAAACCCCAATGCAGTGCCTAGAGCTGCGCTAGAGGCTGGGGACATGGATATGGCATTGGAGACATGAGCATCCTATGCCAGTCTTGAACTACATCAAATCACCTGACAAAATCACCTTGAAAGAGCAGATTTGAAAAAAAAAAAAAAAAAAAAAAAAGGATATATCATTTTCATCTGGAATTACTGTTATTTTCTGTTAACTTCCATCAACTGCTCACCTCTCTTCCTTTTTAAGCAAACTTCCAGAAAGTTCAAATTAAAGCCTCATGAGAACGCCTGCCACATTTACAAAATGCTCATGAAAAAAGCTCACTTAGCTGTACCAGCAACCGACTGGCCACAACAATTAAAACAATTTAAAAAACACACTGTGCTGCCTTTACTATAAAGTAAAACAATGCCGATCTTAATCTGAGTGCACCCCGGGTGAAATGACACCTCCCCCTCCTGAACAGGGTCACACCATACAAGCACAGAAGCATCACAACCTAACTAACACAGCTTAAGAGCGTATATGGATCACTACAACGAAACTGAGGGAGCTTTCCCAACAAGTACTGAGAAACTGCAGACCATCCAAGGCAGCCCAGAATAGCTTCATAAAGCAGAAAGCTGTGCGTCGTCACCCTCTACCACGGTACTGTGTCGTCTTCACATCTGTCCTACAGCAAATCCCTGATTTTGCAGCAAACGGTGCTGACAGACAAAGCAATGCTAAAATGGAAAAGAATTGAAGCACAATATTAACCTTTTATCCAGTAATGCCTACTGTATTCCACTTAAAAACTTTCCTCTGCATTTTTGTAAGCAAGCACGTAATTTGCATGTACAAAGCAGTATGCAACTAGTTAGAAGCCTTAACTGTTGTATCTATGAAAGTTTGTGCCTTTAAGCAGAAATGATTCATGAATTTTAATTTGTTTTAAATGTTGAAAGATTCCACCCAAGTAAATTGAGTCAACAAGCCAGCAAAGGATGAAGACATGTATCTGTTTTTTATTTAAGAAATAGAAAACTCCAGTCTATACATTTCTTAGTTACCCACAAATCCTCTAGCAGTGAAAAACACTTTGCAATAACTATGTCTGCTGCATTTGTTCTAATTAAGACACTATGCTTCTCCCTATTCAGAACACGCTGGTTGAGCACCAGAGCCTTAACTGATTCTCTTTGTGTTATTTAACTACTACTATTTTAAAGTGTTCTTACACAAATGAATCAGCCAAAGGTGCTGGAAATTAGGACAGGTGGAAAAGATTTGTAGAACAGGAACTCTAATGATGCTGAAGCAGCTAACAGAAAATCTTAAAAATGTTAGAAGTCACTCCGCCCTCCAAATTCATACATTTAAAATGGGTATTTTTTTTAAAAGCATAATTATTACTCATATTTACCTCTTCAAAATCAAGACTTTCAGTTCAGCATTTTAATGCTTTTTCTCCATAAATCACAAAGCCTGGAAATAAACCTTTGAATCCAAAGTTGATGTTTTCTAATAGCTATTTTACAATACTTGGGCTCCAAATAAACAGCAAAGACTAACGCAGCCATATGGTGATACATTTACAAAGGGGCAGACATACTAAGACTTTAATCAAGATTGCCCAAGGTGCAGTACCAACAAGACAGTGACAGATTGAGCACATACAAAGAACTTAATACATCTATCCATGCCACAGCGATACTTCCATTTTTCTAGGCAAGCACCCAAGGGCTGGGTTTCCTTCCTCATCACACTCTTCCCGGGGCACAGGCTGTTCTAAAAGCTAGTCAAGTAAAATATCAGAAAATGCAGGTACACCTTCTGTCCAAGTCCACGGGAAGTTGATTTTAAGCTTGAAGCAGATTAGCTTTCCTGAGCCATCCCCTCAAAAGACTCCCCTCTTCTTTCTGAGATTTCCAGCCACAGATGTTTGGGAGTAAGATGTAGGCAATTCACAAGGCTCAGAAGCAGAAAGCAGTAACAAGCGTACTAATGCCAGGTGACTGGCTGGAAGAGAACAAGTTCCAGAAGCTTAACTTTGAAGACTTCCACTACCAGTGCCAACCTGCTTCAGTGCCCGGATCCAAATCCAGCAGTGAGAGGGGAAAAAGGTTCACAACTATAGTATTTCAAGGATGTTAGTGACAGTCAGGTCAGCCCTACGGAATATTGACCTCCTATCTGAAGAGTCACTGCACATTTCCAAAATCCCCAACTTGTCTTGACTTGCATTGCAAAACCCACACCCACTCCTCCCCCTAAAATTAGTGTTTCCAGGGAGCACAGTAAAAGGCAGCACTGAAGGAGAGGAAAATTAGATTATAAAAGACGTAACATAACCAGCCAAAACACACAAACAAGTTAAAAATAAATTAGCCCCATTACCAAAACCACAAAGGCAGCATCTTGTGTGATGACTGCTGATTTCATTACGTTTGGGTTCCAGTACAGTCCATTTCAGGAACAGGACTTCCCACATTTCAAGATTTATTATTCTTCACAAATAGCTGTTAAACATTTTCCTTGTGCTAACATATTAACATTTGTGATATCCTAACCTACTCAAAGACAACACAGGAATGTAGTTTAGCCTATCAACCTAAATAACCTGCAAATGACCCTACCAAAGCATGGAATATCTTTCGCCTGCTTGCCCTGACAAAGAGTTGCTAGAATATCGGACTTCTTGAAGGGGAACAGAGAGGAAATAAAACATTCACATTCAAATCACATTTTATCTGAAATTTATTCTCCATTTTCCAACTAGCTCCCCTTGCTCACATCATGATACTGCTCCAGTCAACTCTGCACTTCGCAACATCTACAAAGACATCCAACAAAAGGAAACAGTGTCCCTTCGAATACCCGTCTGTGACTGTGTTCTCTATTTAGACCCCTGCCTCAGGGTTTTAATTCCATCCTCCCTTACTCTCTAGTTAGCCTCAGTGGTCCTGATGTCTCCACTTATTGTTCAGGGCAGAGCTGATCAACTGCAGGTTCTGTGACTGCAACCAAGAAGCCATTTACAATTCCAACAGCTGTTACTGATTTTGCAGCACAATCATGGCAAATCTGTGGTTTAGACTCTCCCTCCTCATGAGGAGGAGGAAAACAACAAGAACAAACAAAAAGAAAAAGAAAAGGGAAAGACTGGGAAAGTCACATGGATAAAGGACACAGCCTGATGAGATAATCGTATTGCCTTCACAAAACACTAGCAGCATAGGAACTACTATAGCACATTACACCAAGCCTGAGGTCCTACCTTACTCAGGTTCCTTCCTTATCAATAGATTTTGGAGGACAAGGAACTCTACAGTGCACTACAACATTAAGTCACATTCTCCTTTTAAAGACCTACATTCCCTGCAGACACCAGCACCTGAGCGGTAGTGCTACCTCAGGTAATGCCCAAGGAAGCGGTCCCACGAGGAAGCACATCTCCGTGAGGGTTAACATGTCAATCCCTGTGCACACGCTTTGTTGGGCTAGTTCAGCTTTCACAGATGAAAACAGAAGCAGCAGCAGCATTTCCTCATCCTGCATATTGACAATATGAGAATGTGTGTTTTACATGCAGTTCATCATGGCTACAGATCTACAGTAAGTTTACATTAATACTTAAACTGCTAAAATTCAAGCTCTGGTTAAAAATTCTGTGATGAAAGGAAAAGCTTAAGCGAAAAGCTGAATCTTTACAAAATAAAACAGATGCATTCCCTTCCAAATAGGTTTAAACCATATGTCTTAGCAAGATTTTCCTCAGGACAATTGTCCTTTTTCCCTCTGAAGAAATACTGTATGGGAGACCCAGGGAAAGACAAGTCTGACTCTTGGAAGGAAAGTGGATACCTTGCCTAAGACTCATGAAAGTGGTTAGAATCAAGGCAGCATCTTAACTCCATCTCAAGAATAAAAAAAAAATAAAAATAAAAATCAGCCCTCATGTCTTAAACGAACATATTTAAGACAACCAGTGTGGTACCCACGTTCTGCTCTATGTGCAATAAAATCTTCAGTTTGCAAACAGGAGTGAATCAGCCTTATTTCCTGTATTGGGCAAAAAAAAAACTGAGCAAAAAGCACACTAATATCATTTCTGCAGCAAGTGGTAAGCATAGAGCAACTATACTTTTAGGATTATGTTTCACATATACATGCATCATCTTAGACCTGCTAACAGTGTTTCACTAAAAAAGACATCAGAGATTAGAAATATCCAAATGAGACCTGCTCAACTTGCAGCTCCAATGTATACTTTTAGTTAATGTCATCGGAACAAAAAATAAAAAAATAAAAAATTGCCATAACATTAGAAGAACCTCGCACTCGGCTGTGCTGACTTCTAATGAAAGTTAGTTTGTGCTCTGCAATCTAAAATTATAATGGACAGACCACTCTATTCCCACCTTTTATTCAGTCCTATTTTACTACTCCAAATATATACTACCTAAATTTGTATACTCTTTAACAGTAGTTAATCTTCAATTAAAATACCCAGAGCAGAAACTTAGATAACTGGTTTAAAAGGTAAAAGCTTATTGACAAAAACGTATTCTTCATATTGCCTTTTTTTAATTCTGCATATTAAAAATGTCATTTTTGTGACTTGGAAAAAAAAATCTTCAGGAATAATGAAGGCTAACAAAAGACTGAAGAGCAGTAATTTAAAAAGCTCCATATGTAGCATCCTGATTACTGTATCAGTCCCATTTCCATAACGAAGGGAGAAGTCACCAAACTGCTGCCTGTCCTTTCTGGTGACAAGGAAAGGGCAAAGAGGACAGAGTGTTTTCACGGCATCATCCTTCAGGCTCTAAAGGAAGAACAAGAAGTCTCCTGCAGTACAATATGTGGGTGTCAGTGTCCGGCACTTTTCTGGAATACGGTAACCCCAGCTCTGGTGGTCCCTGCACATGTACTTAATTTGGAAGCAGCTGGGTTCAAAAGTTTATCCTCACTTTTTGACCTGCAAAGGTTTAGTGTGTGGGCGTGTGCAAGTGTGTACATCATACCACACAAGCTGAAGATGTGCAGCCACAATATACACAGTGTGCGAGTGCTGATGTGTACGGTTTTGCACGCAAAGCACATTACATATTTTTAAATATCATAACATTATCTAGCATACATTGGATTCATTGCACTGAAGGAGCATTCAACCTTACCAAGCCAAACAAGGACAACTTGCATTTTAAAATTCAGTAGGGTTCCGGAATTGATTGGCTTATTTTCAAAAGAATACATTAATAAAAGAATTTGCTAATGCAATACTACCTACTTAGTTTCAACATGCTTCATAGAAAATACAACAACCAAATTTGCAAGCCCAACCAGATTAACGTCACATGCCTGCCACAGGTACACCTGACTAATGGATACAATAGCCCAAGAATTATCTTCATATCGTTGTACATCACAGCCACTCCGAACTAAAGATGTAAGTGAAGCTGGGTTGAAGTAAGAGAGGCTGGGAAACAAGAAAGCACAGGGAATCTATAAAAGTCTGAAAACACTAAGTTTGTTAGTATTAGTGACAAAGGTACAGTCAAAGACTGGTAGAATAGTCAGATGTCAGAAGTTTTAAAGCATTCTCCAGGTGTCATCTGAATATTTTCTTGAGTTGCTCTAAAGCACTCTACAACTGGAGGCAGAAATCCCTGATCTTGCCACAAAGGATATATTTTTCAGCCATTTGTCATTTCAGAGCTCAGCCACAGAAGCAAGTTAGTGCATAACAGCTGAGCTTCGGTAACTGAATACACTCCTCAGCACATCATATGCACAACAGAATTCACTGGGATTTTAAGAGAGATCTGAGATTACGAACATATAGTTCATTTGTGATGAGGTTTGAGCATTCAGATACTGACTATCAATGAGATAACAAACAGCAACTCATTAATCCATGAAAATGTGACAGTATAATTGAGAGCAATAGTTTTCTCAGCACTTGCGTTATTCTGAAATCTTGAATCAATTGTTTACAGAAGCTCTTCACTTGTGTTGATAGCAGTAAGTGCTCTACATACCACTGAATCTCTAATAATTCGTAATGTGCAGCATGTATGAAGTAGTGGTTTGTTTTATTTAAAAGATAAAAACACCACACACAATGGATAAATAGTTCATGAGGGGAAAATAGATTTTAAAACGAAACAAGCACTTTGTGTTTGTTGATAAAGTTGTAATTTTCAGTCAGAATTACACAACAGTAACTCTCTATGACAAACCAGCTCCAAATACAACACGGAAAAAACACTTGGTGTGCAACACAAATCAAATAAAGTCTGTAGGCATAATGACACAGAAAATAAAAGTTACTTAACAGAAGAGCCCATACATCAGCAACTGAAACTGCAAATTAAAACATAAGAAGGTGCCCCAGGGGGAACACTTAGCACAAAGACACTACAGACAGCAAGTCTATGAAGACCAGACTACTTGACCAATGCCAAAAAAATGCAAGTCTCTCTTCAAAAGTCCCAGGGACAAAAAGTGAAAAGTTAATGATCAGAGCCATTGTGCATGTCAGACTTTCTTACGACCCAAAAACCTGTACAGCTTTCCAGGGAAATTTCCGGTTTTCAACAAAAATGTTTTATCCATTGCATTAACTTCATATCTGATTCCCCCAAAGGTGAAAAATAATGGCAAAAACCAAGATGACAAAAATTGTACTTCTCTTGTTATACAGTAGTCACATCTAATGCGAAAGAAATGCTTGTGAATTATTATAGTTTTAGCATAGAGTAACAATTACTTTTTTAAACAAAAAAAATCACGATTTTAATGTTTTACCAAAGCAGAGAAATGAAATAAAGTTCATTGAGCAAGAAAGGGACAATGAGGGAAGAGGCGGCTCTCCAGCGCTGCACATAGCCCTGGGGCTGACAGCTCTATACAAGGGATGCCACCGCTTGCTGCTGCGCGTGGCATGGACAGCACATTTATTCTCTCATAAGTAAACTGGATCCTACTTGTTTTTATGTATAAGTCTGGAGGGACACTAGACATTCAATGACTGAAATGAGAATACAATTGAACTAGTAACTGTTGCTTATTTCAATGAAAATTGAACAAATACTGCCTTACTGATGCCCAAAAACTGAAAGACAAATTGCTCTTGGGATATTATAGCCTAAGGGATAGATGCTTGGGTTGGGAATTAAGAAACACAGGCCTAGCAAGTTTTGTTTGACTTAGTTCACAGTATTATTCCATCTGTCTCAGTTTCCCCACTTATGAGATTAAGAAAACTACAATCCTTTATACAATGCCTTGAAATATACAGCCCTTTTTATGTAAAAACAGCTATATATTAAGTTTACAAAGCAGCATTGTTGATGAAACAGCCTGTTCCTTTTAATTTCATGTTTAAACAACTCCACTGAGGTCTGAAGATCATGATTTATTTTCAATTTTTCAAATTTGCAAAAAAAGACTTCTCTTGGAGATGTAATTCATGAGTTTAATGTTTCATCAAATATGCTTTTGTTAAGTGCTGTTGAACAGGCACATTACTCAAGGTCATAAACTAAGTCAAATCGCAGGCAACTAAGCAACTCCTGTCCGTTTTCTACAGCCTCCATGCCTACCACAGAAGGCTAATTATTTTACAACAAAACTCGAGAAGTGTATTTTCTCCCCTAGAGCCTTATTTGTTCATTGTTTCAAAAAGTTCTCTGCTCTCAGAGTATGAATTCATGTCTGCAGTTCAAGTTTTCCCATCAGAACCACAGTGCTTAATCCATCCGTACACCATCAAGAGTCAAGCATGTAACTTACCTTCAGCACTAACTTACGATCAGTGCCAAATTTAAACCACAATGAAAGAAAACAGATGAGTTCAAAGAGAATCAGAAACGTCTCTCAACTTTACTAGACTGTGGTTCTTGCAAGGTCATTGGTTAAAAAACAACGCTAAATTCTTCATATTTTCAAAAAAAATAAGAGTAATGTCTAGAACCAATTTATGTAGCCACATTCTTATTATGTCTAGTTTTGGAAGAAGTATCAATATAAAATGACCTGAGACATGAGCCAACCACTGCCACTTCCATTGCATTAAATGTTAGAATCGATCTTTTAGGCTTTTAACCAAAAACGACAAAACCAAAGCCAACTATCTCCACACAACCTTCACTTGCAGCACAGCAGGAGCAAGTGATGAAGCAGCCAGATCAGAGCTGAAAGGCCCTCAGCATTACACCTTGCTGCCATGAAACTGTGGACCTTTACAGCACCTCTGATGGCTGGAGCAAGCTCTACTGTTAGGAAGCACCTGAGAAATGGAGGCAGCATACGGTGCAGGACAGTATGCAAGTCAGGATACTTGAAAAGCAAGCACAAGCTATGCATAGACATATTAATGATAGGACATTCTACAGAACATCTTCCTTAGTACAATCCTATAAGATACTCCTACTTTATACAGCCAAAGACTAAACCTCACTAATGGCAATGAAGAATAGCTCGTGGAACTTCGCCAACTGTGTTACCTTGCTGTGGCAAGAACACTGATGTGTATCAAGTTCTTTGAAATAGGAAAAGTCCTGTGACATCATGCTTAAAAGGTACCAGAAAGAGAGTGAAAAGAAAATCTAAGTTTGCTAAAACTTTGATCTTTCCACGCCCCTACAATTGGGAGTTGCCAGAAACTAAGGAGAATTAGGTCATCTGGAGAACATCTCAATATATTACGGAATATTTCCTGAAAGTCCATTTCCAGTTACACTATCAGACTATTTCCCAAGTCTTACAAATTATGTGACCACCAGTTTTCTTCTGAAGATTAATCCCCAACCAACATTAAATGCAGTGGATCAAAACACACTACTGTGACAAACTATTTATCAACAGTCAATGACAACAGGCCCATCATCTAACTGGCTGACCTGATAACTAACCTACAATCAAACCAACTGCAAAAGCTCCAGGAGCTTAGCTTGTACCAGTGGTGAAACAGAACACCACATTGCTCTTCACTGCACTGCAATAAACCCGCTGGCAACTTTACTTAATCTATCTCTGCTCTACTTCCTTGGAACACAGGTAATATCTTCCTTCACTGGGGTAAAAAGGAGAGGATAAACTTCATCTGCTTGTGAAACATTCAGGCACTAGCAGGAAGATGAGCACTATAAAATACCTGGAAAAGGAACTTGTAAATATTAATATAATGGATAGCAACTGTTTCATAATGAATAGAGTAATAAAATTCACATATGAAAATACAAAACTTCAACCTGTCCAGCTCTGCCCAGAATCATGCCAAACAAGAACTCTAAATGCAATTCCAGAGCTTGCCAGTCTTCTGCAAAAAGCCATGCCTCACCCTCTTTGCCTTGTACTGGAATAGTCACAGACCTTGGTAAGTTATTTAAGCATCAATGTAAGAATGAATTCAAACAGCTTAGAATTACCAGTTTTGCCACCCCCATTGTTTGTTTTTCTAAATCAATATAACATTTGCAGAAGAAGTCCCACAGAATTCCTTTCCTCATCTAAACAAAAAATAAGATGGTTATGAGGAGTGAGGATCTAAATGTCTAGAGAGTCATGATGATTATGTCAGCTCCGTTTTTAGCACAAGCCCCAAACATGCTAACAAAAATGACAGAAGTCATGGAAATAGAGAAACAAAAGTCTCAGGGCATTGTTTTGTACCAAAATAGATATTTCTATTTTTAGGAATAAAAACAAACCAGCATATGTATTGCTAAACTGTGACTGGTCTGGAAAAGGGAGTTCCCAGACTATGAAAGACTTGTGAACCTCACCCAAAATAAAGAAAAACAGGGTTGGTTGTTTTTAAAATCTGTTCGGACCAAGTGACCCTGTTAAAGGAGTTAGCTTATTCTACTCTCTTATGTTTTAGTGAAGATCTGTTTCATCTTAGTCAGTTCTACAGTTTACTCTTTCCAAGAATCTCCAAAGCCAACCTTTATTTCCTACCATATTTTCTTCCGAGTATATCCATGAGGCCAGCACTCACACATATTGGGAAAGTTGTTCCTGCACTGTGCACTGCTCAGAAAGAGCCTCAGCCCCTGAAAAACCTGGGTAAGACAAAAGTTGCCATGTACAAACCCGTATGACAGAAGTCTGCTGTTTGGGAAATGAGTGGTCAAAAGTAATCTCATAATGCACAGCTGGGCAAATAAAAAACACTACGCTTTCCTTCTAGGTATTATAAGCATGCCTGGTAAGAAAACAGGGGAAACGAGCAACTGCACTGGGATGAAAAGAGCCAGGAACATAGAACACTGTGTCAGGTGCTAAACAAACAAAAAAACAACAAAACCACTTTTCAGTATCTGGAAAATATGAGGATCATACATAGCTCTCCCAAGAGCAGCCAAAATGCACACACACAGTCGTGGGTCAGTATTTAACATAAGCCCACACTGAAATTCATGAAACCTCTTTGGACACAAAGCAGTGAAACAAAAAGCACGGATGTTCAAATTGCAGCTCCATCTTCCTCTGAGCACTACATACAGCATTCCTTTGTATAACCTTGGCTGCAAGCCCACTGGTTTCACCACTGAATGCAGAGACGCACTGTAAAGCTTTTATAATTGTGGAAGCACATTGAGAAACTGCCTGAAAAGTGCCAGCACATGTCTGAAATGCCACCAGCCCATACCATCTCAAAATCACATGGCGCATTAAGGAAAGATTGATAATTAAGACAGGAATAAAACAGGTCTAACGAACCCAATTTAATAAAGGAAATAAAATTATAACTACTGCAATCTCTCTCCTTTCACAATGACCAAACAGTGCACCAGATCAGCTTTCAGCTCTGTGCATGGCTGGGGGAAGGGAAAAGACTCATTTAACAGTTGGTCCCATTTAGTTATACAGAGCTGGAAGGAGGCAAAAGGGCAATAATGTAGCGATGAAGAAACTCCAAAGACCTAGAAAAGCATGGCAGCCTCCTGAGATGGTTTGCCAAAAGGCTATTTTGGAGACGGATAGGGCTACAAAGCTGCTATTAAGCTTCAATCCTTAAAATAAGCCCAAAAACTCAGAAAATATTTATCTGGAAGGGTGGCAGCCCAATAAAAGTTTTATGAATGTTTTAAAACTGCCCTGTCAAGGGGCTAGCCGCTCAGTCACCTCCCTCCCTCCTAAAAAACAACACATGCAAGAAAGCGGGCCCGTGTGTCAGGTTCCCGAGCAGGGATGACAGGGCAGCCTGAAAAATGGCCCTGGGCCTCCCACGCCCCCTCAGAGAGGCTCGCGGGGCACGCAGGCCTCCAGGCCTCGCTGCCTCCGGCACGGCGAGCGGGGCCCTGCCACGGCCTCCGCCTCAGCAGGGAGTGGGATTCTCTGGGAGCCATCTCCTGGTTCTCTCAGAGACCTTCTTCTCCTCCCCTCTAACTATCACCTGCTGGGGAAGTGGCGGGGGAAGTTGGTATACATAAATAAGGGACATGGGGAAATACGAAGGAAATCTGCTTTTAAAACTAGCATTTCTAAGCACACCTGGGTGTCCAGAGGTGGTAAGAACAGACGGCTTGCACCCCTCAGGTGGCCCTAGGGAGATGGTCAGCAGGACAAAGGTGAAGGAACAAGGAAAGAGCACTTTGGACTTCCACGCATCCCACTGTTTGTTAATTCTTAGACTGTACGCTGAAGAAGGAAAAAAATTAAGCTGAGGTAATGTAGATAAAGACACTGAATTTGTTTAAGAACATAATTCATTTGTTAAACTCTGCGTGAAGCCTTGCAATTCCAGACAGAAGAGGAATGCTGTTTCTACCTCCTGCCACACATTTTTTCCTTTCCTATCTCCTCACCATCACCAAATCTAAAATCCTGCACAAAGCTAGGCCAGAAGCAGCTTGGCATCTTCCTCAAAAATCCAAGGGAGACTGATCATAGGCAGCTAAATCAAAATAGGATGCAAGATAAGAGCCAGTGACCAACGAAAGGCTGTTTCCAGCCAGCCAGAACCTCACCACACACATTCAAAATTGCTTCCATGATAACCAGGTCCTTTTATTAGTAACAACTTCCAGAAAAATCAACTTCCATTTCTCCAGTTATTCTATGTTTCTTAGGCACAGACATCCTAAACGTATCCTTTCATTTCTTTCTCAAGTAAAATGTATGCAGGCTTGAAACAAAAACAAAACCAAAAAAAAAGCAAACAAAAATAAACCAAACAAACAAAATCATGCCAACCTTGTGGCAGAACAGAGCCAGCCACCCTGAAGGCGGAGGTCTGACGTTCACGTAGGCAACGGAGCACACGCAACCCTGGGCTGGCGGTGGAGACATGTGGCTGTGGACAGTCCAGGGGATGGTTGGCAAGACAGATGTTTCCTGTCACCAGTGTCATGTTTGCATTACATTAGATTTTTATGTATTGTGTAACTCCATCCATCTTAGTGAACTGCCCATCTTGTAAAATTCTTTTAATTATGCTTCTTGTTATCTGCATTATCTAAAATTATTTATAGTATTATCATCTGGGTTTCAAACATCGGTTATAAACATTGTTGCAACAGTTATTAGATGGGGATTCATATACATAACATACACATCCATATATGCACACAGACACAATTTACTTTACAACTGCTTTGAAATACTGTAACACAATTTTGTTTTCCCAAATTACTACTCTACCAAAAAGGAAAAAAAAAAAAAAAAGACCAGACCAAGAAGATGCAATCTGCCTTCCGCTGGGATGACAAAGCAGCAGTTTTCCTCATGATGGCACAGCACCGTCCTGTACTTGAAGCCTTGCTGGCCACTGCTTTCTGGGGGAGCGGAGCAGTCGCTGAGCCAGAGTTTGGCAGGAGTAAGTGCTCTGTTAGATTAAGTTTCAGCATAATGTTCTCGATAGGAATCGGAGCACCATCCCTAAAGTGCAACGGGAGGGTAAAACGCCAACCCTCAAGACGGATGGTTTGTTTTTATTTTTATAGAGATTTTCTAAACCTCAACTTTCACCTCTTAGCCCCCACCCCCTCCTGTTCTCAGTCACCTCCAATCGCCCATCTGTCTGCTTCATTTAATAGAAACCTATATTTCCTAGCTAATGGATGCATTTGGCCAAGAAGATAATCTCTTTGTGTTCGCTTCAGTTGTCACATTCCTGTTATCATATTAATACTGATTAAATACGAAACCCAACGTTTAAGTCAGACCCCACACATTATTTAAAAGTGACAAGACATTCATATTTTGGCACTTTGAAAACCTCAGCCAGTGTGGAAATGGCCTCCCGTTCCCACTCTAAACACATCACCTTTGAGCCAGAATGCCACCCATATGGATTTTTACATGACAGGATACTTTAGTAGTGCCTTCCTATTTGAGATCACTGGACAAAGTTCAAGTTTCCCGAGAAGCTCTAGGACTGGTACAAACCTCTCCCAAGAAAGGTGACAGTGCAGGTCAACCGGCACGACTCTGGGGATTACAAGATGGGAATGGCCAGTACAAATCTCAGAAACATTCAGTGGCAACTCACAGCACACGTTTGTGCCTCAGTTTCCCCAATCTGTATGCAAGAATAATTCAAAAGCAGTGAGGCTAGTTTATTAGCGTCCATTTGAGTCCTTCATGGCTACAGACTGGAAACGCTGCAGAAAAATGAAGTACAAATTGCCAGACACCAAATCAGCAAAAACAATTCAACGAATTCAGGGATTTAAGACAATTCCGTAACATGTCAAATTTTAAAAGCAGCCAGTCACATACATGATAAAGCATACCTCTGACCCTGAGCAACGTCATTCTCAAATTCCAGGACAGCTCTACACATCAGAACCCAGATCAATTTGCACTGTTCTGTTCTCTCCTACAGCCATCACCAGTGCCTGTGGAAGAGGAAGGCTGAGATGCAATAGCCACTGAAATTAACTCCATGAGACAAACACTAACTCACAGCATTGTTCAACCTGTAATAATCACTAATTTTTAAATAAAAAATAACAACATGGCTAATTATTTATTCAGGATTTATCCTATTTGATTTAATGGATTATCACTGCCAAGTCAAAAGTGGCACAAATTAGTTAGAATTCACCTCAAAGTTCTGGTGAAATTAGTTATGTACTGATTTTCAAAACTGCAATTCAGTAAGAACCTGAGTTACACATACCGCTCATCTCTGTGTGCAAATGTCAAGTCTGAGTCTGTAAGCACATTAATTAGTTACATATACTACATGTGCAAAGTATTTATGAATCACCGAAGACAGACTCACAGTGTTCCATCCCCTCTGATTACATCCACCTTTCCCAGAGACCAGGTACCAGTTACAGATGCTCCATTCAGCCCATACCTTTCCTAAAAAGGGATGCAACACCTCCTGCACAACTCTGGAGCAGATGAGGTTATACCATGGTCAAGAAAGCTCCCCTGAGATATCAAGAAGGCTAACCTAACCTTCTGAGATCCGTATAAACAAACAACCGAACATGGAGAGCCTTGAACTGAGGGACTGCTGTTTACCTAACCCCTGAACTGCAAAAGACATCAATCCCTGCCTTATTAAAGAAATGCATACGCTAGCCAGGCATGCCTGCTTGATCAGCCCTCTCCCGTTCACAGCTTCGCCGGGGTCGGAGGAAGTTCCAACAGGCCCTGTTCCATAAATAAAATCCTTCTGGCTGGCGATAACTAAATTGTATTAAGACTGGCTCAGACAATTTCAATTAGAAATAATCAACAGGGGTGGACTGAAATACCCTACTTCAATTTGCTTACAGCTGATCTTCTCCTTTTCCATTTCAAAGCGCTTTTAACTACCTCTTTCAGTGAGCGTAGTAGGGAATAAGTAACATGCTTCCACTTACTATATGTGTAATCCATATGTATGTGTGTCCTGAAATCAAAATCACAACTACATAATATATGAATAAAAGCTTAAAGTACAGAGTCAAACACGTCTCGAACAGGAGATTCCCAACCATCAGCAAGCAAAACCAGGAAATTTCAGATTCTGAACGCAGACCCTTCCCCGCACAAGCTTACAAATTTGTCTCCTTACCCACATCCTAAAAGTCATCATTTGTGTATGTTACGCATTCCTCCTTTCCTCATGAAAATTAGAGAAACTTATTCAACCAAATTCATTTGCAAAACAGAAAAGTCTATAGCATAAACTCCTTATGAATACCAATATTATTTAAGATTTTTGAGCTTTATTAAAGACACTTAAAATCTGTTGTTAATCTACCTGAAAATTTTTTCCAAATGTCAAATAAAATGGATTTTTCCCCCTGAACTTTTAAGAAACAAGTTCTAAATGAGAATCACTCTTGCTCTTGTTCCTGCATGTTTACTCTGAAACCTAATCATATATTTAAGAGCAAGTCCTAGTGAAATTCATAATGATCAAGTGAACAGAAATAGTCAAGGTATTCTATTTTCACAGGTGTGAGAAATTCATTTGATTTTTCAAAGGAATGAACTGGCAAGCATTAAAAGTTATAAATATCTTAGTATTCTCTCCAAAAACATATTTCTATCTGGCCTTCGTCATGGCTGAGTCAATGGAAAAGGTTCCTAAAATATTCCATTTTTTTTTAAAGGAAAAGAGAATCACAAAGACAGGCTGAGTCATTAAACCCAAGCTTAAGTTTCACTTAAAGTAACAAATAAAAACACCAATAATTTACTGAAGGAGTTTAGTTTTTCCAAGGCCATGCTGCATCTTCTCCATCAGCCTTTGCAAATGCACCATCTGTACAACAGCTTTACCCATGCAAAATCCAAAGACGCAGCTAAAACACTCCTAAAAACTTCCCTTTTACAGTAACGCTGCACTGGCGTACTGTGGTCGCTCAATGTCTTGTTCAAAAACAGGTCTCATAACTCTGTTTTCAGTCTCAGAAGTGCAACCAGCCAAGATCCAGAGCGTGGAATACGTGTGCTGAAGGACAGAAAGCACAGCTGAGAAGAGCTGAGTCTATTTAAAAATCGGTCTTTGCCATAAAGGCAGCGTCCCCTTATGCACACCCCTTAGAAACGCCTTATTTAATTAATGTGAGTTTGTTGACAATCGGAAAAGAAATGCACTTCTTGCCTTTCTGGTGGGGGGCTGGTTTGTGTTTTTTTGTTTTGCTTGATTTATAAACTTTTGTCTCTCTGAACAGTCCTGGAGTAACAGTTGTTAATACCTTTCTTTCCATCAAGCAAAACTTCAATCCTGCTCTGAACGTGCGCAACTTCCAAGACAGAAAAAGAAAAAAACACCACACAACTAAAACCAATTACATTGCGTCCTCAAAATATTTACTTAGAGCATAACAAGGAAAACATCAAGAAAAACCATGGAAAATAGTCAGGGACCGGGGAACCAGGCATCAGTTTCCACACAAACTCCACAGGGACTACAATCTCTGTACATCTTCTCAGGAGGTACTTGTGAGAACAGTCAATTGTAATGAGCCATGAAAAGAAAATCCCCAGTTCGTGATATACAGCCTGCTTCTGTCAGCAGGAACTTTCATTCTTTAGCACATTTTCAGTCCTTGAAAACGTCTTCTTTCTCTCGTGCTAGTAGTGCTACCTGGCACACACCACTTGGCATAGCCCATGTTACCATTATGCTCGCTTGAAAAGATAATTTATAGCAATCAGAAAAACAAACGTATATTCTTCACACTGCATTCATATTATAATACCAATCCTGATGAGTCGATACTTTAGGATTATACAGACAAACAGTCCCTAGCCTAACACATCCATACATTTACTGGTCAAAAGAGAAAAAAGGAATGTTATTCTTATTTCAGACTGAAAACTGAGAAAGTAAACAAATGCATTCAGAAGTAAATATATATGTGGCAGCAAAGCCAAGTATTAAATTAGAAATCCTTAGGTGCAAGCAGAAGACCGTACCATACAAACGTTCTTCATTTATATACAAAGACAGACAATTTCGGATGAAACAAGTAATTGAAGGGATGGCACAGGTCCATTTTCTTGGTTTGGGGTTCTGTAGTTGTTAATATATTTACTTCATAACAACAAAGAGCAGCTGAGGCTGCTCTGTATTGTGTGGACAAGGATGGTTGGCACAGGAAGGGACTGCAGGAGTAAGACGAGGTAAGTGGCCAAACACAGAAGGAACTGAGTGGAAGAGAGAGCAAGTACAAAGATTAGGGTAACATCAGAAAAATGGAACTGGGAAGCTAATCAGTTATAACAGGGAAGAAAAGGTTCTTTGAATTAGCAAACTGTCTTGATTTTCTAACCTGGAAGAGGTGGGAAGACAAGCAGGAGAGGGGTAGAGTGATTTGAAGGCTCAGAGGTTTAAAAAAAAAGTGATAAAATCCCAAGCTCAAACATACGCAACACGGAATTTTTGTGATTGAAGTTACAACCTCAGATATTAGGAGAAAATCTTTTCTAGGCAGGATGACGTTTTTTCTACTTTACACATACCTTTTATTCCAGCTATTAAGGACTTTCTTCAGCTTTTTTAAAAATGGAATAATACTGTAGCTGGAAGCAGGAAATGCTTTTGTCGCTTATGCACAATATTACACAAAATCATGTTACAGCAGACCCCCTATCAAAGCAGGTCTATTGAAGCTCCAGTTATTTCCTACTCTTTATTAAACACTGAAAACCCTTTGTGAAAACACAAACCAAAGACTGCTTTACACAGACTTCCTTGAAATCAATGCACGCTATTAAGAAAAGCTATTTCTTGTCCCCAAACTCAAAACACAGATCAGCCTCTCAAGGTTAGCATCCTTGTCACATGCCAGTTCTCAAATCCACTAAGCACTGGCCACTGTTCCAAGTCAATACTTCAAATAGCCTGCAATCTGCAAACCACAAAGCTCTGTGCCTCCAGGAAGCCCTCATGGTGCATGTTTTTACTCAGACTTCAAAAAGATATCAGAACAAACACTGGTGGAAAGGGAAGGTGAAAGGCCCAGGGGATGAACGATCAAAATCAAGTAAATAAGCACAAACACTTTACAGAACAGGAGAGAAATTTCATTGTAAGACAGCAATCTGAATGCATGATCTATCCTTGTGGAGATATTTAACAGGATCAAAGGTAAATTATGTAAACGTTGGGAATCTAAGTATTTTCCACCCAAATACTGCAAAGCCACGAGTGAGGACTGTAACGCCCAGAGATGGTAGCATCCCATCTTGCACACAAGAAAGCAAAAGATGAGGGAAATAATTCCCTCTTTGGTCCCGTATAAACAAACTGCAGACCTGGGATCGCAATCTAGATCTCATGGATTCCACTTCCTTACTTTAAGTAAGTAAGTAGGAGGGCTCTCAGGGAAACTCGGCCACTTGAGGTAGAACAGAATGAGTTCCTCATGAACAGCTCGCCACAAAATCCCATGTTCTGCCTAGGCACGGAGTGCTGCACAGTCATCTCTCACTGGAACGCACAACTCTTCAAAATAAAACTCCATGTTAGACATCTAAAGGAATAGAGGCAGCAATTGCAAAACATGCAAGTCCCACGCATGTTATCTGATACATTTAACAACTACTTTTTTTTTTTTTTTTTGGGCAGTCCTTTGTATGGACACTAGTCTTGTAACTGAATCCAGGGTGATTCTCTGAATCCCTCACATTTAGATGTACTGACATCCACTGAGTCCTTAGCAAGAAAAGGGGGTTTTCTCTCCCAAAAGGACAGCACCTAACAACTGAGTGGCAGTGAACTTCCACCAAAATTTATAGAAATGTCTTGTTGTGGAAAGTATTAGGGTCCTTATGTTGAACTAGATGAGAATTAAACAAAAAAAATGGATATTCTCATTTGCTGTAGGAGACAAGATATTACAGGATTGCTTTTAATTTTTAATTTTTGGTGCTCCAAGGTTGCCTAGTTAAGCTATACAGACACATAATAAAAAAGTTAGCTATATTCCTAAAGAGAAAAATACTTTTGCACTGGAGATTATAGTAAAAGAGTATTGAATTTGCAAAATGAAACACCTAGAAATGACAACAAAAACACAAACAGAAGGTAGCACATGCATCTTGCTCATGTGTCTAGTACACAACCAAACGTCTGTAGTATTTCATGAAAGAGCGATCACGTTCCACGCCATGTTCTAATACAAACTGCAATTTCAGCAGCGTAAACCCAGCCAGGTCAAAATTAAGTGCAGAATTTGATCTATAAGAACAGGATATTTGGTCTGTAGTTACTTTAGCAAGGCTTCTCCACTTAAAGCATACCGTATCCTAAACAGCAATGCAGCAAAAGTTTTCAAACTTGAATATAGCTTTATTTTGTAGTTGTCCATGTATGGAACTTCGCAACTATTACACAAACAAAATAGGACAGGATTACTTTTACAGGGGAAATAAACTTGTTCATTTCCTGATTTTGAATATTTAATTTTGCCACCCCCAAACAAACTTTTTTCCCCCCTTTTTTCATTGAAAAAGGTAACCCACAACAAAATAAAATAAATAAACAAAACCCTCCATTTAATAGAGAATTTCCTCAGCACTCTAGGCAAGGCTCATGATAGCCTGATATTGGCAGTTTATACAGCAGCAATACGAGGCACAAAGATATTAGATAATTTGGGAAAGGTCACCGGATAGGTTAGTGGTGATGTGGTGGCAAACATGAGCTCAGCAGCCTGCCCAGCTACATCAGTCACAGATGCAGCCTGTCAACGATCTAGACTATGCAACAGGGTCCAAGTAGCTTGTAGTAGTAGTTGTAATTATTCAAAGATCAGCAAAGCAGCAGGCCTAAATACGCAAGGCACTTCTTTTCTCTTAGGGAGTGCAACTTTTCACAATAGCTACATTCCCCCAAAATAACAAAACCTGGATTAAGCGGGTAGACTTGTGACCACAGGAGACCTTACACAGAAGTAAGGTTATTATAAGCAGCAGCATTACCAGCTCTCAGTTTTACCACAAATCTCCAGATAAGTGCACTTCTTTTGAAATCCCAGATCCTAAAAAACATGCGACTGAGTGCAAATCTCAGTTTAAGTTATGTATCTAGCTATTGTGGCTTAGGAGAATCTTATATATATGAACCAAGTTTATCTAAGAAAAGAAACAATCTTTACCTAATTTTTTCTTTTTCTTTTTTTTTTTTTTTTTTAAGTCATTCTTTGGGGGCTTACCATTATGAGTACTTTGGACAGCTGACTACCAATGTCATTGCCAACTGAAATAACAACTGCTCAGTTTCAAAATACTTGTAAAAACCCACAATTGTCTCCCAAGCTCTGACCACATTATCTGATCTACATTTTATCCTCAAATTAAGATAAACAAATTCTAACTATAGCATCTTTCTACTTTGCAACAGGGACCTGAAATTTCATTTTAGGATATTAGAACAGTCTATGCTATTCTTAAGGCGGAAAAAAAAAAAACACAGGAAAATGTCAGTTAGCGTGCCCTTGGAAAAGATTTTTGGCAGCTAAATGTCTACAGCCTCCATCTGCAGAGGGCAACCTTGAGCACAGAGACAGACTGGATTTTTCCAGTAACTGCACTAGAGCATCCACAAATCAGAAACTAATCCCCCCTCTACCCTGCACACCACTGCCTCACTGCCTGAAACTGCTGGCAGAAATATTTGATAGGAAAATATATTACAGTTGTGTACTCTATACCGTACCCAACACAAGGGCTTACACAGGAGTTGGACCTTTTTCTTCCCCAGAAGCACTCACACTATTTCACCTGGTACCTGATACCTCCATCATCAGCGTCTGCATGATCCCAGAAGAGCAACCTGACAAATAAACACTTCGATGGCAATTTGATATTCAAAGATGAGTCTTAATCTTCCCTGGGTGCCCTATCTATACTAGTACACATTACCAACTACACTGCAAACCGATATTACAGTCAACACATCACCTTTTAAAGCTCTACGATGAGAGACGTGGCCCTAAAATTCAGTCATTACAGCCAAGACCAAGATCTCCTGATATTACCATCAATGAGGCAGGCAGCCAGTTAATAAATTAACACTTCCTTGACTTCTGTTTTCATTCAGAAGGAATGCGTGTAAATCTTGACTTTGATTCTGCACAAAACACTCTAAGGTCAATAAATCTGGATATTCAGCTCCAAAGGTCAATACGGGCTTTGCAGGATGTCGCCACTTAAAAGGTAGGTTTCATTCCTTCAGGCCAACCTTTTTTTTTTTATATAAACACAACACAAACTCCCAGTTCCTATGTGGTCACCAGGACTTTTACATTGCTACAGTTTAATCCGCTCAAGAGAGGATCATAGAGGGAAGCGATGCTTCCCTGGCAGCAAGCCTCTCGCAGCCTCTGTCCATGCTGCACTAGCCAACTTCCACAGAAAGGAAAGAAGGAGATTTATGCTTGAAGTACCCCTCAAGGATTTTAGGTTTTGTTTGTTTTAGAGGGTAGGGGAAGAGAGACTGTGAAAGAACAAGCAGAGCTAATCTCCAGCTTTTAAATAAAACACAGCTACACAGATTTCTTTGCCCTTGGGCTTTTGTTTTTCCTCTTGACTGAAATCCTGCTCAGCCTCACCTGATACTGACAGGGATGGCAACCCACCAGACCCTTGCAGCCAACAATTTTTTATTTTCTTTTATTAAAAGAGGAGCCAGGCTGGGCAAACATGGACATTAAATGTGCCTAAATTTCATTTGGCCTGAGAGAAGATTATCCTATTTTAATGCAACACAAGCAAAGAATTCCAAATGTCAAGATCTCCCACAAGAAGTATGCTGCTTAGTGACAGGATGTTTAATTATTTTCAGTGCAATGAAAAGGTTTAGCCTGCCCCGTTCCCCCTGATGTCAGTAAGGACTGCCCTCCAAATTACAAAGCTGGGAATATGACATTTATTTACAGTTGACTATTTAATACTCCTCCCCAACAGTTGTTTAAAAGAAACTGGAACTAATACTCCACAAGTGCCAGCTGCATTGATGTGCTGAGAGCCACCTGAAGAAAGCAAGACATCACCTCAATAAAAAATCACAACAAAATTTAGATATTTCTAAAAGGAAAATTATGGGAAATCACGTGCTACACATCTTCCTATTGTATTTTTTCCATCTTTGCATAATTCCAATTTCCCCAATATTATTTAGCCTCTACCTGATTGCGTTGCTTTAGTGGAATATGAAAAAATAACTGACTTGAGTCCAACTTCTAAACCCACGCTTTTTAACAGGAATTGAAATTATGCAGAGAAGTGCTGCTGTTCACCTACTGTTCTTATATCAAGACTTTCCCGTTGGCTTTAACTACGTGGTAAGCCAGAGTGGGATCTTATCCAACGGACAAAGTATGCAGCAAAATATAAAAACACCAAACTACAAAGGCATACCATTCTCCACAATACGCTAAGGGGGAAACATATTTAGCATTTCTACCCTTACTTTCACATATAAGAGTATGAGCGATTCTCAAGAATAAAGCGCACTGGTTAGTTCTTACCACTTTTTGTCATCTTATACCAACACTGCAGGATCCCAGAGCCATTGTGCCTCCTGAACCAAGGAGCACATCCATACTATTACTTCAGAGAGGACTTTCAGGTACATTTTACTCTTCTATCAAGGCAAGTAGTAGAAACACTGAACACAGACTTGCTCTCTCGTATACAATAACACTTAAAAACGAAAGGTAGAAAAAGTTACTGGCAACAAAAGGCATAGTCACAAACAAGTTTGTCTTTACCTGTTATAAGAAACTTAAAACTACCATTATCAGGTACAGCTACAAAGAACAGCAAAGTAAAAAAAAAAACACGTTGTATTCTCATTTTCTCATTTGTATCTCTTCTTACGAAAAGTATGCATTTTATTGTATTGAAATTTGCTCAATTCAGAAGTGTGTTCAGCTGCTAGGAATTTCTTAGATATGCACTGCTTCTCTTGCATTAAGAAAGAACATAGCTTTGAATTCATCTCATGTAGAGCCCTTTTTACTGTATTGAGTCAAAGAGAGAAGAACTGTAGTCAAACACACCACAGTGCATCAGAGAAGATGAACGCTTTTGTAGCAACTAGACAGTAAAGAGAGACAGAAAATAAAGTGAACTATGCCACAGATATCACATGTTCCAATTAGATTTAAGAAGTCACTATATTTCACAGTAATTAAACCAGACAAACACAACGTGTCAGAACCAACAAAATGGGCATATCTAGAGGCAATCTCTTAAAAGGTGTCATGAGAATTATCAAACCACATTATGATTTTGCAAACCAAGTAGAGTTTTACAGGGTCAGTTCCTGGGTGAGAGACAGTTAAACAAAATCCACAATTAGCAATAAGTTATTCAAACGATTCACTGAACTTTCCTCTGAATTTCTTACCAACCGGCATGACATTCCTAGGTGCAATGTACATTGAAATACGCGTTTTCCAAAGACTGTCATTGTTAGCTTTTTGTATTCCTTAGAATAAGGCATTTAGTTGTTTGTAAGGCATTTAGAGGCACATAGTTCCTGCCTCCCCAAACTTGTTCTTGATTTCAAAAGCGACCAATACTTTTCACTCCTTTACCCTGACTATATAAGTGTTCCCACTTACAAATAAAACAGCTGCCACATATCACCCACCTCAGCAAGAAGCACCTCATCAACAGCTCACTCATACATTCACACACACACACTTTCTTGCTTTACTTACAAAGCACAGTACTTTAAACTTGCTTTTAAATTCCGCTTTTTAAGCAGCTTGTTAAATGAAACAAAACTCTCTCATGAGATTAAAAATTATGTCCCCCCCTCTTTAGGTACTTGATTACTTTCCAGACTGGTTGTGTGATCATCACCCTATCGATTAACACACCTTGAAACTTTTTACAGTTAAAACACAAATAGCTCTACAAGCAACCCCTACAGAATAGGGGGGTCTGCCATCAATTGGGGGGGGGACGATAAAAAACAAGAAACAAACCACAGCTCAAAACACCCACAAGCACTAAAACACCCACAACTCAAACAACTAGATGCCACTACAGTCTAGAAAGTAGGTTATATCTTGTAATTCAGGCAATAGTAGTGTGCTCAAAGACAAAAACAGAAACTAGATGAAAAATACACTGTCCTTCTACTTCCCACCATCTTGTTTGTCTGTTTTAACCTGGAACAGGCACTAGCAAACAGCTAGGCTTATCTACACGTGTGTATTCTCCAAATGGAACTACATCACCTTCTCCTACAAAGATGATTTGACAGTACAAGAAATATCTGCCAAGTAACATCTCTCAATAGTCAAGTTACTCCTTGCTTTGTTTTATTTCATGTTATTAGCTTTACTTCTGCCTCCTTGGACCACCCTAAGGGATTCTTCTTCATTAAGTTCTTCAAATACTTGCAGATAATCATATCTCCCACTTAGACATCATTTAGCCAAGTTTCATGCATTTCTTTTCATCTTCTTTCCCTCATAAATCAATTCCTTCAGCCTCTTCAGCATTCTTGATGCTCTTCCCTGAATTTCTTCCAAACTGCTGACATCTTTCAGCGACTGAGGAACTTCCAATTGCATGCTGTACTCTATATGTGCTTTTTGTGCTCTAGAGAAATATAATTAAGACTTTTCAAGAAATATTAATGCTTCAATTCTGGAATAAATCTACATTAGATTTCATTATTTTTTTTAAACAGAACAGATAGTAATTATACCCATTTTACAGAAAAGGGGATAGAAGTATGTTAATTATTGCTGCGCACAAGTGGTGCCAGAATAAGAAACAGATCCACATTCTGCCATTCCCAGCTGCGAGGTCTGCCAAGTTTCAGCCCGCGGACGACATAAAACAACGTTCCCAAGCTGTGATCTATAGGTGAACACAAGCCATTTCCAAGTGACAAGAAACAACGCTCGGAGAGCCCAACACTTCCTTGCATGAGCAGGCAGTGCTAGTGGCCGTGGGCACCAGCAGGACCAGAGCAGCTCATGCAACGCACTACAAGGTGCCATGCTTTGCTTTCACCTCAAGCCATCAGGATACAGGTTTCTGGTACATCTACTCGATTTTTATTGCTTTGTGGAGGTTTGTTTCTAAAGGCAGCCCTCAGCTATCACGAGGTTAACTCCTTGAACAAGTTATTCAATTCCAGAGGTTAAGGCTGGTTTTAAAGACAAGACTGACCGACTGCCAGGCTGAGGCAATTCAAGGCAGTTTCCAACTTGCACGTTTCCTTCCCTTCCCTCCCACTCCCTGACGCATTTGTGAAGGAATCACGGAGAAGTAACTTCAGAAAAATTAAAAGGAGCTCTTTGAAAAATATAACTGTTACAGACTATATGAGTGGAGGCAAGGCTGAAGAATGGGGGAGAAGGGAGAGAAGAATCGGACCATTTAAATTTAATAAAAGACTAGAAAACCCACAAACAGGATGCAGACATTAAAAAAGCAACACTGACCTAACAATGGAATGTGAACTGCAGTTGACTTAAACAGCATCACAGCAATAGCCCTCCCCCTACACACACATCTCTGCAACTCTTAAAGAAACAGTTTAGACCCCTCCAAATTCTGTGTTTTCTCCTGTGGTAGCCACACTTCGTGAGATACTCTTTCCGTGAGATATTCTTAGCTTGAGCTGATTTAGCTTATTGCCTCCTCTTTCCATATATAAACAGAATCCATATTTGACCCAGGCTAAAGAAAAGCAAACTAAATTGTATTATTCTGCTTGTTTACAGAGGTGTTAAATGCTAGTACTTTGCTTACATATTCTTACTGAAAGAACAATAAAGAGCCCTCTGCTTCATGGTCTACCGTTAAACATCAGAAAAGTATAACCAAGATTAGTTTATGAACACCTTGGTGAAAGGTATCTTCCTACATTAACTCAGTATGCACAGCAAAAGGTAACTTTCTAAATCTGCGTATGATTTTCTTAACATGAATGTTGATTCACACCTATAGCTCCTGCTTACCATCCAGAAAGATGACAGACTCAGGCTTCTCTTGTCTCATGAAGAACAGTTTCCTCCATCCAATATGTAGAAATGCCAATGTAAATGGCATCCTCCCGTTATTCTTCCCTTTCATCGTATTTATGCCTTTAGGGGGAAAAGCTACCAAGATCACTACATTTTTAAGCAAGCTTTCATCTCGGTTTTCAACTTGAACCCTTTTCAGTGTTAAGGTCATCTACACATCATTTCACCACCTACTTGAAAGCATCCATTTCAGTGAATGCGTAAAAGCTTTTCTAGAATAGAAAACTCAAGGCATATATATGCCACGTGTAACATCTTTAAATATGCACCATGATTGCTATT
The DNA here is from genome assembly GCF_040182565.1 of Anser cygnoides. NCBI lineage: Eukaryota > Metazoa > Chordata > Aves > Anseriformes > Anatidae > Anser > Anser cygnoides. The sequence goes on along the minus strand of NC_089882.1, from coordinate 14,221,730 downwards.
TGCAAAGTCTAGCATTTGGTGATAAAATTGGAATTAGAGATAGGATAGAAAATGGGAGTCTTTTTTGCCTAATCAGTAGTGTTCCAAGGCAAAAGAAAGGATATTTGCTGGGGGTCAAGATTAGCTCATGTGCATCATGCTAAACTGAAAATAGTCAAAAAAATAGTCGATCTTTGGCAAGAAATCACTAAGTTTCAGTTTACTCTGCAGATCACTTCTTATGTGACTTTTTCATGTCATAAAACATCACAATTTTTTTTCCACTTATACAATAGAATCATCTTGCTCGTCTCCCTAAAAAGGGTGGAGGATTAACTAGTGACAAATGGGCTGAAAACGCTAGAGAAACAAAGTACTACTAGTATCTTTAAAATCTTATCCCACGGATTTGAGCTAAATGCAGCACCTATTATTGCCTGTTGAAAAGGCTCTGAACAACTTTTCTACTTTAAAAAAAGCAATAGTAATGACACTTATAAACTCTAGTACCCATCATTCCCCATGCTCTAAGCTAAGGAGGCATAAATCCTCGCTGTAACTCACCAAGGATGAAAAATACAGTACTATATAATATCATAAAACCAGAAGAGAAGCAATAAAAAAACCCTCTCAATATCTCTAAAAACTCATTTATCAAAGCGTGTACAGTTTTTGCTTGAAGGCAAGATAGGTTGTAATATGCAGAACAGAGACGAGTTAAGGAACTTGCATCCAGTATTTGCTATTTAATAAGTAGCTACAGGTAAAAATGATTGCAGGTTTGTTTTCTTCTAATCAGAAGGGTTCTGGAGAAAACCATACATATATTGAGAGGAGAGATTTCCACAAACCTTTCTGGACAGTGCATGATTTCTATGGTACTGACAGTTAAAAAAAGTAATTTTGAGACCTCAGTCTACTCACACACAGGGGATGTGGCTTCAGGCCATTAAGTCTCATAACGCAAGTCAATCACCATCATTTAATTAGAAGTAAAATCCACCAAATTGGTCCAACTGGTTTGGATCTGATGCCACAAACTTCAGGAAATTATTGGAAACATTCAGACTTGCAATATAGGAAGATCTCCTATACTTAACACAGATTAGAGTATGTCAGCTGTTGAGCACCCACCTGGAATTCGGATTTTAAATTTGCCACTTTGTCCAAAACCACCATCTATTATTCCATCTTCTCCTGTAGATAGTTTGATTTTTAGGCCCACAAAAATCTGGATGTTCGTTTCCTTTTTAAACAATGAACGACCAATCACGCTGTAATCATCCATGACCTGCAAAAGAAATAGGGCATTATGAATCTACAACCTTACAAGAAAAATATCTGAGATACTCTGGTGACTTCTATCACCCCGCCCTTGGAAAACCATTTATCCCCAAATGAACAAAAAACTCTAGATTAGTCATCTAAACTGCTGAGCTTAAGGCAATTAGTGTCCAAAACTATAGAAGACTATGAATTAATAAATTTCTTCTTTCACCTCCTTTCTTTTAATACAGAAAGACTAAACCCTGCATCTGAACACACTGCAAAGATCAGTTAATAAAGATCTCTTTTCTGCTTGAAACCTTTCCATGAAAGTCACTTAAGTACCTATGCCCACAAAGTTTATTCCATTACTTGTCCTACAGCTAAGTACATTATCTCCAACATAAACATTTCTGTCTCGTAGCTCCAGAACTGCACTCCAATAGCTACACTTTAAAAGAAACGACAATTACTCAGAGTTTCTAAATACAGCCTTTTAAATATTCACCTTTACATACACATTGATTTGTTAAACTAAAAGCCTTGTGACCATTGTATCCAATTTTAATTTCAAGGTTTGTAACCCAGTGGGAAGAACCATTCCAAGTCTGGATTCTTAATTAAGCTATCAGGAACATGAAGCAGCAAGGTTGGCGGGTAAGGCAAGATAAACAACCCTCCCTCAGGCATTACAAAGTATAAGGTGCAGTCAAGTGAGCCTAATCCGGTAGGTGTGAATATCCTTGTATACCTAATGTCTGCAGTTACTCTACCTCACAGCCACAGCAAGAGCATTTATTTACTTATCAAAAGAAATAAGCAGGTATTACTTAAACCTTCCTGTGATTTTTTTTTTTTGGTGGCAGAAGCTGCTGCTCCTCCTATCTCGAGAGCAATTTTTAGTTAAACACAGAAAAATTTAAAGTAACTTAGAATGGTCAAAATTTGTACCTGACTTTGAACAGTCCCCTTATTCCATTTAAATGGCACCTTGAAGTGTTGCAGGTTTATTAAGCTGCTCTCCTTCCCTGGAAGCCTATTCCTCAAACAGGAGCGCGCACACAGATTCAAACCCCTAGCATTCTTGATTATTACTGTTGTTAAATACGTACGCCTTTATATTAAGGCCAAACAATCTCAGCTCATCATATGCCTTTATATTAAGGCCAAACAATCTCAGCTCATCATATCGCCCTAAATCTCAAATTAAATTTGTTTCCTTTTGTTTGAAATGGGGTTTACTTGCTCAGCCGTAACCAGCCCCGAAATGGCTGTGCAGTGAGCACAGCCTCACCCCAGAGCAGCATGGCAGCACCTCGCCCTGCCCCGGGCCCCGCGCGCACGCAGGACGGAGATGCCTGCAGCCCTTCCTTCGCTAGGAGATAACGGCAGCCCCACTAGCTCCACTTGCAGAGGAGTCAAAGCTGTAGGCAGAAGCATTCAGATGCCTCAACAACATTCGTTGCCTGAATATCCGCTCCCAGACTTTTTTTACCAGAAGGTTCAGGATTTTTTTCCCTTTGTTTTTTCCCCCCTTTTCTCCCCACACCACCAAACTGCTTCCAAGCAGCTTGTGAACCCATAATGGTAGTATCACTGCTTGGCAACCTCTGGCTTAAATTTAAAACCGAATAATGTCTTTTACTGAAGCGTCTGATACAGGTGGGGGGTAGATAAGCTTTCAGGCACACTTGCCTTTCTTTGGGTCTGAAGTAGCAGACTATCAGAAAAAGAAGCTGTTAATTCCAACCTGAAGCTGCACTTACGTTCTCAAAACATTCATCATTTTTCCCATTGTATGAGGTGGTCAAATAAAAATATTACTTCTTCCTATAAATCTTTTATTCCTAAAACAAGAATTTCAGACCTGAACACCCCCTCCCCTCCACTGCAGGCTACGCGCTTCTTCCCTTGTGTCTGAAACGCAGTCTCTTACACTCCAGTGAGGCTCCTCCACAGATCTGCTTTCTGTAGTTACCCCCCAAAATGGCCCAGGAGGCCAACTTTAGACAATATAAACATCTTTTATTTGTCCAAGAGTGCTTCAACGTTAAATTTGACTTAATTAAAAAGTGCATTACAGGGTGAACAACTGTACTTTGCCAGCACAGTTCAGTTTAGCCTCCCCAGCAAGACTGTCAGAAAAAAATCCACCCTTGAACAATTTCTATAGATGCTACAGGCAACAGGCACTTCTGAGTAAACCAGTAGTGACAACTACAGTTAATATATGCACATGATTATATAACAAAAACAAAATCCATCACCAGTTAGGCTTGCCATACTCAATACCCTTTTAATTTTTCAAAAAACTTTTTTTTAAATGTGCTTTTTATGGCTTTACCCTTGTACACATGGGTCCAGCAAGGTAACTGAGGACTCCAGCTGCACCGCTTCTTTCACCTGGCTGGTCAATATGAAAAAAACACCTCCTTCAGCCAATCGTTACTATTGTGTCCATGCCTCCATTATTCCTTCTATTTGTATATGCCATTAGAAAAATAACAGCTTCAGCAGTGCTGAGATAGAAAGCACTCAGCAACTTGCCTGCATGCCTACTGGGAATAAAACCACTATATCCTGAGGTCTCAGTCCCCTACACTAGATATTGTTATATGTTTAATAATATCTATTCACCCCAAATCGGCCTATGACCAATTTACCCCTGAAGACGACTAAATAACGAGAGATGGCTGCTGGAACAAGAACTAAGGTAACTGATCGCTCTCTGCAGGAAAATAAATTGAAGAGGTAGAGCTTGGAGATTATTGCTACAAAGCAATTTTTCTCGGCTTTAAGACAATTTCATAAAAAATAACTGAAAAAATAGACTTTTTAGTCTTTGTTTGTAAAAAGCCACAGAAACGTGTGTTGCTCTTGCCGATTGAAACTCAACACTTCCAATTACTTTACCAGTAATTTACCTCCAATCGCTGGATTTTAAGTTAATCCCCTCTGAGTTCTCAGAACATCTACAATGGCAATCACTTTGCCTATTAGCTGAATAGCCTTTTGGGAGATCTTTCTGCTTTTCTCTCAAACACTTTTTTTGTTATAAAATATTATTAACTTAAAAAGCCAAATGCCGCAAAGACAGTAAGGGATACGCACAGTCTGCTCTGAAGCAGCAGCAAGGGGCCTAGCAATGAGGGCAGACTAATTTTATTAACTTCAGGGAAACTTCAAAAAGCTTTAGGGCTTTAATGCCAGACAGAGACGACCCCAAAAGTCAGTTTAAGTGCTGCATAAACAAAGGATTAGGGCAAGAAAAAGCTGAAGGCTCCTTGCATTTCTTGTTTATATTGTCATATGACCTAGTGGGAGTGGGAGAGGGCTGCCTCTCTGACTTTAATCCCCCATGGTGTACAGTGGCGTTTCAGTTCACTGACCTACATTACGATAATATTTTTTTAAATTTATGGGCAGAGGTGCAGCATCAAACTCACTTAAGGACTTTAAAAAAGAAAAGGGGGCGGGAGGGGGAGAAATACTCAGAAGAGAAATTTCTGGCTGGTATAGTCTCCCCCTCTCACTTGGGTTAGATCAGCAGCTTAGAAAGGGATTTCAAGTTCAAAGGGAACGTCTCTGTTACTCTTGTTTTATGGCTTAGACCAGAGGACACAATAGCACTGAGTTTATGAAATATCCCTTCCCACTTGGCTTTTGTGTTTGCAGGGAAAAAAGTAAATAGCACTTTATAACCATAGGTGAAGTACGTACATCTCTGGCAAATAACCCTTGTGCTAATACCAAAAAGTTCACAGAAGAATATAAAGTTCCTCACACTCTCCAACTCAGCAGTGCTTAGTACACAGCATATTGCTACAGCACATTGCTCACAAAACCGCAGTTACATGCACTGGCACCCAGTGCAAACCATAGTGTAACGCCAAGGAAGACCTATGGGATTTCCCTTTGAGCAGGAATAGCAAGCTACGCCACCTACCCTGTTAAACCACCCTCATTTTTAAGAAAGCTTAGAAAATACTGTCATCTGAACACCCTCAAACAATCTGTCACATGCATTCGGAGGGCAGATAACTTCATATCTTAACACTACTTTGGAAAGAAATATGAGGATCAGAACTGAAACATGCAACTGCAGATCAAACAAACCAGTGCTACAGTGAGATAGGAAATATAAGATTTCAGAGAAAGTAAAATATTAACTTATATTAAAAGGTAATAAAACATAAATATTGAATGCTAGAAAGACAGAAAAGAGCAACCTTTTCTGATTCAACTTATGGATGGTTTTCAATTAGCAAAAAAGATTTTAAAAAGTGATAAACATGTCTGAGGAGTATCTTCAGCAAACAAAATTATCCATTGAAATCAAAGCAGAAAACAGGAGGGGGGAAGGAACAAAAAGAATATAAGACTAAATCTGAAAATACCAAGTATTTTTATTGCCTTACTGTACTTTAGAAAAAGTACACTTGAGACATCATCATGATCAGTAAGAACTCATTTGTTTCCAGAAAAAGTTTCAGAACAGTTTCTATTTCTGTCAGAAATGGGAATATTTTGGAGGCTGCAAATTCCTACTCTTTTTTTTTAAAAGGGTTTGTGCATTTAGGAAATGGCTGTACGTGAGGCCGCAGAAGGACAAAATAGAAAGAAACTGACAGGATTTCATTGACAATGGGGTTTGCAGTTTGATTCTCCAAAGACTGTTCTAGTTTTTGGTTTATTACCAAGAGCTACAGGTGAAGGACTTGGTACAAAGAAAAATTTGGTCAGCTACATCTTTTCCTTAAGAGCTTACATCAACGTAAAAGTATCAGAGGCTTTTCTTCCTGGAATTCCCTCCAGCACTAGAAGCTTTTAGTTGCGTGCTGGGCTCTAAAGACCTACTCATCATCTTCCAAGCAAACAGACTAAATTTCTGCCTCGAAGATCCATCGAGGACAGATGAGAAGAAAAGTTCATCTCCTTCTGTACTTCATGTCTCATTGCTGCTTTTCTAATAGAGCAAGAACCCAGCACAAGGGCACCTCCACATATCCACCGACTTTGGCTTTCAGATGGCCACATCTCTCCCCAGCCACATTTCTCGCATCAAAGAAACCTCTTCCTTCCTTTGCCTTTTGCCTTCTTTCCCTGTAAAGGTGCAATTGCATTTGGGAATTTCTGACAGGTGGCCATAAACACCCTTCCCTTCCCTGAGCATTCTGCCATCCCTACAACCTGGTTAAAACCAGCACAGTAGTGGAAGAGGAGTCTTTATTATTGAGTCTGCCCATAAGGGAGTAACAGCTGCGTACCAGACCTGACTGAATTTAAAAAGAGGTGAAGGAAACATGCACTGTAAAGGTATATGAGGATGTTACTGCTCTGTTTGTACCCCATGCATGCCTGGAGACATCAACACCAGCTGCCGCATAGCTTTTAAAATTCAACCTGGCCGTGATGGAAGGATGCAGAGACGACTGCCAAACTGGGGAGGGCTCCCAGGCCATGATTCTGATCAACCACAAAGACTCTGGTTTTATCTCCACGACTGAAGAACACTCAAACATTTTCTTCAACCGCTTTTAAGTATTTTAATATGGCAACCTCAGGCTCTGAGGTTTTAAACACTCAAAAGGAAACATCAGCGAGACAAGACAAAGTTCATTTTGGACAGTGCCTAATGGGTGCATAGCAGTAAGTTAACAAGCACAGTGATAGTAATTTTTTTTCTACAGGAAACTGCCCAGATGTAACTTGGGGAGGTCAGAGGAAAACAAAGAACAGAGGCTTAAAAAATCCTCACAGAAAATTAATCAGGGAATTAAGACAGGCTAGCAAAGGGTCGCCCAGAGCAATTAACAGTGATAGAGAGGAGAGGGCCAACTCAACGGACTCGTATCCTTCTCTGAAGACTCCACACGGACATACAAACCCCCCAAGTCTGTCCCCTCCCCTGACGTTCTGCAGCTCCACCCTCTGGACCCCCTGCCCCAAGTCCAGCAGCCCGTCATCTCTCCTGGACAGCAGCTTCCTTCCGATGCCTGGTTAACACAGCTCACGATATCGAGCCATACAAATCTGTGCTACGCTGGTGAACATTTGTAATTCAAATCCTAGTGAAGGCATACAGTAGAGGGATGGTTACAGTTCAGTAATATGTGTTTTTAGTTTCACTTTACCTTTGTACTTTAAAAATGCCTAGGAAATTACATTTATATAAAACCTAAGTTATTTAAGTTGCAGAATTGAGCACTTAAGAAGTTAAGAAATGCCAGATGTCCATACAACCTTATTCCTGTCCCTCTTTGATATGCCCCATGATATAGTCTTTACATGACCACATCCAAAAAAATTTCACAGGAACCCTGCCTTATTAAGTGCACAGAGCAGAGGCACAGGGGAACAGAATTAATGTTGCATAGGCAACTGTAAATCTGGTATTTCCTAACTTTCAAGTACTTGATTTTGCAACCTAAGTAACATTCTTAATTTATTTTTGTATCCAATAAATAAAATGGTGTATTGGTTGCCTTACTGACAAACCGATTCCCCCACAGGTGACTCTTACACAACCTCAGAAAAATCAAGACCAGCTGTCCATACACTTGTAAGACCCAAAAGCATGTCTGCATTTTAAATTCAATAATATAAATAATAACCATAGGTGTTACTCAAACCTTGCAAAATTCTACTACCCAGTCATGTGGAACATGCCATTCTTTTGTTGGTGAGTGAACAAAATATCACGCTTTTCATATGAGTAAGCAGATTCTGTGACTTCGCTGGTACACTTTTTTGACAAATTTATTAAACTCTGTTAATCCATATGTTGCGTCAGTCAGTAAAAATCAGCACTCTTCTCAGTGCTGTTTAACAAAAATGGTATTTCTGTGTAATGAGCATACAGCCCTCCCTTCCCCCACTAAGCTTCCTTCACAAAACCTTTTACTCAGAAACAGAACAAGAGCCAATAAATAAATGCATCTTTTATATTCCTATTTTACAGTGCATTTTAACTAGTGAATGTGCTGTGCGCTTTTATTCACCTGATTGCCTTCATCTCTGTATTATTACTGTATTTAGCATACCATCAGCAGCCAAGCAGAACCAAACAAACTCATGTTCAGACTTCAAAGCAGGAAAAATATTAATTGTGGCGTCTGCATGTTTACAGTAGATGGAGTGACATCCACCACTTCTCCCAGCCGCAGTCACAGAGGTTCTGCGGACAGCCCAGGTCACTGCCAGTGCCTGCAGGCAGCACTCCTTTAGTTTTCACTGATCGGCCTGGTCTTAGGCCCTGCCTGCCTGTGCCTACATGACTCTGCACACCACGTCAGTCACCCAGATCTTGTGGCACAAAGTGTCTGTCGTTGCCTGACTGATGCAGTGTTTTACTTGCTATCCTGCTGGAGCTACAGTGCAGCTATAAGTAAACAGCAAAGCTTTAGCCCCAGTAAGCCAACGAAATGTCCCCTATCCAGAAGTTGGATGGAAGAATCCAACTACCTAAGCAGATAAAATTTACTTCTTGTTCCTAGCAGCACCACAACTATGCAACAGAAAATGCAAGGAACAGCATTTCCATGACAAATAGTTTACATACAGTGCATGGGCACAACCCTGTGAAACAAATTCTGGTATTACTAATATCTGGAAAGAATTCAGTGAAAAATATACTGAAATTGCTCTCACGTGACCCTCTCCTCAGAAATCTTCTCTTATCCCCAAGCAAAGGCGACCTTCCCTAAAGCTAGGCCTCATGCCTCACGTGAACCATGTTGGATGTACCCCCTTCATTCATAGGCAAGTCCATTTTTCCTCCTTCAGCAGTTTGGTTTAGTGTGTGGCTGAGCTATTATGAACTTGACATGCACTCTGTAAATTATATGTTGGTATTTTCAGTCATAAAAAAAGCCATACAGAGCTGTACGAAAATATGGCTGATAACTATTAAAGTTTTTAAATGCCATTTTCGCAACCACTTCACTTCAAAATGCCTGCTCAGAAACACCAGCTCGCTAAAGCATAGTTTGGGTATACCATAGGCTGGTAGTCAACATATTTAAATAATATTTTCCTCACAGATTTCCTGCAGCTGCTTACTATTACTCATCTCCACCATCTCATCCCCTCTTCAGAAAGGCCAGAAGGATCTATTAAGTGGTGATGACAAAGATCTTGCATTTGACCACTCAAGAAATGCATTTGCTCTGACACAACTCTGGTTATCCTACTGTGAGAGAAAAAAAACAACACTTAAAAGATGCTGAAAGATAAGCTTTTTATCTTCCGCTCAGATGCTCTGCCTCTCTGATAAAAATCTTGATAACTTACCCTGCTTTCACATCTCGCTCCTGCAACAATACTTTTCTCCTTGGGGACACTCAGATCACACCAATACTCAAACAATCAGTAACACCTTGTTATTAGGCAATAAGTGATCCTCTGGAAATTGAGCATGCTAGCTACACGATGGCCCCAGTCCCCATAAGAAGAAAATAAGAAAATTCACCGTCCAGCAACCCACAAAACTCAGGAACAGCTTGGCTGTGAATAGGAACTAGGACAGCCCCATGGCCATGACACATGAAAGGAAACTGCTGAAGAAACAAAGTGCAACTTGATTACCATCAAGTAAGCACAGCCTAAAAGCAAGGCAAATAGTGAAGAAAATACATGAAAACATTGAAGTACACAGAGAATTCATTCTTCTTAACGTCAGATGAATATAGAAAAAAGTTATCTTTAGGAAGGACAAGCCCATTCTCGTAGAAAAAAACATTGTTATGCTTGAAATGGGAAAAAATCACAATTGAGGTCTGCATTTATTTTCACTTAACAAGCTTGAAAGTGCATAAGGTGCAGCTTGTGCTCTGCAAACAAGGCAAGAGTTTTCCTTCTCTTTTTGTCTCTCCCCAAGAACTACTGATTTACGAGCATCCTTAACAATAGGACCCTGCGACAACCATCCTAAGATAAACCCTGCTTGTGCAAACACTTCTCAAAACGGGCAGAATATCTGAGTCATGCAGGAAAGCATGATGCACTTGTACAGTTCACCTTTCAGTTGAAATTCACTGCATTCAACCTGCATGTCCATGGAAGTCAGAGAGCAAATAATATGATAAACATAAAGGATTTATCCCAGGAACTGAGTAACTGCTTCGTGAGTCACACTGGAATTAAGCTGTGATGCTGCTTCGAGGTAGGAAAAAAAAAAATCAGAGGAAGATATTTCAGAGATGTTTAGGATTAACACAAGACTTTTCCCCCGAAGAACTGAGCAGGGCTGGTACGTGAGCAGCCTCTCTCCAGAGGCACACGACCAAGGACAACAGACACTGTTTACCTTCATAATTTGCTTGTCTGACTCCAGGGGCTGCTGACCTGCTACAGCTTTGCAAGCCCACCCTCATGACCACCATTCCAAGGCACAAACTTTCTTCACAGCATCTCATTTGCTGCTTTTTTTCTACCAAGACTCCCACATCACTATCCTTAAAGCAACACTGGTGTTCACAATAGCACTCCCAGCTCTGCTTTTACTTTTTTTTTTTTTAAATCAGTACAAGCCACTTGTTGCCAGCCTAGCACTTTTTCCTATTTAAAGTATATTTGTCAGGCAGCCAAGGTTTTGCAAAAGAAAGTACCCAGAGGGCCACAGCCTGCCTCCACATAACCACGCAAGAAAGCACTCTTGACAGAAACTTCCTTCCACTGTACTTCTTCCCTCTCAAGTCCCCTCTGCATGAGCAAACTGAACTAGTGTTTCATATAACTTTAAAATCAAGTTAAGCAAATACGAACCTTTGCAAAGGCCCTCTTCTGATTTTCCTTAATGCTAATCCCTAAAGATTTACTCTGACCCCAAAACAAATCTGTATTAAAGCAAAACACAACCATCCACACATCTCTGCAACAGTTTAATTGCATCAAGCACAATCATAACCCTAGTTTTAATTGCATGACTCCTTCATAACCAAAATGCAATTCCAGCATGGGTGCAGACCCCAAAAATTTACCATCTTGGTTAGAGCACGGTTTCTACACCATGCAGGGCTTCAGACAACACTAAGACAAAAAATATTTTGAAGCCAAATTTCTGAGATACTACAGTAAAATACCTAAAAAAAAAACCAAAACCCTTCAGCTAGTGCATAAATGAACAAGAACATGAGAGAGGGGCTCAAGGATACACTGCAAAGAGGTAAATTTCAAGATCCCTGTGGGCTGTCACACTTTCTTTCCCAGCACTCCACTCAGTCTCAGTGTTAGAGAGGCAAGATACCAAAAGGAAAGGGAGCAGTGCAAAAGAAGTGGAAGGACACTTTAATTTTTGTAGAACATTTGCCATCAATGGAGCAGATAAGAAAATCCAGAGAGCTTATGCATAAGTTTCCAATAAAATGTACTAATTCAAGGCCACTGGCTAGTTTATGTATGATTTGGACTTTTAAAAAATATGGTGTTTATCTAGTTCATGGATTTGATTTCCATTTGAAACAACAGAAATGTCAACGTTGCTCTCAGAGAGCCAAAAAAGCATCTTTGGAAATAAATATCCACCTTTTATTAAGAAAATAAACCTTAAAATCCAGGGGGGTGCTGTGCACAGGAGACACAAAAAGCACCGTGATGCTGAAACTTAATGAATTCACAATTCGTACTGTTCCATCAGTGCTCTGAAATTAATCCCAACAGAAACAAAAAGCCAAACCATAAACGCCTGATTTCTCCTGGGCAAACCAGTGGTTAAACTGCAGGGAATTTATTTCAATTCTAGTGGCAAGCGGGGGCCTGGGAGAGCCCCCAGCTGATAGGGCTGCAGCACTTCAGCCGGCTACGGCCCAACTCTGCCGCAGCAGGGCGGGCAGACGTTACGCACCCGGCCTCCTCTCCCCCAGCCTCTCAGGAAGCTCTGAAGCCGATTTTCCCCAGCAGTATTCTCTGGAAGAAAAGTTCACTTCTCATGAAGGTAATTCGGATTTTTTATTTATTTTTAATGCCTCCCCAGGGAAGGTGAGGTGGGGGGAGCTTCCTTGCTCGACAGAGAGAATGAAATTTTCCTGTACCGGTGCCAAGAATAGACACCCTAAATTCAGCGATCCTAATCTCCAGCCATCCATCAGCAGCAGGGTGGGTCCAGCTGATTCAGATTTTCTATTAGCTAGTGACTTTGTGTACTAAAAAAAGTCGCTGTACCACCCAATTGTTCCTGCTGCTCTCTGCTCTGCGAAAGCACAGACTTCGTAGTAGCTCCCTCAACAAATGCCCTAAGTACTTCCCCAGCAGGCCTCTAACTGGCACCAGTCCTCTTCCCACCAGCCCTCCCGAGTCCCTGCATGCCCCTCTGACTTCACAGCAGGAGCTTTTGCTACGGCAGCGTTTGCTCCGCTGTCCTTTTGGCAGGCATCAGGGAAAACACCAACTCTGAGCATCTGCGGTACTGCAGGAGCCAGAACCTGAGGACAAGCCTAATCCGTAGATAGGCTGATGGTTCAGTGGCAACTGTTCATTTACAGGGCCAAGTACTATTCATACAGACTGTGATCAAGGCCCATATACAGGTCACACTGTGACATTTGAAGGAGGGATAACAAACTCTCCAGCTTGGAGTTTATATCTGTACAGTTCACTGATGTATAAGCCTAGTAAATTAGTGCACTGGCCAGATATTAAATAACCTACATTCATTGGTGATTTTCTGTACAAGAAATACAAATTTGGATAATATGATTAACATTATTCTGTTACTTACACAGTAAAATCTATAGCAGAACAAGTAAACCGGCAAAGCACTTAAAAATAGCACTAAATAAAAATTAAAAAAATATATGGCCAAGGCTCTCTGCAGTCAGTTACTTCAGTCAGACAATTTACATTCTCACACTTGGCACTCTGCAAGTTTTCAACACCCATATGCAAGTGCCATGCACTGGAGCAAAAATAAAGCGAGAAGCCGAGACCAGTTCATTTCAGTTAAACAAAAAATCAAACACCACACATCTCTGGGGGTCACAAAACCTTTTGTTCTCATTCATATTCCTAACAGCCACAGAGAAACAAAAGGACTTAGTAAGCCAGGCATCTCTGGATTTTAACAGCATGGGCCATGCGCAAGCAAGTAAATTTTTAGTGGAGGTAATGGCAAACGTTTCATGAGTTCAAATAGTATTAGAGCAACAGAAGAATACAATGTAAAAAAATGAAAATGAGCAGAATTGGTATCTAGACATTCCCTTTTGGTCTAACCTTCTCTGCAGCTTAGAACACAGACTACTTTGGACTCCATATTTTCGTTCAACATCACCATCAGGCAAAAAGAAAGGTAGCTGACCATTTCTAACAACGGAAAATCACAAGATACCTTCTAACAGTTTTGAAGAGTGACTGCTGACCCATCTTAAAGGTAAGTTTTTCAGAAAGTTAGATACCCTCTTGTTAACTACCTTCCTACTGACAAAATTGGCATAAAACCAACACCACAAAGTTCTCTAGTTCCTTCGCAAAGAATGGCCTCTAAAGTCATTAGTGGAAACACAAAGGAGAAACTCTGGAAAAGCAAAACCAACACAGAAGCCTCTGAGAGAACGGGGCAGAAATATGAATTGCCTATTTCATTAATATAGTGAGGCATTTAGAAAAGGAATCTCACTAATGCAAAATCATGCCCTTGGAAGGGACTTCATTTATTTTTTACTATTAAGTTAGTAAAACAAACACCGAAGTATTCAAGAAGCCTACACTATAAATTGCAAACATAGTGAGCTATGGTGATGAGTGTTTCGTCTCCTGTCGTAAAGTAAGGAGAGACCTTATTCAGTACTCAAAACAGCTTCCATGGAATTCTGAGAAGCAGCAGCAAGAATGCTAAATGTTTTGTTCAACTAAACCAACTTTTGGATTAGGAAAATAAAAATTAATAGTTCTTTACCCTGATGTTCATAAAACACCTAGCACACCAACTTATCAAGTAAACACTTGCTAAAATTTTCAACTATGCACATTTAGGGGTAAGCAATTAAATTTATATATTACACATCTCTATCTAAAGACATAGATCTTTACATTTTAATGTACTGCAGACTGTTAAACACATCAGTGGAAAGCTGGAAGTTTTGTCAACTGTTATACATGTTATGTTGAAAAGAACAGATGACCCACTTAGGAAGGCACACAAACAAGGCAAGTTTGCAGGAACACAATGGCTAGACCATCAAACGGATCAATGAAAAAACAGTATCGAGTTACTTAACACTGTATTGACCTAAATAAACTTGTCACTCTTAAGCAATCATCTCTGACTCTTTGCAAACAGGAAATATATAATACATTAAGTATACAAACATAAGAAAACATATATAAAGACTCTGGAATATAGCAGTGAAAATTCTGTTGCACACCAATATATGTAACTCAAACAGAACGAAGATTTCCCCTCTCCCACGTATAGCATCAAAAGAACAGCTTACCCTTTCCACTTGTCCTTCTTTGTGCTTCAGCTTGTACACTTTCAGCTTTGGAAGGAAAGTCTCTACGTAGTTCTTGTCTTCCATGCCTTGGAGCAGTACCCCATGGAATGCCAATCTGCAGGTGTTTGCATGAATATCTGTATCCAGCTTGGAGCCGATCACAAGGCACAGTTTAGGGCAGGTGACGGGTTTTTCAAACTCTAGCAAAGCCCACTGTTGTCTTGGTAGCTGGACTTCTGATTGATCATTTTCTTTGTTCTCCTCTGAAGATTTCGAGTCCTTGGACAAATATTCCTCTTGATAAAGATAATCTTTTTCAAAATCAAAAACATTCTCTTGAATTTCTTCACTGAAGTCAGCAGGAGCTGGACTGAAAAACATCACTCTTCCCATGACTGTTTCATGACCAACGGTGATATGGAATTTAGCCTTGGTCTGAAGAGCTCCTCGAAAATACTGGATTTTCTTCAGGGAAATTATTGCAGCATGGATGGTGTGAAGTGATTCTGGGGTGCAAATCAGCCCTCGTTCCAGTAGTTTGGGATCAAACTGGGTCACACAGATGCCTACCCTGTCACCCTGCATAGCGTAAGTCACAGGAGTGTGGAACATCTGCATAGACTTGACTTTCTTTGTCACCTATTAATGAAAGAGCAAGAAAGAAAAAAATTAATTGCACACAAGCACATCACAAGCATAAAGCCATGTCACACCCTTCTCACTTCTAAGGAGGCTGATGTTCTAGAAGGGTGCGCAATTCAGAAATCAGAAAGTGAAGAGGCTAAGAACATGATGCTATCATTTAAAGTTAGCATAGATTTGCATCTTACCTTGTTCTATTTCTGTTCACAAAACTGTAGCATTACAATGGCCAGAATTATGTTGATATTTGCTCCACCTCTACTGCAATAACTTGCTACTGTCTACAAATCAGATATCAGATATACCCACATCATGGAATAGCTTATTCAGTGTACTCTCCCCCAAGCACCTGTACCAGCAGAAATGTAGTAGTACAATATCCATCCATGCACCTGCCTCGCTGCTTTTCTACCCGCTTCCATTAATTTTTTCATTCAGTTTTTTGACTTGGTTAAAATCAACTGTGAAGTGCTCAGAACAAAATTGCTTTCCTTACAGTGCATTTGCACAACACCAAGCACAATGCAATCTTGTAAACTATTACATCAAATTAATTGATAATACAAAAAACTAAGATTGCATAGCCTATTCCATTCCACATATTACAAAAGAAAAAAAAATCTTCAAAGTCTTTTACTGCAAATATCTGTATGCTTATAAATAAGGCTAGCATCACCACCACTAAAATCTGGGTGTTCCACCTGTTATGATTATCACATGAAAAGTAGAGCATTGTTCACAAATTAAAATCTATTAAAATATGTCCATATTAAAATCTAATAAGGTTGCCATTCTAGTACTTATTCGAAGGAGTTCTTCAGCAGAAGAGAAGAGTGAAATAAGCTTTTGAAGATCAGTCTTGGCTCTGCTTGATCAGACCAAGCCAATTTAGTTTAACAAGGTTTCATTTTGGCTTTTCTTTCAGTTCTGTAAACCATCTTTCAATAAGATTTTACAGGTTTGCGTGTAACCAAAAGTTTTTTCTGATAATATGTTTATGTTACCACCTGTTGCATTCATACTAATGGGCGTTGGAGAGTTGACCACTGTGCCTGAAGTCCTTACATTAGATACCAAGTTTTTAATACTGAAATGATATTTTTGGCAATAAAAAATACCTCTCCTAAATAAATATTAAGTACTTGGACAAGAGTCCTCAGTACAGAAAACTTACACACAACATTTTTGAAAGGCTGAAACCTCAAAATTCAGATCCAAGAACCAAATGCTCCATGGGAAAGCGCTTTTCTAGAGATCATTTCTTGAGTATGTTTTTATTAACATACAATGGATTATACTGTGGAATGTGCACAGAACAAAACCAGTAGCAGACCTCCACTCTCTGTATCATTTTCTTTTCTGCTGTCTTCCCTTTTTGATAGCTGTGGAACTGGTACTAAGAAAAGGTTCATGCCGAATGCTACTGTGCAATTTTCAGCATTCATGCCATTATTATGTTTTACTCAGCTGCAACTATTCTCAAATTAATCCTCCACCACTGCATATACTTTAGCAACCCATCTTCTAATCCTTGCCTATCATATCTTCTATTCCTGGAAGTAAGAACTCAAAATGCACAAGCAGTGAAGAAGAGAATCCCAAATCAAGTGCATTACGATCAGACTCGGCAGATCTGGGGTTCATTCTCAGTATGTCACACAACTTAGAGCACATCATTTAGGTTAGACTACTCAGAGCAGTCTAGAGAAGTTAACCTTATTAATCCCGGAATTATTTACTTGCAGGATAGCACTGAAAATCTCTGCTTTTTCTCCTGCATCTTGGATGCAATGTGTAAATGGAAATAAAGTGTTTATTCACCTTTTCCTTTTCTACAAAGCCTGCCAACTCTATTTGAAGGGCGTAATACTTGACCCCATACAAATCTTTGTGTGTCTTCTCAACACCACCAACATAAGCAATACTAAGAGAAGACTGTAGAAAAGAAGACAGAGAGCTCTCATAGGAGAACAAATTGTAGGAACTTAGATCAAAATAAATTAGGTGAAAAGTTTTTTTTAGCTGAAAAAAAACCTTTAGTAGCTGAAATATAAAAGCTCTCCAAATAAGCCAGGACAAAAATCACGGGAAATATACAGAAAGGTCCTTTGAAAAAGGAAAAAAAAAAATAGCAGATACACATCTTCTGGAAAAGAACAAAAATTCTGTATTTTTTCTTGAAAGTGTAATTATACAGGTAACAATGGCTCCTACAAAGACTGTTTGGGCTCCCTGCATCTCTAGCTGCTAACCACAATCAAAAGATATACCCACCCTTTTCCAAACTATGACAAGCTAATTATTGTAACACTTTTCAGATCAAGCATCACATTGATGCCTGTGTATTCTCCAGGTATCCAAAAGACATTATGAGAACGGAGAGATCAAGAGGTAGGTGTATGTACAAGAAGAAACCCTGGACCAAAATACTTTGGCGTGATCTTAACTAATGTCAAAACAGAATTTAGAGGCCATTTTAAATATTTATTAGAATTTTAGTTCAACATTTTTATATTCAAATATATATTCATTATTCCTCTGGAAAAACACCTGAGACAGTACTACCTCTCTAGATGGGCAGGAAAGAAACAATTTCATAGTTTTCACCTCTACTGTTCTGTTCACCTACAAGCTTGTAGTTTTGAAGGCTGGAAGTATCAGAGCTTGAATCAAATCCTTTCACCTTTCTTTCACTGTAACCTGCCACTCCCTTTCCAGTTTCAATCACTGCAACAGTTGCAGCACTGGTGATACTACAAATAATGGTTAAGGGCTTGTTTAAAAAAAGCTTTTGTAAATATGTTTCACAGAAAGGAGCAAGTACTACAGAATTGAAATTGCCATATGAAAAGTATCAGATTATTTTGAAAGACTATGATGTAATACGTGATAATTAAGTCTTCTACAACCATGCACAGAGTCAACAATAAACCAACAAGAACTACAGCATCTTCTATACCTCTTAAAGGAACTGAAACATGCACAAGCGACCTATGCAGACACAAAGGTTTTTATTATGAATCTTCTGGGTTTATAGTATTTTTTAGAAACATTTTAACACTTAAATAGCTAGTTAAAATATTCCCCCTAAATTAACTCAAATGATTAGGATAGATGTATTTGACATGCAGCTTATAAATAATGATCAGAAAGAATTAATAAGTACTTCTAGAATATTCATTTCACGTGATTAAACCTTTTCAATAACATTCACATTTCTCAACTATGGCATAGGATGCTGGCTTGTATCAAAATATGGGCTGCCTTCCTTGATATTTCGCAGTGTTGAACTACATTAAAAGGAAGATATATTTATTGAATAACATTTTCCATGACAAACATTTGCTGCAATTCCTACATGTAGGAGAACCTTTGCAGTGGACTACCAACACAGGAGTATTTTCCAGTGTTGTATGAGACTTAACAGTATGGTTCCCCTTCATACATTTGCTGACAGCCCTGTCACAAGTCTTCAACCCAAGTTAAGAAAAAAAGTCATGAATCCTGAGTAATTTTCTTTCAGGATCTCTTTCAGAGAACAGCATCCTAGTTAAAAATCACTGAGAATTTGCAGAAGAACATAAAGCAAAGCTTTCCTGCCTCATCCCAAACAGATTATCCGTGCTGCCCTCAACATGGGAAGCAAGCTTCCCCACCGTTGCTGGGCTCACCCAGAACTTTCACCCCCACCTCATTTCTTTGTAGCTGGGTCTGATTTTCAGACAGCTCTGGCTGTCCTCTGACATGAAAAGGGAAAGGTACTGCATTACTCAACCTACTGAAAATCAGCACTTCGTAATGACCTATATCTAGTACCTTGTATACTATTTAATCATCCCATCTATATTCGTTGTTAAATGCAAACAGTCCTTCCCCTTATATTCAATGGTATCTGCTCTTGTGTCTGAAGTTCCTATAGACACATCAGAGGTCAGAAGGAAAAGAGAATTTTAAGAACACATTCAACTCCTTTCCTTTATTTCCTACACATTCTCAGTACTAGAATCTACTGTAAAAGGACCATACAGCACAGTATCTTAACTGACCATAACCTCTGTTCCAAGAGTATAATGCACGGAGGAATTAGAATCTAGGCAAAACAATGCTATGCAATGCCTAGGTGACTGGGGAGAGGGGAATTAGATGACACAAGAGCTGAGTTGGAATTGCATCTTCAAAAGGTCAGACAGGACCAGCAGAAAAGTGAATCAGTGAGCTGATAAGCCCCCACTGGATCAAATAACAAGAGCCAAAGTAGCTCTAAATCACTAACTTCCTGTTTTCTGAGCAGATCACGAACATCACTACAGTATTTTACTCGATTTCTCTCTGAATTCAACTGACAAAGACATTCGTCCATAGCTTAGAGTACTTTTTTTCTTTCAAGACACTGAAGTATACAACCAAAATTCATCTTTGTTTTGTCTGGCATTTAAAATACAAACGTGGAAACACTGAGTAGGATGCAACTGGCCCTGAGGATTAGATTTATTTCTCTTACGCATATCTAGTTTCTCTATGTAAGGTACATCCACAAGTTATAACAAAATCCTAAACTTCCACATTTTCTCTTGCTTTACAGCAAGAGAAACTGCAAGTAGGGAGTTAGGGCTAGATCACTCAATGCACCCACCTACCAACAGACTGAAGTTAAATACTTACTTGGGAGCATTCTGGCCTGAGCAATACGAACTCATAACTGAAATCAATTCTGACCAATATCTTCAGCTTTTCTTTGCATTTATTTCAAGCACTCAATCACTATTCTCAAAATGTTCTCTGTAAAACAACCACCTCATCTACGAAAACAGAGCAAGGACCATTCTAACAATCCACTCAATAGAGACTTATTTTACTCTTTCTGGGAGTCAGGCATTTAGAAACAAGAAGAAAGTAAACGATGTTGAGAGTAACTTTAAAATGCCAGACGTTTTACATGCAGGTAAACATGGAAAATTTGGATACCATTGTAAAACATGCTACCAACTTTGCAAATAAATCCATTCCTTTTGCTTGCTAATAATGGAATGAAGGAATTGATGATATCATCATATAAATCAAGAACCAAGTGTTGAAATCTTACATGTGCAACAGGTTTTAGTTTACTGGTTTGGTTTTGTTGTTGTCGTTTTTAAATTTGTATAATCACAATAATGTTCCTAAAGCATTATGTAAAGGTCTGTAAAAATGGTGAGAAGAAAGTTTGTCTTGAAATGAATACTAAAAAAAAACCATGCAAAACAGAAATCGAAAGTACCCAAACAGTTCAGCCTTTGAGATAAACAAATGTGTTCAGTATAAGAGAACCTGTTATTTGAAGACCAAAGCAAAAGCTCACCATGATTTTCAAAGCAGTTTAGTACAGACTAATAGAAAACAGGATACAGAAAAAGATCATTAATGACTTTTTTCCCCGATATGTCAGAGCTTCTTTTCCTTTATTTATCCAAGTTCCATTAAGTTATCAGCCATATGCCATTGCTCATAGCTTCTTTAGATAAGAACCTAGCCATCCTGCTGCCTCTCCCAATGCTGCAAGTGCATCTTTCTGATATGAAAGATACAGCAACCGTACTTCCACATAATACTGATGAGAAAGTGCAAAGTTACAATAATTAGCATTGATAATCTAATAGAGAAAAAGACTGGATTATAAATGCAGCATTTATAGGAGTATTACACATGTATTACAAAAACGGACCCCACTTCAAGAGCAGACAACTCCAACCAGTTTAAAATAAAGATCACGTCTAAGAGTCTAACTGCTAAGATCTGCATCTTTAAACTTATGGCTGAGAGGGGAAAGGAACTCAAATGATGAATAGATTCAGTCCTGAGGTTCAGAATCAGAAATCCAAGAGTAAGCCTGCCTCAAATCAGAGTGAAGAAAATAAAGTAATACCTCAAGAAGTATAAAGAGACCTTGCATCTGAATAAGGTGCTAAAAACAAGAGACAACACCTTCATATCATCCACTAGAAGTGCCTGCTTGCACCTGAAGAGAACCAGTGAACCCAAAGCCCAGCTGCACCACCACAATGCATCCTATATTTGCTGCTTTTGAAAGCAATGACTGCCTTCCTCCCTACTGCACTACTGCAACTCCAACTAAAGAATAAGACACTCACCTTTCTGCTCCCAGGGTCATCTCTTTGTGGTCACAGGACATCACCCTGCACTGTCAAAAACACAGCCCACCTGCCCTAAAGGCTACCAGAACTTTGTTTTCAGCCAATCCCTGTCTAAGCCCGTGTACTGAAACTAAGAAAAACTCTAATTCAGACATAGGATTGTTCTTAGGTTTAAAAAGATTGTTTTATTATTATAAGTATGAAGCATACTAAATTCATTACTACATAAAATGAGGAAGACCATTTACAAGCAAAGTCCTATAGAAGAGTAAGCAGTGTTTTAGTGAAGACAAACCACTCTGCTCGAGAAACTTCAAAAGGACATCTAGGCTGTGAACGTACAAGACAGCAACAATGAGAATTCAGAAATCGTGAGTCAAGGCTCTTGCCCTACTCCATCCATACCCTCCACCACAAAAACGTTTATTTGAAAAGCTACAATATGGAATATCTTAACGTTCTGAGCCTGGAACAGGTTGCCCATAGAAGCTGTGGCTGCCCCATCCCTGGAGGTGTTCAGGACCACGTTGGACAAGGCCCTGGTCAACCTGATCTAGTGGGTGACATCCCTGCCCACAGCAGAGGGTTGGAATGAGATGGTCTTTAAGGTCCCTTCCAACCTAAGCCATTCTATGATTCTGTGATGCTACATCTCACAACAGGAGTTCCACAAATCTTCAACCAGGACTTCAGAAAAGCATGAAATAGGAATAACAACACATCATTGAACAGAAACTGCACAACAGAAACTTTGCCCAATGCTTAAGGTGTGGAAAGTCATCTCTTCTGAGTCAACATCCCAAGGGCAGCTAGGACCAACAACAAACAGGAAAAGCCTCGAAGAGAAATAATTAGAAGTTTGCTTATGTCACCAAGATGCTGTGACAGGTTTCTAAAATATCTTGAACATTTCTAGGATCTGCTATTTGACCACAGCCTCACTCAGTTTCCAGACAGAAAAGGAATATATAGCATGTGGAAGAAAATATATTTCACATAGAATGGTTCCTTTACCTAAATTTTTAACTGAAGCTTTTAAGTGCATCACTATATGACCACTCTGGTACTTATGTAATGCCACACACATGCTATCAGATTTTATTTAATCTACTCCTCCTGTTAAAATAACACCACAGCCCGAGTAGCCTGCACTGCAGCATTGGAATAAAGCAATATAAAAGAGGATATGAAAATCCCCTTAGCTTAATTCCTTTCACAGCATCTAAAATATGTCTATGCACCCAGTAAATAAAGAAGCAGGTCAATGATCTTACTCTCATGCTGCTCTGCTTTAATGTTATAATTTTAATTTAAATTACATGCATGTTATATTCATGCATACAACCACAAATCAAAAATTAGCAAGTGTTAAGATTAAGATTTGGCACATAATGTTAAGTGACCTTTTGTGCCTAGGCACTCTCCTGTAATCTTTAAGTACATAATCTCAAACTTTTTCAGCAGAGCCTGATCCATCCAACGCACAGGCTGAACAAACCTCACTGAACAAAAAAACTATCTTCTACTTCTTGTCCTCTGACTGAACTGGGGAATTTGTTCTTCACTGTAAACCATCAAATCCACACCGCAGTGCATGTATATTAATTCTCTGGAATTTTTGGTTATTTGGTAAAGTTCAGTGAATTTGTCACCCTTGTGATGTAACGTGGTATTACTCCTCACTGCCACAGATAGGAAGTTTGGCTGCATAATTTGGTAAGATCCAACTTCAAGAAATACCTCAGTGTCTGTTTTTTGAAAGTGAAACACTGATTTTTCAGAGTGTTTAATCATTTCATTGCAATTTTACTCAGTGGGAGCAAAGCTCGCAATCACCTCAAGCACTTCAGCTAAAACCCCCAAACCCAACCCATAGCTCCACAGCTTCCTATCAAAAGCCCTCCTAAAGTCAAGCTTCTTCCCATGTCTAAACTTCATCGCAGAAAAAAAAAATCAGGCTGGTCAAGCACGATCAGCCCTTGCAGAATTCCTCAGCAATTTTATGTTCTTCTCAGTTTATCCCTTACATCTGCTCCTTTATCTGGGATTCAGACGGGAAACACCAGAAGTTTCATGAAGCAATGATGATGCCCTGCACAACTTTGCAGAGATAACAGCAAATCACAGGCAGCCTGACCTCGGTACTCGCTCTGCTCTGGGGCGCCAAGACCCACAGTGCCTTTATTCTCTCTCTGTATTGCTTCCTGTAGATCTGGGTCAATCTGTTGCCATACCCTGTTCACTCCACCAGAGAGGAAAGAACGAAAGGCAGACCCCTTTTATTCCTTGGGCCCAAAGAGCCTAACAGCCATTCACGTTGAACACACAGGGCTGTAGGTAGCAGAAGCCAGACACCTAATAGCCATTTTGAGATGAAAGGATATAAGACCTCTCCAAGTTTTCCTGTATCCAAAAATGAAGTCTTACGATGTCAAATAACCTTAAGTGCAAGGGGTACTGCTCGTGCTGTCACTCAAACAGCAAAGTATGCATTTTAAAAGCATACATAATGCTAATGAATTTAGCCATTAAGTATCTAGACAGAGAACATCAGAGCCACAGTAAAACTATGGCATGGAATAAGCTTAAAATTTACATACCAATTAAAATTTCTGCAACTTATCAAAATATATTTCAATAAATATTTTTCAAAGAAAAAAAAATCCAAGAAGAACTCAAAACCAGCGCAAAATGATAGGTTAAAGAAAGACTGCCTGGAATTTTCTTCCAACAAAATGAACTGAATTCTTTTTTTTTCCCCTCCAAATAGATTTCGGTTTAGAACAATAATAACACTTTTATCTGAAGACTTCAAAGTCACATGCAAAAGAATATATCACAGTAAACACAGGGTTGAAGGTTTTATAGAAGAACTTCTACTGGGATTTTTTCCCTTCTTCTTTAAAAGAAATTTGTTTACTACCAGTCTTTGAAAAGCATAAAAGGGGGAAACTATAGGCTAAACAAGTAAAACTTTTACGTGTAAGGAACATTTGGAGCTTTGTGAGAAGGCTGGTTTTGGTAGAATGTGCGACATGTAGCCCAATGTGAGTAATATTATATCTCAAATAAAAATCAGCCCATGAATATACATAATCCAAAAGGTAATTCTCCCAATCTCTGAAATGTAATGGAGCCACTCTAGATCACTGAGGCATGAATATTTACCGTATTCAGGCTTTACTGCTCTCGATCTGGGTTCAATTTTGCAAATTAAAATGAAGGCTCTGTGGATAGAGAGATTAAAGAAGAGCATCCCAAAGCCTGCCTGTTTCCTTGGTGTGGTAGCAGTGATCTGGTTACCCTTCTGTTAGGTTATTTCTTTTTACTTAATGGAGTAGGTCAAAAGCAATTGCGAGTGGAAAGAGGAGGTCATTATTAGGTCATAACCTTGGAGTTAAAGGCTCACTAAAGAAAATAAACACAGAGTGAACATAAAGCTGCATTTAAAAATAAAACCTGTAATGAAAAATAATATTTTCAGGTCTTTTCACTTCTATTTTGACAGGTCAAGTGAGAAAAAACAGAACAAAGTCCTTTCTCGTGAATAAAATTCTCCTGTCCCTCCGCTAACATAAGCTCATTAATAGATGTGATCTACACAAAATGTAACAAAAGTGATGAGTAATTACTAAGAGATCCAGTAGGCTTCATTAGCTGTGGCAAATGTTAACATTAACTGTGATGATTTGTACATTTTCTGTGAAATACTTGGAATGTAAACACAACAGCACTCCAGTGCAATGCAGCAACAAGCAACACAAGCACGTACATCAGTACAAATCAAATGACATGGTACTACTGCTAGTGAATTCCTTGTACTAGTTACAAACAAAACAAAGGCTACCTCTGCTATGAGAGGAAATAAGGATTAATTGTTATTCATACAAGTGTTTTTTGCAAATAATCCTTTTTAGTTTATGAAATTAAAAATGATTGGTAAACAAAATCTTTATAGTTTTTCCTTGAGGTAGGAATTTTTGGTGGTAAATTTTAAAGAGTTGGACTGGAAAGCAATTTTTATTCCAAGTCAGTCAGTAACAGTGATTAAAATTAGACAAGTAAATTTATATCCTCCCTATTGTATATTTTCAAAATCTGAGCAGCTGAGTCAAGTAAAGAACAAACAGATTTATCCTTACCATCTCGGCAAATAATACTAAAGTATTAAAGGAACAAAGTAGCACAGTGCAAAGTTTGATATAGCAAAACCGAATCCTAACACACAGATACAAGGTGTAAGAAGTCAGGTTTACAGTAGTGGTTCCGATGAATCCACTCATATGCGGTTAAGGAAAAAAAGAGGACAGAAGGGCAGAAAAATGGAGGGGTAAAAAGGCGGCAGTGGGAGGAAAGGAATGAAGAGGTTATCTTATAACATTGGAAATAAAGCCAAAATATATTGGTCATTTTCTAGCCAAGCCAGCATCTACCACGTAGAGGTTCCACGTGATATCTTTAGAAATAAGAAATTCACCCTTCTTTTTAACCTCTGAGCTACATCCTGGTACCAAAGGGTTACTGTGCTTTGAAACCTTTACCAATGTCCTTACTAAACATTTAATATTTTTCTTTCTGCCTTCTTAAAGGCCCCAGATGTGTTCTTGCAGATCAAAAGAGACCAACTTATAAAGTTAAACGAAATCAAGGGCTTTTGTTCCGAGGCATCGTTGCTGAACTAATTATTCCTGGATGTTGTTTAATGAAATAGTGGTGCTATATATTAAAACAGTTAACAGGATGAGTTGCATGAGTTATAGGTAAGGTCTGATCTGGGAATATAAATTTAAGTTTTTCTTCAAAGGAGATGAAACAAACTGCTCACAACTCCCCAGTACCTTCTGTCACTGGAAGACAGAAATAAAGGAACCCAAAAATGTACAAAAGCTGAAATATCATTCTACATATTTACCCTTCCCTGAACGAAGGAGAGCAAAAGATGGGGGAGTTCAAAAAACTCCCAAGACGCTTTGAGGTGGGGAAATGAAGATCTAAGTTATCCTGTCTATTCCCTGAATGCCACAAAGCACGAGTTAAAATAAGTATTGGTAAAGTCTTGAGAGAAGCTTCATTTTAGATGTACCTACGCAAAAGAAGAAAGGACTCCCCCATCTTAAACAACTCAAAGCAAATAGTTACCAGAGCAATTAAGTATTTTTATTAGCAGGCAAAAAAAAGAAGTCCTTTGCCTCCCCTTTCATTTTTCCTATCCTAACATCCACTTTATTAGAACTGGATCTTTTTACTGCACAATTATTAGAACTGGATTTTTTATTTATTTTTCTAAATAACACCCAACACCACTATATTTTTGGTAAAATGCTTAATTATCCATTTATCTGAGAAAAGCAACAGACTCTAAAGATCCCTAAAGACATCTCAGACTAGGAAGGCAACTTTTCAGGACCAATGGCTCTTAGACAATAAACACTTCACTTCCCTACTGATCGCCTCTTCTGTGTTTGTATTTTACGGCCTGACACCAGCCAACCCAACACTTGACACCTAATTAACAGACCTAGGAGCTGGAGGTCTGTATATTGATCACACTAAATGGGATTAGCTTGAAATAAAAAGTTCAAAGGGTCTTGACCAAACTTCACCACAGCCCAGCTGTGACAGCTGCTATGAATTTGCGTAGCCAGTGCCCCACGTTTTTATTAAGAGGGGTCTGGCACACAAGAGCACGCAGTAGCCTATGAGATCACGAAGGTTCACCGAACAATGTCAGGCTCTGTAACTGAGGACAAAAATCCTTTTGCTTGTTTGCATAGATCTTTTTGATTAACTCCTGAAAAGGGTCCCTCACCTCTGATACGACAAGCATTTACAATAGACGTAGAGTTGTGACTTCTTTGCCTCGCAAGGATTTGTTAACTTCCTGTAGGAGAGCTGTCCAACTTGAAAAAGCCTCGGTTGGAGTATAAAAGAAGTCCTGATACGTACTGTAAAGCACACTTAGTATATTCTGACAACAACAGCCTGGAGCTGTATTCAAATAATAGAACTCCAAACTATTATCTTTTAAACACGCTTTCTACTTACCTAAGCCTTTCAGCTGTTTTCAGGTGAACAAATACATCTACGTTTTACACACACAGCCATTTTTGCAGCAGCAGCCCTACTGACATGATTTTTAAACCTTCAAGATCCAAACAAGTCAGAACTAACACCGAAGTATTTTGCTGTTTCTGAATACCTGTGCAAATTACTTTCTTTTTTCAAAACAAGCATACTTGGTAGTGGAAAACAACGCTGGCCAGTGCCTGTAACAAACCCGGGCACAGGAAACGTGCTGTGACCCAGAGGGGAAACAAGCACTTGGCGCAGAGATGTGCGATACCACCGAGGCACAGTGGGATCATACCGCAGGATTCTCCTGGATAATGTCGTGTTTACCAAAACACTCAGCATTAACTATGAACAAAAAAGGATTTTCTTTTTGTTGTTGCTTTTATTAATTTGTTTCATAGGTTCACCCTGTCAGAATAGTTTAAAAGAAAAAAAAAAAAAAGGAAACTATCTACTCTGGAAGCCTACATATCAGTGATAAGGAAATAGTCATCAGTCAGGAGAAGGAAAACAGATGCAAATTTCTAAGTTATTTTAATCCATTATGGGTCTTTCAAAAAGAAGCTAAATGTGGACCATGAAGTGACCTGAAAAATAGGCTCCCTGAGGCGGCAACATGCACAGGTAACAGAGACGATGGCCCCTCATAGACATCACGCAGAAATACCTGAGAGCAGATTGTCAAAGAAGTTTGGTGAGAGCAAAGAGGGCAAACCAAAGCCTATGAAAGAGGGAACTGTTAATAGTGGCATGTAGAGGTATTTCACAGATGAAAGAAAACCTTTTAGCACTTTATACAGTATTGTGGCACACCAAAACCAGCTTTTATTGCGTTTTGTTCCTATGTATGCACATCTCTTCTTGCTAGACTTCTTCCCTTGCAAAACCTCTCTTCCTCTCCTTCGGGTTTCACATCTGTTCCACGCCCTGCTAAGACAACCTTAATTGAAATGGCCGATGACATTTCAAAGCACCACAACCAGGCTTCAAAACGAACATTCCAAGATAGAAGATTTCGCACGTCCGTCTGTAGAGCTAGGGCTGTAAGGCTGCAACTGTCACTCCCTCGGCCTTGAAAGCACGAACCTTTTCTTTTTAAATTAAAGCTGAAATTATGTATGATCCAAAATGTGCAGGCCACAAGAAATTCTTTGAGACAACTGGATCCAGTCCAAAGAAAGCTTATCTGGCCCATCCACTAGTTCAATTTTGTTCCTTATTCACTATATTTTTTTTGCCAGTGTAGTTTTAAAAATTCCAGATATTTACAATTACTCCTTGATAATCACATCTCCTCATCTGCAGTTTTTCCCCTGCTGTAGTTACTAGCTCTCACAGCTCACATCATCCAAAACTTTGGAATTATAATTCCTAAGTACTGCAAAACTGCATCGTTGCTTTTCCTCTTGACATATTACATATGTCGTAATTGTATGCACTATTTCAATTTAAAATGTTTGAGGAATGCCCAAGAACAACCCCATATACACACTACATACGTAGACATCTCTGAAAAAAATGGACAGGCAGGATCAAATCCGAAACTAAGAACTGATCACATCATTCAAAAGAAAAACGTCAATGCTAGGAACTCCTGCTATTATTGCCAACGTTGATTTGACAATTAAGTCAGCAAGTGGGTACAACCAGTTTAAGTTTCATCCCTCTGTCTCAATAGGAGGAGTAGGAGAAGCATAATTTAAGCACAGGTGAGCTTTGTTAACTTGGCCAATATTTTATGATGCTATGAATAAGCCAAGATTCCAAAGTCACCGCTTACTCCAAACTAGAGACCTAACTTCAAGGATCAGCAAATGAAGATAATAAAAAAAAGTACATAGAGTACTTAAGCATACTTTTACATTGCCATTTACTCTATATTCTGCATAGCATTTGTACACTTCATAATCTTTCAAAAGAACAGATTGGGGATACAAAGAATTTTAGAAATGAAATTTAATAGGTTGATGAAACTGCTGCCATTAGTCACTAAAAATTATCATTTTTCCATTTTTACTAAAAAGTGAAACAATACTGAGCCACTGGAATATTCTGTTCAGTCAGTGTCATTGTTTCTTGCATCCCCTTTGGATATCCTTTTATAACTGCATCAGTTTTTTCTGCCCTTTTCTTGAAAAAGGTAGGTACCACTTACTGCCTTTGGTTTTTTATTTTATTGAAGTGGGATAAATTACACGCTGTTTGGAAAATATTTCAACCCCTTATTTTTCTAAAGATACTATTTAAAACCCCAAAAGGATGTTAACATTTACCATAAGCATAGGGTTAGCCTATTAGAATATCAAGTCTGACATGTTATCTAAAGGCAAAGGCTTATTTCAGTTGCTTCAGAGGAAAAACATGAAATCTCAGTACCTTACCAACTGCGCAATAATGAAAACGAGGTTGTAATGAATTCCAGTCTAACCCTCAATAGTGGATTCCAATTACTGTGCTCAGTGGAAAAGTAAAAATATTGACAAAATATAATACCATTTTTCTGATTAACTGGTGAACAATGCTGCAGAAAACCTTACACAGACGTAAATCTACAAAGAAAATCAGGTTCCGAAACTTGACTCTCTTCAGTCTCATCACGTTCCCTAGTATTTGAAGGGGTGAGATGTCTCCCACTCTGCACAGAGACAAGGCTATGAAAAAGGGATACTACTATGCTGAAGTTTAGCAGCAAATATTTTTGCTGTTACAGTTTAAGCAGAAGCATTATTAAACTTCGTGGACTTTGTGGTTTAATATATATCAGAACAAGTAATTTTTCTACAAGCCTTTGGCTCCATCTGCTGACTTTTAATATTAAAAATTATTGATGAGTCTGAAAACGTTCATACTTTTGAAATATTTATGTCTTCCACATTCTCCTAAGTCTGGTTCTAAAGGTGTAACTAGACAATCCAAGTGTTTAGTCTGGTATTTTTATCTGTTAAAGATCTAGAAGCAACAATGAAACATCTCTGAGAAGGTACTGAGTGAGCTTGGGATGCACAAGAGGTAAACAAATGTTCTTTGGAAGACTGGCTGCAATTGGTTTTAAGCAACAGGTATGTTTCTGGATGTTTGTGACAGAATCACCCAGCAACCGAGTCCAAATCTGAGAAGTGAGATTCCGAGCAGACTAATAAAACGAATACAGATCCATACCACTACCTTTGTGAGAGCTCACTGGAAACACTTGCTCAACACCTGCCTGTGCTGATTTCAGCTTCTCCTACTTTCTTTGAGCCGCCCACTTCACAGAAACTAAAGCCTGTTGTATTTAAGAATAAAAATATGATAAAAAATTGCTCTGAAGCTTCAAAAGCCCCAATACTTGCCTGTTGCAGCACTGATGTATTTTTCATTATTGCAGAATTCTGATCATTATCAGCATGTTACAGACTTAAACTAGATAGAATTTCCACACACAAGAAAAAAAAAGAGTACAAGAAATAGATTTAATGTGCTCTGTAAATATAGAAGGTAGAAGTCAGATCCTAGAAGTCAGATTCGATTTTAACTCAGGGGGTGGGGAGTGCTTCAAGAAGTATCAAATACAGAACCATTTGAACAGCATAAATATAAAAACAGAGTCTCAGTACTTCATAGACATTTTTAACAGTTAAACTATTTTTAACAGTTAAACTAAATTCATCATTAAGCAAAAGCTGCCTGATTTAGAGGAACCGAGCTCTCCTCATGGCAAATGATTTGAGTGGTACCTGCATTTCTGAAAATCTGTTTTTCCTTTATAACCCTAACTCTAAGCACCCATATTGGAAAAGAAAACCTGACAACAACAAAGCAACCAATAACGCCACACTCCCAACATTCAATACTTCCTGTGCTCTCCGAAAAGCAATTATTATTAATGAGGGAGACATGGTCAGCCTCTCATTACAAATCCCACTTTTTTAAAATGGTAGAGGAAAGATTTTTGAATATGTCATTCATAGCTTCTGTATCGGGCAACCAAGAACTTACCATTTCATTTACAAACAGGTTAAAAACATTAGGTGGAATCCATTATCTTTGCTAGAAGGAGGGGTGGGGGTTTTAACACAGAATGAAATTAACTGCTTGAACTCAATCTGAACCAGACCCTAAAGCTCACTCTTCAACACAAAGGAGTGAAGAAAGCCCATCTTTATAGCTTTTTTCAATATATACACACATACTCATTTTTATATATTTATAATAATGTATATATATTCATGTTTAATGTATATTGTTTCTGAAATTAAAATATAAAAAGCCACTTTTCACATAGCATACATACCACAGCTACTGTAGCTTCCAACAAGCTCCTTTTAAAGCTATTTAAAGTTTGCAGTTTTCCCACCAGGACTAAGGCTGAAGCTATGGTATCCATTACAAATGCCATTATTTTTAAAACGTGAAAACAAATCAGATGAACTAAAATTCTGAATAACAGCTCTCAAGAAACTTTAATAGTATACGAAACGTTAAGAAGATACAAGAGTCGTTTTTACATAGCCATGCTCAAATACAGGCATAGTTCCAACAGATTCAAAAAAATATATCTATTCAAAAAAGGCTCACTTACGGAAAATTACCACCACACAATTTGAGATTTAGACATGTCAGGGAAAACTTTAAAATATAAATTACATTTTAACACATCTATCTTTCTTTAATTTTCTGTGTACAGGAAAACAGCAAGAAAACAAGTATGCATATATTAAAGTACTGTGCATAATTATAAAAATTTGAATCACATCACTGTATTCTCCAATGAAATCTAGCTAAATCCTGACTCAAGGAAAAACCACAATCATTGGAGACACTGTAGCTGGATGAAAGTGAACAAAGGAAAGGCAGGACTAAAACTTTGCTGCTGAGCTGACCGGAAGCACCTTGTCCACCAGGGAAACAATAAAATGGAAAATCAAAAAGCAATAACGATTCACGGAGTTACACTCACTGTGCCACATAACGTGAACATTATGGATTCAAACAAACATTAGCTCAGCCCACTACATATTGTGAAAAACTACCACATATTTTTACGACTATCTGCAATGTATGCATCAGATGGCCTAGGTCTCTCCTGCAAGCCACACCATAACCACAAGGCCAGGCTTGTTAACTTTTCTTTATGCCTCCCCCCCATTTAAGCCTGACATAAAAATGAATTGCTTTGCCCATCTTTTCGTATAAAAGAACGTTCAAAACATCAACGATATTAATTAGTTTAAATATGTGCAACCTGATGGATGAGAACTGGAATTGACCTTCAGAAAAATACAGAAATTGATCGTGCATTTGCTTTTTCCAATTGAAATTAACACAGGAAGCTTATGTTCTAAAACCACACAAACTCAAACAGCAACCCCTGTGAACAAAACCCTTACCTTCACATTCCTGTTTGTGTGTTGTTACTAAAGAGTGAGCATTGTTAAAAAATGTTTAGCTTCCTCCCAATAATATCCCCCTTTTAAAGAAAAAAGTACAGGAAGCCGTGGAGTACCACATTGATGGAAATATGCTTAATGCTTCTGGTAATCCCCCAAGTATTAAGCCTATATCTGTTTTAAAGATTATAGATTAACAGAGACAACTGAAGCCACAGTTGTCTTCCCTTTCCTTCTTATTATTCCTATTACCTCTGTTTCTACTGTTCTAAGCAGTCAACCTGAAGCTTGCATCAAATACATTTTCAGAGATTCTGAAATCTTTGACAGCTTCTCTAAAAGTGGGGAAAGAGCCTGTGATCTCCCAGAAGACAATTATTTATCTGCAATCTGAACGCATCACACATCTGTAAAGTGAATTTGAAAAACACAAGTTTAACAACCCAGGAAGAAAGGAGGGGTGGGTGGTGTAAGCAAAGAGGAAAACAAAGCAGGGACACAAATTGTAGGAAGGTCTTGAAAGAAATCTGAATTTTTTGTACTGTTAGGAATAATAATGATCATTATCTTAGAACTCTTCACTGATCTGTTAGCATTTACTGCAGGAAGGAAGAACAGATATGACTTCTACCAATTTGAACATTTCCATCATTTTCCCCCTATTTAGCGAATTGCATGCCTAAAAAATATTAATACATCAGAATAAATTAACCTTTCTTCCTACGTAGCATCTCAGGCTCACAGTAAGCCTCTCAGAAGGGCTCAGAGCAGGCTAGGAGCCCACCACATCAGAGACCTTCCTCTACCCATAGCAGATTAAAGACAAGGATGCTACACAGGGAATATGCACACTTAATAGGTTCCTCTACAGCCTAAACAATCAAGTGGCATTTGACAAGAATGGAATGAAGCATTAATTTAAGGGTCCTTACCAATTGGCTACACTTACTAAAAACAACTCTCTCCCCTTAAACAAGCATCATGTCAACAACAGAAGAAATATGTGAAGTAGCAACACTATTTACACTGTGCAAAACATCATTCCTAGTCAATCACCACCTGCCTCCAATTCTCTCCTAAAACCCAGCACACAATGATCCAGGGTAGGATTTTGTGTTTTATTGTTTTACAAAGATTTGTATACTATTTTGCATTTAGACTAAACTAACTGGCTTTGGTTTGTGCTGATTCAAGGACAAACTGGACGTTTTAGTCTTATTAGGCATTTATTTCAGTCCTTTCATAAAAATACATATTTTCAAGTTTCCCCTTACAATCCTCTTTTCTGTGGAAACCACAGAAAACATTTTGCGTGTTTGTGGTATACCTGCATATTCCTCGTTCCCTAAAGACTTTAAAGTATTGTCAGTTGATCTCCACAAGCATGATCTGAGTCTTCTAGTAGACAAAGCAAATATCATGTGAACAACACCTACGTCTCAAAACTAAATCAATTTATAATACCATTTTTTCCCCAAAACCATTTAACTTATTGCAGTTCAATATACCAGGCATTGCACATCAGACAAAAAACTGCTAGAAATGGTTACCACAGAAGTCTATTCAAATTCCTTATACAGTAAATACATTAAGAAAAGGCAAACACCAACTGAACTGAAAAACAAAGTGGTCAGATGAAGACTGAGAAAAGAGCAGAACTTCAAGAGGTTCTGAAGCCTTACATTGAACAAGTAAACTTCAGCATCTTTTTTCAGTACCTCTCTTTTCCACTGAAAAAAAAAATGTCCATGTCTCCACATATAACAAGATTCTTGTTTCCAATGAGTTAATCTGTTTTCATTGCTGATTTCTGCTACCTGAACTGAACAAGTAGTAAGGTCATCTCTGCCTTTTTTTTTTTTTTTTCAGAATCCATTACATGCCCTATTTATAGAATGTTAAAAAAAATAGGTTGTCTAGATAGAAAACAGGTCAACTACTAGATATAAACTGTAAGACCTTTGTGAAAACTTCAGTCTATAGTTGAACATTTAAAGATGTATTAGTGACTCATTAAAAAGGCTGACCTTTTCATTATGATTCACAACGTGTGGAACATTTATTCTTGATTATTTATTAGAAAAGAAAAAAAGAAGCTAGAAGCTAGTTTATACCATATGCTTTCAAGCTAATATTTAAAACCACGAAGAGCCTGGGAGTTTATAGTTTTCATTTTAGCCAGCTGCAAATGAAAATCTGTATCTAGGCATTTGTATCTTGTTCATCACAGTACTATCTGTGCAGCTTCCATAATTATATCATTCCAGCAGATATTATAAATATTGTCTTTCTCCAGTATTACTTTTTCTTTCATTTCAAAGTGTACCAACTATTATAATATAGTATTATGGGAATGCTGAATAGATGTGTCTTAAATTTACTTTAAACAATACCTGTTATTGTCACAGGCATACAACAAGAGATTCAGGTGATGAGCTGAATAAGTTTAAATAGCAAAGTCAATTCTCCTGCAACTTTCACAGCAATAACAGCATGAAGTTTATGAAGGGGGGGGGGGTGTCTCAGGAAGACACAGGAAAAGGCATGAAATCCACAGGACTTTCTATGGTGTTAGAACACTTCATTTCATGGTTTTGGCTGCAACAGAGTTAATTTTCTTTGGGGAGGCTAATATGACGCTGTTTTGTGTTTCTGATAAAAACAGCAGTAATAACACACCGACGTTTTAGCTGTTGCAGAGTGGTGCTTACGCAGAGCCAAGGACTGTTCAGCTTCTATCGCTCTTCCAGCGAGCAGGCTGGGGGTGCACGAGGAGCTGGGTAGGGGACACAGCCAGGACAGCTGGCCCAGCCTGGCCAAAGGGATGTCCCATAGCACATGACATGTTCAGCAACAGAAGACAGTGGAAAGGAGAAAGGTGGGGGTGGGAGGACGGACATTGAAGCTGATGGCTTTCATCTTCCCAAGAACTGTTACGCATGATGAGTCCTGCTTTCCTGGAAGTGGCTGAACACCCGCCTGCTGATAAGAAGTACTGAACGAATTCCTTGCTTTGCTTGCGTGCAAGGCTTTTGCTCTACCTAGTAAACTGTCTTTATCTTAACCCATGAGTTCTCACACTTTCACCTTTACTATTCTCTCTCCCATCCCACCTGGCGAGTAAGCGAGAGGCTGCGTGGTACTGAGCTGCCTGCCAGGTTAAACCACAGCACTTCATCAAGAAAGCACTACGGTAAGAGTGATTTTAGATTCCTAAGTACTTATGCACTAGCCCATACTGGTCTATCTTTTGGTCAACTCTAGAAGGTCACCTTCAAAAGCCTTGGTTAAGTCAGATTTCCAAAGCACACACCCATTTTTTTCCCCACTGCATGGATCTGACCAGAACTTCACAGTTTACAGACCATGGCTTAGTTAACACTGGGCTTGCTGAATAGTTCTACTTCTTAACAGCCTGATCAAATGAGGAATTGTACTGTATATGGATGACCAAGGAAGAACAAAAAGCAACATTCCCTTCCTTCATTCTGGTTACTGACATTTTGCCAAAGCCTCCAGCACTTGAACTTAAATATTTAAAACATGATAGTTACTCACTGACCTAACTAAGCCTACTCATACTAAAGTTACATTCACAGCAGGAATGCAATGTGAAAGCTATGTTTACCATATAGGAGGTTACCTTTCCAATTACTATTCAAGCATTCCAATAAGATTCCTGCTCAAACGATATGTGTACGTGCATGTGGGTCTGTTTTCAATTGAATTGGATTGATAACAATTCTACCTGGTAAATTAAAAGAAATAAAAATGAAGTTAATGACCTGGCAGCAGCAATGCTTAAGCAAACAAGTTATGCAAACACAAAACAGTCATCCTCTGCTTTACAAAGTTACCAAAGTTTAAACAGAAAGGCATTTGTATGGAAGTCTGTGATTACTATATCAACGTCCATTGACTTAGCTTCAAACTCATCTTGAACCCCAGTGTAAATCACAAGGATGAAACACTTGATTACCGGACCAGCAACTGTTCTACAGGAAACATTATCTAGTAAGTCCCAGGATAACAGGCAGGTTTTGCTCAGTTGCATCTAAGCAATGCCTCAAGTCATCTTAAGAATTTTCTCCTCCTGTACAGAACTTACTTGTATGCATTGCTTAGAGAACCCATTTTGGATAGCTGCATGGCTCCTTTTTAACAGTAAATGCAAGACATTCAGCCCTAGGAAATCAATAGCTGGCATATGCTTTAGAGGAGGTATCGGAACCTGCTTATCCATCATCAGAAACTGCCCTTTGGAGGACACCACCATTCAGCGTTTATCATGTCTTTTTTCTTTCTCTCCCCTTTGTCTCATCAGACCTGCTCTAGCTTCAGCCGATGGAAAGGAGTTAAAAAATGCCATCCCAAGGTTTCTCATCTGACCTTGATTGGTACTTGGCTTCAAACAGAGGTTTCAAGCCAAGACTGCAACAACAGCAGCTGACAAAAAGGACAGAGAAAAAAAGTTTCTTCAAGCTATGGTGAAAGTGGAAAAGATCAGTCACCTTGAACAGCAAACTTTGAGCCTGGAAAAGCAGCTAGAGACAGAGTGAGACGGAAATAGAAGACGAAGGGAATGAGCACATGAGGGAGGTTAAAGCAATAAAGATAAATCTAAACGTCAGGTATCATCTTAAAAGCTTAGACGTTTGGTTTTCA
This sequence comes from Anser cygnoides, assembly GCF_040182565.1. Taxonomy (NCBI): domain Eukaryota; kingdom Metazoa; phylum Chordata; class Aves; order Anseriformes; family Anatidae; genus Anser; species Anser cygnoides. The sequence goes on along the minus strand of NC_089882.1, from coordinate 14,184,176 downwards.
ACTTTGTTCTGTTGTCACAAACCTGCACGTTAATTACACATCTAGCTGTACTGAAGCTGACTCTCTCACTACCAGTGTACATGCACATATTCCATTTCTGCAGTAGTGGCACTTTTGTATTTGGACACTGAGCTTTTGCCGCAGATCCAGCAACCCAGTACATTGATATCCCCAGGGAGATACAGAATACTGAGCAACACAGACAACACAGCAGCCAGCCGTGTCCATAACAATCACTAATGAAACTATTACGCTTCAGTGCCAAGACCAATCTCAGAAAAGCCCCGCACGTATCATTTTCCTGACAGTCCATGGGTTCCCTCTTCTTCAGCTCAGTTTCCTTCCTGTATTTCTGCCTTGTATTTCTGTAACAACTTTCTTCAGCTTTTTTTAAACAATTCTCATGAGACAGATGATCTACTAAAACCTGAACAGAAGAAATATAATTTCACTTATCTAAGAAAATCAGTCATTACATTGAAGAAAAAACACAAAGTTCAAATCCCAATGTAATTTCATCTACTCGGACACAGTCAAGATGATCCCCGATTTCTTTTTCATTTTGAACCCCACTGAACAGAGTACCAATTCTAAGGCAGCAATAGCTCTCCGCACTTTCTAAATATCAAGACAAAATTATCTGTGGCAGTAGCACAAAAAATGTATTTTAAGTCGTCTCATGTATTAACCACAACCAGTCAAAGCTGCAGATAAACCTGAACAATCAGCACCACAGACATGCCATAGAAGTTAAAGTCTATCTTGGAGAACATTATAGTTACCAACAATGCTGCACTTTCTCATGCATCAGTCATTTAAAGATGTCTTAAGTGGATAGATGCAACACAAATCCCTTACTTTTCTGATCTATTGTAGGAATAAACACGTACAACTTCTTGAATAATTCTTCCTCGTCCATTAGAAGGCAATCTGTATCCAAACTGTAGCTAGCTGTCAGGGAGCACAGGGTACAACCTAGATCCTCAAGAAAGCTGCTTATCTATTTACTTAGAATTTGAAGAGTTAATTAGCCAGCACTGACCAGGCCACTTTTCTGCCTACGACATCACATTAGACACACAAGTTCCAAAAATACAGTGCATGGTTTGGATTAGCACTGCTCAGGTTGGCTGCTCTCCCCCTGGCTTTCTTCCCTTCTGCTCTGACCAAGAAGAAAAACTTAAAACCCCATGATAAGCATCCTGCTCCCTCTGTTATGTCTTATCCCTGGTCCTGAATAGAATATGGCTTAATACAGCAAGTCCTGATCTTGCTCCGTCTTTTTACTGTACCTGCATGAGGCTTAATAAAAATGGCAAATGATACAAACCTAGCTACTGTACATCAGTAGTGGGTGGCTAAAAAATAGCAGCGTACAAAACTCCTGAGTCTTTTTAAAGTCTGAATTTAATTAGATTTTTTTTGTCCAAAATTAAAATGGATTCCTTTCCTTTGTGGTCTTTTTCTTTAAGGAGTGATAAGTGGTAAAAAAAAGTTACAGAAGTATACACTGAAAATGAGGGAACTGATCTTTAAAAGAGCTCAGCATCTGCTATTCCTAGTCTCTTAAGAGCCAAAAAGATTTGAGAAGTTTTTATTGCCAGATCTAAATTTTATTCCATGGGCACTGGATCAGGTCTTTAATCCTTTACTTAACCACAAAGAACTGTGCTGAGGAGTTTAATTCTTCCAAAACAACTGATAATATCCCCAAATGTTGAAAGAATACTTTCCAATATAAGCCAAATCCTGCATGTTTTGCTTTTAAGTAAATGCCACAGCAGATACAAAACCAGTAGGATTCACTCTGATGTTTTCTAGGAAAGGAGAAAATCTCCAAAAAATACAACCCATGCTTTAGAAGTGGCAGACAATTAAAGAAACAGTTCCATACTTGTTCAGAATTAAACTGCATGTATAACATTATGCAGACGTTTAATTTATTGATTTAGGATTTAACACTCATATTTTATTACCCACATATTTTAATATGTATTATGAACTGTCTTCTCACCAGGAAACAATTTTGCCAGTTACATTTAATTCATTCCCCCCACACACACACTTTTTGAACTGCCCTTCTTCACAGCATATCAATGAAAAGGAAAGTTGGCTGAAAAGTTTATCATAACAAGGAAGTACTGATACAGTAAGTTACAGCCAGGCTTCAAAGGGAAAAACAAGGTGGAAATTGAGACATTTCTAGCCATCACAGAAATTAGGTTCTGGAATAGGCTCCCAAGAAGAACAGTGGGACAAAATGGTTAGTTTTAAATGAATCTTAGTAACTTTCTGTAATATTATTTGACATAACTGCTAACACAGCAAGTTGTACTCAGTGACAAGGTATCTTTCTCTCACATACCCCTACGAAGGGGAACAAGAGATTTCACAAACAAGCCGTGTTCTACTTGAGCTAGGCTTCTTCCCCAGCAGATGAACTGTAGCATTTGAATGGCTGCTTTAGCACCATTGGTTAAGGAACATCCAAGAAGCCTTGAAAAAACAGGTACAGGAACAGCAGTCAGGTATCCTTTCAGAAAATTTAGCATTGGCTCTACTTGCAGTGCAAAGCAAATACAATCAAGATACCCTAAATTTTGGAAGAGGTATACTTTGAGGAACAAGGAAGGGAAAATGGAAGTGGTAAACATTTAAAATTTCACCATGAAATTCCACATACAAGTTTCTTTGTGATATGACTCAGTGGATTTTTTAACCAACTTTGTTTTCTGAGATTTAAATACAGAAATTTATGTCCTCTGACATAATTTATGTCCTCTTCAATAGTGCAACTCTATGTGATCTTGCATAAAGTCCTGAAATACACTGAAATTAGTTATTAGATTTATATACTAAAGCTCACTGATCAGAGGTCTTGGAATGTCAAATAGACTGAAGCAGTCACACAGGAAAAAGCAGAACTACGTTAGAGTTCAAATAGCTACAGTGGTTTGAAGGTAATAACCCAAATAGTATCTGTAAGGCCATTTTAACAGACACTGGAGGACTTTTTTTTCAATGAATCTTAAAAGCTACAGAATGTTGTCCAGAAAACAGACCAAGGTCATTTAGCCAACAAGGTAGCTAAAAAAGATCTCTTTCCATACAGCCAAAGCATACGAAGACATGAAGCTATTTTAAGTGTTACACTTGCAAAGTGATACTTCTTACAAGTTCATAAAGGCAATGTAGTGTGACATCAAATAGGCCCTTGCCAAGACAAAAACTACTACTGGTTTAAACTGATATTCATCTTCTAAGAGACTTGACTAGATAAATAGAAGAAAGTCTCTCATTTTTCTCCTCCATACTTGATGTCTCAGGTGACCTCTTAAACGTATATCAAAGTACTAAAGCATCTGGATGACTGTCCTCTAGCTACAAGAGAAGCAGTTCATAAACCTTCTTGCAACTTTTGAGACTGATGTATTTGGTATTAGTAACAGAAATTGCACAAACAACAGTGACAACAAGGGCTGGACTCAGTATGAACATTCCTCTTCCCCTTTGACGATAACAGCTCAATTGCGCCTTGCAGATAAAAAATCTGACATCTAAGAGGCACCTCCCTAGGGCAGTCCAATCATTGGATGTCCAGAATTTGTTTATTACACACGAAAACTTTGTATTATATTACTGCAGTGCATTAGTCCGCCCCAGCACACAGCAAAAATCAGCTGAAAAAACCCACCAGGCAATCAGCTTGCATCAGCTTGCTCTAATATTCATCAACAACGACATTAAACAAAACAGCTAGGATCATGAATATAAAGCACAAGTTAAGTTTCTTCTGCTTAGAAATCCTGAAAGAAGAGTGGTGTTTGTACCTGCTGCCACAAACATGCTTTGTGGCTGCTGTATGCCTGCAGCAGTTGCTCACGGCTAAGGCAGTGCTGGATTAACACTTTCAGGATGACCAGATATGTTACTGACAGATCAAGGTGCAACTGCTTTGCTTTGAAACAAGCATACCTACAAAGTGACTTCACACTACCTCCCTGGCTTAATATCCATTTACAGTGAACATCTGTCTCTGCCCCCTTACTCGGTTCAACATGACCTCTTCCATGAACTCTCACAACTCTTAAGACAGAGTGATTCTTATTAGCTAACGTGGAACACTTTTTGTGCCTGAAAACATCTTCTCTTTAAAGGAATACTAACGTATCACTGTTTTATACAATCTTCCCGTACTTCTAGTGTGTCTGCAACTGTGCAATCCAAAGCCAGAATCACTAACCCTGGGCAGAAGGAAGACAACATCCCACACTGCATTTAACGTTACTTCTCACACAAGACTTTGTTTCAAGACAATCAGTAAGAAAAAAAGTCATGGTTCTTGCCTATTTTGCATTGGCCTCGTAAGTAGATGCTGTTCTTAAGCTATTATTTTTCTTTTCACCTGTGTAAGGAAGGCAAAGATACTTCTCCCCCACTGAAAAAACTTACCTTTTTCAACTAAAGAATGCTATAAAAAACAGCTCTACAATCTGACATGCTCACAAACTAAAGTCACTAAACATAATGTACTTAGACCAATATTTTGAAATGATTAGGGCCAAACTTATCAGTAAAGTAAAGTGAATCTATGCTGGGAAAAAAAATCCTTACTATTTCACTCCAGGAACTTTTATAAAGCAGAAATAAAAATGTCACAAGTTGTTACAGTTTATAACCTGGAAGACTGTAGAGATTGAAAGACCACTGAAGTAATCTTAATGGACATTCAGAATTCTGCCAACACTATGTTTTTGCTGCAGAAATCCTACGTTCATGCTCTTCAAGGTGGATTTCAAGTGCTAGTGAGCAAATAGTACTAACTCAATCGGATAGTGAACTGTTTGCTGTGTCAAAGCTTTTTGCCAAAAACATATATATAATTTTTCGTTTTGCTGTATGGATAATCAACCCCAGATGGCAATTTACATAGGCAACAGCATAAAGGAATCCATGCACTGCTGGTGCTCTCAGCCCCAATCAGAGCAAGCATGGGCGTTTGAGAATGTCACTGTTTATTTTTAATTGCTGTGTCCCTCCTTTGTGCAGGTTCAAGCGGTCAACGATGTCGAAGTCCATTAGTAGAACTGGAAGGTGATGCCACTTCATTTGGTGAGAGGGTTCCTCAAATTTAAAAAGCAGCTGGTTTGTAATGTCCCTAAATGCCCAGTGGGCACCAGCTGTCAATCTCAGTTACCATAGGGTCAGGGCAAAAAAAGGTCAGAGAGAGTCATAAACCACAATGTGTTGTGAAATGTGCTTCCTCCATTACCTTGTAGGCCTGAGAAAGGTTTGACCTTTTATAGGTATCCTAACCCAACTCCGCATGATGCTAGCAGGGGTAAGGACAACACACAATTCAAACTTACAAAAGTTGCTTCCTTTTAACTGTGCTGTGGTTACCTGTACACTATGAGCAGTCACATTCACAGGCTGCTCGTGGCAAAGAGCAAAATGCTGCTCACGGCTACTACCACTCCGAGCTATGGCACATCTGCTGTCCCACAGAAGGCAGTGGAAGGACTAGTTCAGTAACAGCAACTGAAAATAACAAACTTTGAGGGAAATTGTTAATGCCATAAAAGCCAAGTGATCTGGCTTCTCTTTGTCAATGTCTGTTTATCTGCTAGCTTTGTCTTTCACTTCTCTGTAAATAAAATAGGAACACCAGATAAGCAGTTCAAAGTCCACTGAATGTCCTCTTGACTTTCTACAGGCTCTCTAAAAATCCCAGCCGCAGCAAGCCACACACCGCATTCCAGCAGCTCTTCCAGAACATGCTGACATCAATTAAACCCCTGGCAAACAACGATAATGTGCATCAAGCATTTCCATGCCTTCTTCTTGCCATTTCCATGTACTCTTCTTGCCACCTTCTATCACTTCCAGACATCTCAGGAAGCCTACCTGATCAGATTCTTTTGCAAGCCTTCTCATTGAGGCAGAATGTCTCAAACAAAAGTAACCTCACTCAAACCTTGTTCAGTCCTTAGGCATGTCCTGTCTTGGAAGCATGCCCACCTTGCCTTTCTGAAGTTGAAATACTAACACGCTCATCTAGGTCAGCCTTCCCTCTTCTTCATTCAACTAAAATTATGCAGGTAACCTTACTGGCTGTGTTACTTAATCTCTTTCTCCCTATTATAAACATAGCTTATATTAGAGTATCAGAAAAGTAATGACACTGAAAATAATGAAATAATTTCAGACTGCCGAACACACTCTTCTTTGTTGAATGTCTCTATCAGGAAAACTGGGGGGAGTGAAAATGAGAGACTCACCTTCAGGGCAGGAATCTCCACATTGTCACCAAGGCTAACAGAGCCAGAAAGAATAGTCCCTGTCATCACCGTGCCTTGACCCTTGATAGAGAAACAGTGGTCGACTGCCATAAGGAAGTTTCCCGAGGGGTCTCTTGATGGCAGGTAAGCCTGAGACTTCAGGACCTGAGAAAAGAAAGATAAAAGCAGAACCATGCCTGGGTGAAAAGTCATGACAGCCATACAGCAAAAGGAAGGCAAGCGGATGATTGATTGAACAGGCTTGCAGTTTTACTGATTTCAGGCATCTCCCAGCGAGCTTAGAACGCACCAATGTCAAATTAACTGTGCGTGCCATGGAGGAGATGCACACTTAGCAGCAGGAACACTTCGATTTTCTGCCTTAGAAAGATTTGGTGCCGCACATTTAGCTTGGTTAGCAGAACTGCACTGGCAATAAAGTTGCTGCCAAACTCAATATAAACACTGTAGCAAAGCAAATGAAAAAAAAATCCTGCACCCGTCTCCCCCTCCTCCCCACCCTCAAAGTACAGTCTTACAGTGTATTTTGCTACTTCAGCTCTTTTTGATTTAGTGCAAATTAACTTATATAAAGATATTAGCCCCATCCCTGCCTCCCTCCCAGAGAAACTATTACACTGGGATAAGTTTCAAAGTCAACTTCCCCTTCAGATTTACGTTAACACTTCTTGGAGGATCAAGCCACTAAGAAAAATAGCTACGTAAGTATCATTTTCTAGAGAAAATATCAAAGTTTAGGACTTCTGTTTTGCTGACAAATAACTATGCTTCTTAAAATACATCATCAGAGGCAGAAGACTAATTATAAAATTGCAGTCACATACCCAGCAGTGGTTCAGAGGAACTGGTTCACTCATCTCAAATCACTTTTGATCTTTGTTATAATATCAGCACATAAACTTGCCAATACCTTTAGCATCTGCTTTTAAGGTCAAAAACTGGAGGTTAACCCTAAGTCATAATGGCAGAACAACGGAGAAGGAGCCTCTTACCAAGGAGAGAGAGGGTAATGCTCAGGGGCAGGGCTCTCACAGCATTTGCCAGCTCTGCTAAACACTAGGTCTCTGAGTTGACTAATAGCTGCAACTTGGGTATTTCCTCCAAAGGTTTTAAACCTGGGGAATGGCCCTGTAAATCTACCTAGACCTAATGAAGGCAAAACTAAAGACTTGCCTATCTCCAGCTCTCTAGATACTGCAGTCTGTTTTCAGACAGCCTGCTGCAGGCAAGACAACCCTAACTTTCTGGTGACTCGTGCTTCCAGGGATTTACCCTTATTTTAAAGGTGGCAGCATCCAACAGATCCATATCAGACGTCAGCAAGATGCCGCCTGTTTTAGGACACTTTTTGCTGCCTGCAAATTGCTGCAGCACCCCTCCAGGGCAAAGACATGCTACTCTTCCCCAATGTTTATTCACAGGGGTGACAAATCTGGTACATGCCATCTATCTCAAACGGCTATCCTAAGTGCCCTGCCCTTCACCGTTTAAGCATCATACCATATAACTTACCACATAACTCATTTTCTTTTACCATATAACTTACTTTCTTCAAACTCAGTTTATTCTCAAAAAATAAAAATTGAACATAGCTAAAACTAAGGATACCTCTGAAGCATTAGTTTGCTTTAACACTTCTCTTGTTCATACGCGTTTGATGTAATTATCCAATATACCATCATATAGCTTTTTCCAAACCCGACCTAATTCAGGGTGCAGGATAAATCCAAGCTTAGCATTTTACCTTTAGCACAAGTGCAAGACATGCAGTAAACAAGGCAAACTATCAGAGAAAGATGGTTCTGAAGGCAGGTTGGTGCTGCTCTAAAGAACAGATTATACACTTTATGCAATAACTTTTTTTTTTTTTTTAAGAGAATGATGATGCATGGAACTTTCCACAGGTAATCACTGATTGTATACTTCGGAGTGTCCAAACAGAAACCGCAAAGCTTGATAAACAGAGTGCTAAGCACTCACAATTGCAATCAAAATTGGCAGGTACTCTGATTTGAACACAAGTGTGTCCCAGAAGAGTTCCTAGTTTCCTTAAACTTGGCATCCAAAACTAGTAAACTCATTGGACTTAACTCCTTTGTGCCACAGCTTCCCAACCTAAATATGGGATAAGTCACCTCTACACTTCCTATAGGTCTTTACAAAGTAAATTAATTGTTTGCCAAGTGTTTAAGTCCAGTGATGAGTGCCAAAGAAAAGTCCAGGAGGAAATTAATCATTCTGAACAGAGAGCAGTATTTGAATGGAGTCATGAGGCCACACGGAATAATGAGAATTAAAACAAAATACTGACTGCCTGCTCAGTAATTGAGCTTTGTGCATCCTGCGCATAGAATGAGGCAAGGGTTATTTAGAATAAAGAATCATGCATTTAAGCACTGTATCATAATGAAGGAAGGAGACATTCACATACGCATAATCTGGGTGCCTGACTTCACAGCTTCACTGTTTTCTTAACTGCAGTGTAATTAACACCTACCAATGATTTGGCAGAATTTTAAAGTTATTTTTATTTGTTATGCTTTCTAATCCCTCGCAACTTTAAAACAAAGTTTACCACGTGTGATAATTGTTTCTTGAGACAGCTATTCAAAGGCTTTGAAGCCTAGCAGTTGAAGAAGGAGACCCACTTTTGGGGAAACACATCTTCAACTTCCTCATTCACTGGAATAAATCCCCAAAGAATTAGGTTCCATAAAGCTGACAGTAAGGCAGGAGTTCCTCATCTCTAGATACTAACACTACAATCCAAAAGATTTAAAGATGCTCAAGCTCATTTTACATGACTATTGTTTGTTCAGCAGGTACCTCAATTAATTCAGAAACACCCAGTGGATTCTCAGACTCTGGGGCTTCTGGTCCGCCAGGCTTTGCTGCAACAGCAACAATAGGACACCCACAGAACCTGAAAGAGAGAAAGACTCCCACCATTAGGCCACAGATCTCCTACACACGTAAATTAGACTCACCTGACAATGAAGGCAGGGAAACTGCCTCAGATTCTGATTTCTGTTCTTCCCCCATGGTGAATAACTGACAATTTTTTTCTGGAGTTACTCTCATCTGTACTATTAGACTTCCCTATGAAATTTTTAAGACTTTCAGCATTAGCCAGATTCAACTTTCAGTGGCAGTCAAAAGTAAGACTTCATTTCAGAAACAAGGACCATTACTCAGGCTTATCGCAGTGACTTCGCATTCAAGCTATTTTACCTGGAGACTAATACAGGTTTTAACTTTCATTAGAACAATTACAATCCCAGCTGTAGTCATAATCTTCAAAACAGAAGCCAAATGTACAATGTCACATGATATCTGTCCGAGTCTGCAGACAGCCTGTAAGATCTGCAGACAGCAGAAAGATCTAATTCGACTAAAATCAAAATTTATGAAACAAATCTCAAACATGTAAAGCTTTCGAGAATAGCAGTACTTCCACAGCCGACCCCAGTTTAGTTTTTCTCTTTCAATAAATTTTATTCTCCGAGCCCTTATTATTCAGCAGCTTTTTTTAAGCCTCTTGATTGAATTTGTACCATTTGCTCCCTAAAACACAACCTATTGTTCACCTCATCCGATAGCTTGCTTTGCCTACATTTTGGAAAGGGAAATTAGATAAGTTATTACTGCATTTTTGCAAAATTCAGGATTAACCATGTTAATTCATATATGCGAAGCAATGGAATAATAATCAGTAGTAAAACTAATAAGTGGTTGGTTCTCACAGATCCTTGATTCTTACACAATTGATTCAGGCAAAGTCATGACTGCTGTCATCCTTATGATTCCCCAGAACAAAACCATAGATTTTATCTCAAAAAGGGAATGAACTGGAGGAAAAAGGACAGTACCATGATAAAGAAAAATATGCTAGATTCTGCAGAGGGGGCTCATTTAGTGATGAAACTGTAATTCGGTACATAAGGTATTTTTTCTGTTTATATGCCATAAGTCTGAGGCATCTAGGAACAAAGGGTAATAAAAATGTGCACTGACAATTTCTGTGATTAACCATGAAACTCTTGGAAGTTTATTTTCACACAAGCCCTTTAGGGCAATGTATTAGAATAAATTTAAGTTTATGCTGAACCAAATGCCTTACTCCTTTTCCCATTTGCCAGAACAAACTGGAATAATCATATAATGCCACTGGAGGCACTTCCAAACATGATTTGGCCCTACTAGAACTGTTACTCCACCACGCTAAATGTCAGAATTTAGACCCTGCTGGGCAAAGATAAAAGCTGGCATGTGCAAAAAATTACAACAATAGAAATTCCATTCATAGAGACAGTTTGCTTTTACTTGCAGTATCAATCTGTGGAACAAGCAAGTTTTGATTAGGTCAAATTTACAGGTGCAAATAAGACAGTTCTTTTCTCTGCCTTTTTTTTTCACCCTCCATGCAATCTCCTGACAATACCACGAGAATTACCTCTGAAAACTGGTAACACCTACTCTTACAGCTGCAACAGACTTCAGACTTTTTCTTAATATTAGGGTATTGTCCACACATGCGTGTGTAGAGAAATACTGAGCGAGTAAACTAGTCTTGGAAAACACCTCATTGACAAGCGTCTGAGGCAGCTGTCAGATGGTCTCAGCACGTGCCCTGCTAATAAAAGCAGTTTAATAAAAGTAGCTTAGAAACATAAAAACAGTTAAAAAGTATGCATTTGAAAATTCAAAGTCAAGTGGGAAAACACTGTCAAGAAAAAACACTTGCCTGACATACAATGGGACATGCACTTTACAATCAGCCCAGGCCAGCAAAGCTTTCAAAGCATCATAAAGCACAGACTACACTTGCAAAAAAAAAAAAAAAAAAAAAAGGATTTTTTGTTATGGGAACAATACACAGACATCTGATGAAAGAGCATTTCTAGGATCCAGAGTTCAAATGAATAATTAAAACATTATGACAGACCACTTCTCTCCATGTGGTCTCACAGCTGTTGCGATCAGCTGATGCACATCCTTGTTTTAAAAAGGGGCTGGAGGAAAGGACCTCACAGTTAACATGGCCAGTGTTTCAAAAACACACTTCCCCCTCAGTTTGGAGGAGGTATGCTAATTTTTAAGACATACTTGTAAGACCCACCTGTACTCCAAGATATAACGAGAAGGTGTAATTCAGGCAGCATACAAAAGTATTTCCTGAAATCCAGTTTCCTTACAAAGATTAGTATTCCTTTTATGAACATGCAACTAGAAAAGCAGTGTTTTCCTCTATCATTTGCAATACAATATTGGACTAAATCAAGACTGAAGTATCACCTCCAGCAGTAATTACTGAAATGCAAATATAAATTTTAAAAGGAGGACAAAATAAATGAGTAGAATATGAAGATAAGCTCAGTTATTACAAAATCTTTAACTTCTTGGCATGGACTGTGGATATTTTAGATGAGAAAAACAAAATAACTATAAATTGCAATGCTACTTAATTCGTGTTACATATAGAGGCATAATAAGTTTATTTGGTAACACAGTTAAGAAAACTTTAGAGATAATTATCTCAATGCTCTCTCCCGTGGGATTACCTGTGAACTTGATCAAACACCTATAAGAGACTGTTGTTCCAAAATGCCCTTTTGTTTTTCATATTGCAGGTACCTCCTTCCTCTACCTCCCCTGAAATAAGATGCAACAACCTACAGAGGAAAAACAAGCCACCTGTATCTGTTTGCCCTCAAATCAAAAACTGCTAGAGAGAATTGAGAGCTGTAGAATCCTGACTAGGTTCACAAGAGGAAATTTGACATTCTTGGTGACCTCTGTGCTACTCCAAGCAAAACAAACAGACCCACATTACTGATGAGCTGGAAAGACAGATCTTCAAAGTCACTATGGTAGCAGTTGCATAGTTGAAGAGGGACGTTGCTCTACCATCACAAATAAGCTAAGCAAGAACAGCCGTATCCAGCCACGCTTTGCTCTTTTGTCCCTGGTAAAGTTCTCTCCTCTTTATGCTGAATCCTATTCCTTTCATTCTCAAAGGTCAAAATGTGATCCAACAACTGTAAACATGGGAGTCAGCATCCCCTTAAAACCCTGCGCAAAATCAGCTGTGTGTCAATTTCTGTAACCACTGAGGGAATACTGTGTCTATATTGTACCTTCCCATCTCCTAACAGCCACATTTTCATTCACTCATCATTTTCCTCAACTAGTTAAAGCAGAACACAACTGACAAAAACCAGCCCAGACAGAGTCACATTGCATTACAGAAACTTCAGGAACATTGTCAATTAGATTCTTGGCAATACTGATCAGTCCCATACAAAGATAACTACAAGGCAGCTTTATCACCCTAGTTAGGGCAATCACATCTTCCACATTCGGTTACGAAAAAGCCCTCTTTCTTCTTTAGTTAAAAAAGAGAAATAGAACACATCTGGATCACAAGAAAAGTTACAAAAAAGGTTCTTCACCCAGCCCTTCTTGCCTAAAATCAATCTGAACTCAAAGCAGCCCTTTAAACTGAAAAGTTTCATTACACTCAAATATTTCTCCATACATGGTACTTGCAGATGCAAATGCAGGACTGAATTTGAATTTCTGGTAATCTTTCCACTCTTCCCTCATCATCGTGGCAAGCGGTATCTATATGAATATCTCATCCAGCAGGGACAAGATTAGCTGCATTTAGAAGTATGTTGAAAGTGAAATGTGGGTAAAGTATTTTTGTTACACACTAGCTGTTAATATTACTGTTAACTTACTTTGTATTTTCCAAGGTCTTCTGCATTTTCTTCGTCATCTTCTCAATGGCACTTTGTCTCTTCCCCTCTGGAAGGAGATCTATTTTGTTCAGAACTACCACCATCTTCTGGCAGGCGATTTGCCCAATTACCAAGCACTCTGCTGACTGTGTCTGCATCCCTTTTGTCACATCGATTACAAGCATCATCAAATCAATAATCTGGGCACCTGGAAAAGAATTCACAGTCAGTATTGTAGCAGCATAAAGAGATTAAGGAACATTTTCTCAAATAGCTTCCATAAAAACTGCATGTATATGTACACATGTCCAGAAATATGAACAAAGCACAAACCAACACAGGCACCAAATGAATGCCTGGCAATTTTTGAAAAATAAGATTTAAGGAGTTTAAGCTATTATATATGTCCATCAGTTCATACAAAATATGCAAACCTACGATTGTTTACACATTCCTCTATATTAACAGTGTAAGGACATTATCACTACGTTTAAAAATAAGAGTCAGGTCTACCACAAATCCGAAGAAATCCTTATAGTCACTCTACAGGAGGAAAAGCTGATTTAAACCCTGCAATGCTCATTTCCAATTCAGATCTACGTTACTCAAACGTATACTTCATATCACAGCCATAAATAGATCAGATTTAGATCTGAGCTTTATAAAAAAGCTTCGAAAATTTTAGGCTACTTATTGTGCTCATGATGATAACTTTTAAAAATTATTTTTATTTTTTGAAGCATTGTTGCAATGAGCTTTTAATCCTCTGACTGAAGCAACTTTAATTCCATGGATTTAACTTAATTTTCCAGGAAGCTTTTCATGAATGTTGGGCCTTCCACTAATTACATTCAGAATTTTCCTGCCTCATTCCAGGTAACCGAAATACTCTGAATACCAAAAAGGCAGAGTGCAACAAAGTTTCATGTTAAAAAAAAAAAAAAGAGCTTAAATATGAATAAGAAAAACAAATCTAAAGCTGAACTAGCAGAAAATTATGTTGGAAAAACACATTTTAAGAAGTGTAGAAGAGATGTAAGAAAACATGCAAAATTGCAGCACTCCAGATTTAAGAGTTTTTAATATCTGTCTCAAGCTTTTGATCAGAAGAATATGAAATCGATGCAACTGTTCCTTTTTCTTTTGCTCTCTCTAACCCACTTTTTTTTTAGTCTTTACAATTGCTATCACAACAGCTACCCTTGTTCATAGTTCCCATGAACTCTCAAGATAGGAAATCATTCTGAGGCTGAAGTGCATGGGTGAATGAGTGGGTGGGAACTACAACAAGAAAAAATTATGGTTACAAATGACTATTTTCAACCTACCAATGCTTTCATCTTGTAATAATGAATGCTTAATGTAAATAACGAATGCTTCAGAAAGCTAGCTGGGTAATTATGACATTTGCAAAGCTCCTGCAGACTTTTCTCCAGCCATTTCAAAAAATGCTCCAAGATAAATTAGAGATAGGCTCTGTCCCCAAAAGTATTTTTAATTTTTATTGTTTCAAGAATTGTATTAATTTAGAACTTGCTTAGAGTATAAGCAACACCAGGACTGAACAAAAGACTCAGACACCACACAACAGCGCATATATAGAGTGGGAAGCACGAACAGCAACAAGTGAACAGCATGAAAATTGTTCTAGGACAACACACTGAACAATCAAAACGCATGTACTTCTGTGAATGTATACAGCAGGGTTTGTCTTATTTTAAAATAAAACTTAACACCCAGGTTTTGTATTAAACTACACCACAGAGTAATTCTTACTACACAAATGACACCCTTAAGATGAATGGGAAATAATAATTAAAACTGAACCATGAAGTTAAATATGATCATTAATACCATAAAATGATGGGTCAAACGTTCAGTGAAATAACATTGTAGACTTTGCAGCTTAAGTTTTAGCTAAGTCTGTTATGGCAATCGCTGTGCTCCGTAATCAAGTCCAAGTAACCAGATCTGATGAACCACGACTTGAAAAGGGTGGCTGATCTGATGCCTTATGTATCCATCTCCTCCCTCCAACAGGAGACAGAATCTGCAGTGAAGCAGTTACGTGAAGTTTCAGTACAAGGGCCACTTTATCTTGAAATGCTAAATTAACTGCTTTGAACACATTTGTTATAAAGCAAACACTTGTAACTGCTGTATTTATAAATCTATTAGGAACACTTTAAAGAGCCATAAAACTCATCAGCCCAGTTACTAGAAGGTTAAGAATGCCTACCTTGGGGCATTTCATAGCAAAGAAAATATGAACATATGAAAAACTGTAGAGTCCATGGAAAAACTCCAAAAACACCAGAAAATGTATCGAGACACTCCAGATAAAAATACATTACAGCCAAGGAAAACGCAACACACTCAAGTTAATGAATGTGGCTTAGTACAGCTGTTGTGCCTCCTCCAAATCCTTCACGAGCTAACTGGCCACAGAGATGCTGTGGATGGCACAGAGGGCACTGTGGCATCGTCACCCACGAGGGGAGAGCAGGCACCTGCGCAGGGTAGGAAGCTGCTGAGCTTCAACAAAATTGTGAAACAAAACAAGAGATCAGGGCACTGCTGATGGAAATACTTTAAGCGTGTTGTGCTCAGGGCATGAGGATATTTTGTACTTGCCTACTCACACATAGCAAGAGGTGAGTGCTCAAGTTTACAGGTCCCTCAAGCAACAAGGCAAAAAAACACAGATTTAGTTCCTCAGTTTTCTGAGACATTTAAACAAGACTTCTTTGACAACTTACCATCTTCCAAATCCCTGTCTTCTCCTACCAAAATTTAGATTTTATTTCATAACCCATTCTCTTAGTTGCCCTTCACCCACACATAACAGTTCCTTAACACCAAAGTGAAGTTACCCAGGGAGACCAAAGCCAAGCACACAGGGATTCCAAGGGAAAAGCTCCTAATCAGGACAGTGAGCAAGTTACCTGTAAGAAGGTGACTACACCATAGCCTCCCCACACACACGTACCCTCTCGAGAGCATAGAGCATCTCCTTCCAAGCAGCTTTCCCCTTTAGCATGTAAATATAAGAGAGCTACAATGTGTTTAGCTTCATATTTGAAATTTAAATCATCTTTATCAGGCTATTAGTCAACTCACTACCATGTTAGATTTCAGTCACCAACAGGAACAATGTTCCTGAAGAATTTTCTACAGCAGAACAAGATTTAACTAAGAAAAGCTGAAGTAAGGACGGTTTATAAAAGCAGAAACTCCAAGAACAACAATAAACCACACTATAAACCTGCACTATTTGACCAGAGAAGGCCCGCCACAGACTCTTGCGAGACATGGAACGAAGGAAACGAAACATTTTTTTCGTCTCAGAACAGGACAGAGTATTGTCCTACACAGTCAAGATAAGGAACACTCATCTCTTCCATGTTACTCAAGCTCTCAAAGCAGGCCAGCAGAGCTTCAAACAAACCTGAACGAAGCAGACACATACGCAGACCTGTCCTTTGAATACGGAAGCACAGCAATCAAGAATTTAAGCTAAGCTAAGGTATTCTAATTATTTCCCCTACAGAATAAAAGACAGTGTAACCTTCTTACTGCTGTTTCATCTATGAAAGAGGTGTTCAAGAACACCGAGAAAGAGTCCTCCTGAAGTGGGATTTCTCACTTAGCCTGAAAACGACCAACAATCAGGGTATCCTTCACGTAATGGCATACAGCTCTGTTATAGCCCTGTAAAAAGCAAATGAAACAAACTAATCATCATCCAAAAACACAAGGAAGGTGGTGGGGAGGGAAGAGAGAGGAATTATATTGCACGATAAGAAGCTAAACCGCAGTGAAAAACAAAGTAAAGAAGTAGACAGTCTACTGAGTGAGGAAAAACAAACAAAAGATAACACATGAACAGTGAGAATCTGGATGACAGCCAGATATGGGAGAAAGGCAACAAGACAGGCAGCACGGCATCCAAGAGAAGACTGCAAGCAAGCGTTCCAGCTGAACCTGGGGGCTGTAGCACTCATCCGTACCACAGAAGTGGCAAGGATCACAGAACTCAGAGACATTAACAAAATATTTTCAGACAAGACAAAGAAAATGTCTACCCCTGCTTCGAATATTCAAGACCAATCCACTCTTGCTACTGAATTCTGGGCACATCTGACTGTGGCCAGTCATCAGGGAAGAAACTTACTGCCACCACTTGCAGATCAAATAGGATCCACACTGTGAGGACTGCAGGCACACACACCCCATATTAGGCTGCATTCTTGTGTGGCCAAGCATAGTGGACTCCTAAGTAGGTTTGCACAGTTTGAATTGCTTACTGGTTCTGAAAGCCAAAGCATTAATGTTTTCCAAGTAGTCTTTATCAACTGCACTAGATAAATCAGAGATTTAGATTACGCCAAGTTTTAAATGTGCATAAGACAGCAGTTAACAACAATTTGCTTCCTTAAATTGGACATGGTCTCCAAGGCAAGAGCAAAACCATACCACCTGCTGCACGTGATTCATAGAAAGCTCTCACTCTTCGTCCTGGAACAGACTCACCACCTGCTGAGGACACCCAAAAAGACAGATGGCCCAGAAGAATATCATGCATTAAAAAAGTATGCACTGACAAACTCTTAATCTTTAGTAGAAAATTCATTTCATTCTCTCTGCTTTTATGTTATTTAGTATATTACAACTTCAGTTTTTTACTGAAATAGGAAGAAAGGACTAAACATATTTCCAGGCAGCAAGGCTGCAGACCTTTGTGCCCTGCCTTATACATATGCTCCTCATACACATTTAGAAACACATCCACTTTGATTTCCACACAGCTTATATAAATAAAGCACACTTAATTTTGCTCACTGAAGCTGAAGTAGAAACTGAAGTCTACAATTTCTACATGTTGCTCTCTTATCTTTACACAAAAGAATACAAGAAATAAAACTAGATCTGTTATACCAGTATTCACAGGGAAACACCACAGGAGTGCCAAATCCCTAATGCTCTGCAGTTTTGAAAAATACAGCCTGTCACTGTTGCGTTTACTTTGGGACATTACGTCTTACAGCAAATCGCCGTTAACCTCCATCACAGAAGCAGGGACAGCTCCGCAAGTCCATGAACTCAACCCCCTTCTGTTTGTGCAACCTGTTGCATACCTGTAAATTACACACAAACTCCCACACCGAGCTGTGCAGAGATGGAGCCGTACAGCAAAGCACATTTACTGCAAGTTAAAACAGGCATTACTAAGCCTAGGGGGAAAAAAATAACACACATCACCTCTCCATCCCCCCCAAAAACAATTTTAGCCTCTCATTTTATTCTATCTCCACTAGCTTCTTATCACTGTTATATGTACACACAGTACCCATTTTCAGAACAGTAAGGTTATAAACTGCAAGCGCTAAACCACCTGGCAATTTCAGCATCACTGAAAAGAACCAAAGGACATTTTCAATGAACGTACAGAATCTGAATGGTTTTCTGTTCCACAAATGCAGATTAAGAATATTAGAGCACTTTTAACTACTACTACTTCGGCAAGCATAAGCTCAGTATTGCATTACATTCCCTAACCCAGCCATCTAAAGCTGACGTGGCTCCACAGCAAGACCTGGCTGAGTGGAGGGACGAAGAACAGGAGGTGGGGTCCCTGTGTGAATCGTGCGAGGTTCCACATCCACCCCAGCATGAAAACAGACTGGCTGGGGGCTTCTTTAAGCTACTGTGTCCTCCTCTGCTTGAGATAATCTTTTTAGCTGAATTTGCACAAACAGTACAACTCCTGTTCACAGGCACCGAAAGGAAGCAGAAAATGGAATTTCAAATGTAAAAATAAAATAATTGTGGGCCATGGGCTGTAATTTGATTTCATGCTTTACAAGGAAATGAAAGAGGACTTCCTTAAACATACTTTTTTTTTTTCTTAAATATGCTTTTTACCATGTTAGGATTTCCTCTAGTGCTGAAGAGAAAATAGGATTGTAGAAAATATGCTGTTCTCAAGTATCATTGCTACTCAGGGGCAAAGCTCTGTTTTAATGTGCACTTCCCATTCTGGGGAAGAGGAAATTCTTCAATTAATAAACCGGGTGGACTGAGGCGAGTTTTTAAGGTTTAATCAATTTCATCTGCACATAGGATAAAAAGGCCGACTATTCTACCATTTTTGCCTCCCCTACTCTCCTTTAAAAAGAAGGAAAAAAAAATCAATGTTTTATTTTAAATTCTTTGAGGTTAGTATCTCCTGTCTCAGGAAATATTGTCTATATCATGCAGTGAGCATTAAACTTCCCCCTTCCCAGCCCCCCCTTTTTGTTAAGAATCTTATTCAGAAACTACTAAATTATTCTCTCCTTTCATATACAGTAACACCTTGGGAGATGCTACAAGTTGTATGGGATCTCGCCAGTTACCTTGGGGGAGGCATTGTGATGAATAAGGAAGATGTTGTGCAGGATATGAAATCTTCCAAAATTTAAACAGAAAAAGGAGGTTTGAGGGGGAGAGAGACATGCACGCAACTGGAGCGCATGAATTACACATGAAGAAACCCTCTGTAAAGCAATGCAAATCATGGATCAAAACCGATACCATAACGTTCGTTAGGAAACACTTTGAAAAGAACAGGAACTCATGGAGTTCAAGTGTCCCACCACCACTTCCCAGGCACGTCATTCCTAAACGTTTCACCAGCTGGAAACACAAACAGGGAGCTGCGCCGCTTCAAACTCTGGATAGCTTGGAATATCTCCGATAGCAAGGGTCAGACCAGCAACCCACAAGCCTTCTCTCTGAATGCACAGTAAAGCTTAGAATTATACGCGTATTTGATTTTTTTTTTTGAACAATAAAGAAACCACTGGTTGCGCAAATTCCCCTTAAATGAAAACCAGCCACTAAGCTCTTTCCTAAACTGAGAGCTACAAAGAGAAGGCAGGATGACCACAAGAACGTATTCCTAAGAAGGCCATTTCTGATATGCCAGATGACCTTTTGGTTATTTATTTGTAATCCCAAATTCAACTCAACTATAAACAGTAAGTGATAGAACGAGAATTACTACTAAGGAATAAAAGGATTCTTTTGCTAAAAAGTAGCACAAGAATACACTCAGAATGTACTTTATATTTCATCGCCCAGAAGAACCAGTGTGCAACACTGTCCTGAAGATGTTAAAAGACATATGGGCCTTAATCTTTTCCTCGTCAAGTCGGCCAAGGATCTTTCTTGCTTGAATATTCTCTGACACGTCAGAAACACGTCTCTGTTCTCCAAAGGGAGGAAGTAACATAATTAGAGCAAGTCAATAGGCTTGATAGACCATGCTGGGGAAGCATGAACACAAGCAGTAACACCTCCATGAAAACTATGAGAAGGATTGAGGGACATCATCTAACCATTCATGATTACATGCAGGCCCTGCTGTTGCAACACTGTACATATGAATCTTATTTTAAACAGATTACTTGCGTTGAGAAACAACAATTGCAAGTGAAGGCAGCTTCAAAGAGGCATTACAGTACAGGCAGAAAGAAGGTCAAGAGATCTTTTGCAAAACTTTCCATGGAAAGTAAGAAGTCCCACATTGCCTTCAGCCTCTTTGGAGAAGCGTTACAGACTGGGCCACCCCGGTAGCCCCAGACCCTGCTTCCCAAGATGATACAACTTGAAGGCAGCTGGCTCACCTTTGAGCCCAGGCAGAACCAGAAGACCTCAGCAGGTCCCTTCCCATCTGAATTACATTTCTAGTACGAAACAACTCTAGAAGTAGAAAACAAGAGGAAAAAAGAAAAAAGTGTAGAACATGAGATGTGCACAGATGCATTTTTTAGGGACATTTGGAGATCCCAGCCCTACGTAATTCATTATTACAAGAAGACATGCTCACTTGTTCTGCCTGAAGCTTACAAGCTCATTATTTTAAAGACCATTTGCTCCTCTCTGGATGTTGTAATGCCTGCTAAAAAAATTTGAACAAGCTTTCTCACTGCACCCCTCTGGTCCCACACAGGGCATCTGAACTCTGCCAGACTTCAGCTGGGAGCCGCAGGGCAAGGGCAGCATCAGGGCGTTCAGCCCCCAACAGGCAAGTACAGGAGGCTCAGGAGCTGAAGCAAGGTACTTGGAAAGCGAACGGAGATAAAGGTACACTTGACGCCGTGACACAGACAGAAACTTAGCATTAAGCTGCTGACTTGACATCTCTCTCTGCATTACTTTCAGTGACTCAATTATTCAGAAAACAGTACGGGCTCGCACTGCGCAGCCAGCAGTGGTGGTTACAGAGAAGATGGATTCAGAGATCTTTGCTCTTCTTTCTTTGGCTGAGGGAGATCAAAAGCATCAGTCTGAGAAGTGTCTGAACACCAGAGCATTGGAGTACCTCCTGAACGCAGCATTCCTTCTCTGCGACCTGTGCTACAGAGGTCAAGGGCAGCACAAAATGAAGAAAAACATTCAAGGTCAAAAAAAATAAAATACAAACAGCCTTTCAAGAAAGGAAAGATTTCTTTAATTGCTATTTTGAAATGTTTTGGTTGTGGGTTTTTTTTTTTTTTAGTCTCCTGATAAGGGAAAAAAAGTTTTCTGTAAAAAGGACTGCTTATAATAGAAGAGGGACAATTCCAAAGCAAGGCACGTACAGGAAGCTCTCTCATTATGATGCAAATAAATTCATTGATCAAACATTAAAATTTGATGTAGTTTTTTTTAAAAAAAAAAACGCCATACAACATACACATACATAAAACAATGAACACCATACACACAGAGACATTTAGTTTTTCATCCAAAGGCTCCCAAACAGAAATCACTACCAGAAAAGAGATCGCTGGGGATCTTTTTAATTTCGGTTACATGGAATCATTTCCTACATTTTTCCTCCCTTCTGCAACACAACAGAAGCCAAGCACACCTAATCTCTTTCCAGGCTGCACATAAAAGCAGTGAACAGCCGCAGCTGAGGATACACCATTCTACAGACAAGCGAGGGCTCCTCTCGACTTTAAGCATACTTTAGAAACGCAAGAGGATTTTTTTCCCTTTACTCGTATTGAAAAGATAAAACATACAAATCCAAAAGGCATTTCTACACACGTAGTTTCAAGCCAGGACAAGCACACACATCACTTAGTTATTGCATTAATACACTGCTCCAGCCACATACAGTCAGCTACCCAGACGCAGCCATCAGTGACGCGGGGCACACCAAAAGGCATCCATCCATCCAGCCATCCGCTCCAGCGCATCCCGGCCACAGCAGCTGCAGTTCCGTGAGCTGAGAAGTTCCTGCTTCCAGCTACACCTCCCCAGCGCTTTGCTTATTCAGGGGCGGATCAACAGCAGAGACTCAGCTCAAGGCAGGGGTCTGGGGAGAGCTGGAGGCAGCAGCACAGTCAGAAGCAGCGCGAAAGGCAAGCCGCCTGCCACTAGGGATGGGATGGTGCTGCAGGCCAAGCCGTTCACAACACAGAAGCTTGGAGAGCTTGAGGGAAACTCGCAGCTCAGTGTGTTGTAAGGAAGTGTTGGAGAAACTCATCACCGAATATGCATGTATTTACAGAAAACAAGTGCTGTTATTTTAGAAAGCTGCTGAGGCGCATCGCATGCTGTACAACGCAAAATTGTTTTTATTTTTAGACGCAGTGGAAAATGGTGAAGTATTAGACTACACGAGGAATGTAATATTGAATACTACACTCATATCTAGCCCCTTTCTGAAAAGGGAATCTGAAAGATAAAAGTGGCTACAAAAACAGGAAACAAGACAAATGCAGTAAGTACTTCAACTTTTTACAAAGAAAAATCCACATTAACAGCATACAATGACAAAAACACACAAAGTTGAGTAAGAGGAGGAAAATAAAATCCCTCTAAAAAAGCACAAGCGGTTATACAATGGGGAAGTCTCAGACTCAGCGCTGGTAGGTACTACTTGGCCTCAGACAAACGAAGAGATGGATTTGATATTTACACAGCTAAGATTTAAGCTACGTACAGCTTGATTTTTATCTCGCGTAAAAGGCATCAGGATGAAGTTTAAAGCAAAGGACGCTTCATTCTATCATTGACATGTTTGCTTTGACCCCCCTGAAACTTTCACGTTGACCATATCCAAAGAAAATGTAGTAAATTAGATGGAGTAACTACTAGGGTCTGACATTTCAATTCCTGTTCAAAATTTCAGTGACTGAAAAAAATTCAAAATCATCATAAATGAATGTTCTCCCCCCACTGTCTTTAAGAAATTAAATAACACTGCATTATAATGGAAGATACCATAATATGCAGCCCATGTGAAAACAGAGGTAAATAGCCATGTGAGAGAAAACATCATCCTTCTTCCATACGTAGCAAAGTCCTTTTCTGTAATACCACATATTAACAGATATTTTCTGTATTGACAAGCAAGGCACAACCCGGACAGAAACCAGAAGGGACTTCTATTACTTTAAGGTTGAAACTGTGGAGGGAGTTAAAAAAAAAAAAAAGGGCCTACCTACCTTAAAAACCCAACAAATCATTCTGAGTAGACACAAATGACCACTACAAAAAAAAAGTTAGCATTTGCTGAATTACACAACACCGTGGTATTTCAGCTGCATTAATTTTTCTTGGCTTGAAGAAGGAAGTGCATAAATTGTGAATTAGTTAGCAAACATTAACTTTTTAAAGTGTCATTCATATATACATATATGCAAATGCAGATACCAATAAAGCTGGAAAGTTAAATATTCATGATACTGCATAAAACTAGAGTAAAAGTTAGCTAAAATTTCAGACTAGACGCTATTATACAGCTCATCGTTCCTGGAGTACAATCCATGACATATACTAGGAAAAAAAAGGCTATTTTGTACATTTGAAAGCAAAACAAAGCACAGGAGAAGAAAACAGTTGGGTTGTTACCATTTGCACTGCAACCTTTTTTGGTGCTATGAATTTGTATTACACAGAGTGCAAAAAGGTTCAGTTCTTTAATTTGGCATCCAGACTATAAAACATCTCTAGGAGAAAAAGTCGTGTCAGATTTCTGGGTCCCCAAATGACATAAGAAAATGGCACCTGTAATGCCACTGATTCATATCACAGGCTCCAACATAGAGGTTTGCAAGGAAGTGCAGTGTATTCTGCAGTGTTACTGAACTCCTGAAACGAGGTTTCTGAAACACTGTGACAATAAGTTGCACAGCAAATGCTATATTCATAATTTGGGGAAAAAGGAAGGTGTGGGGGAAGATATATTCAAAACACCACTTCCACCTCCTCAGGAGATACTGAGTGCTCAAGGTCCCAGTCAGCTTTCCTGTGACTTTATGTGATTAGTTCAGGTTTCAAACTTCTTATTCAGAGATATTTTGCTTTGGTATCAAGGCCATATGTGGTTTCAGACTGCTCTGTGAATTAAACTTAATGTAACATTACACTTGGGCCTTACACAGCTGATCATAAGTGGTCCCTGATAGGCCATAAAGTCTTTAAAGTAAAAGCTGAAAAGCAAACAGGAGGGAAGAGATGAGATGAAAAATAGCATTTTTACAGTCTTGACTCATACCAGCTTTAATGCATGCTCTCTACAAGATTTCCAACCAAGTTTCAAAGAAAAAAGAGGTAAATGTATTTGAATATCATAAAGGTATCATGGGGAGGGATTACCGAAGGGTGTGACCACTCTACACAATCCCTCCCTCCAAGAGAGGAGACAGTCTTTGAGGTTATTTCTAAGATCAAAAAGAGAAAACAGTGGCTGAAGAGTAGAAAAGGTATTATACATCCAGAAGAGTTACAGAATCATTGAAGCCACCAGAACAAGGCCACAAGTCCATCCCCAGCTTCAGGAATGTTGCACTGAGGATTTTGAGATGCTTCACTAACCCGATAAACGCTGGAGTGGGAAGATGCGATGTGTGAAAGCCTTGGCAGCACCTACAGTCCTGGAAACCTCCAGGTCGTGGTTTACCTGCTACCTCCCGGATACCACAGGATCCTAAGGCTTCAGCCTACGCCAAGGTATGGCATCGTCATTTGTGAGTTACGACAGCCACACAAACCTGAGTTTGTACAGAAGGGAGAAGAGAGGTGGCAAACACTGCTCATGTGCACCCATTTTCTTTCAAACCTGTTAGCTGCTTCTGGCAATGACTTTATTTTCAAATTTAACACTTCCATGAGCAGCACAAGTTTTTTTTTTTTTTTTTTAACTATTCATCTCTCTATAGGCATTTGAACATACTATTATACACATGCCCACCACTGAACTGAGGGGAAAACCAGATACCTGCACAGTACCTATACATTTTCTGTATGTGATATTCCGTGTCAGTAATGTTTTATACTCAGCTCTTCATCTTTTCAAGTTTTTTAGAATTCTTACAAGATGATACTGTTACATTAGCATATCTAGGATTCAATCACATCTGTGCCTGTGTTTCAATGCAAAAAGAAATAGCACATTTCAGAACTCCTTACACAAGCAATACACAACTTAAGTACTTGATTATCTTAGGATAAAGAGAGTGTATTATGGTTAATTACCAACTGTATTTTCCCCCCAAAGGACTGGAGAATTACCATAGAGCATCTATTGCCTCCCTCTGGGCACTTAAGAGTATTACTGAATTATGAACATCTACAAATGTCTCTTGGAATTTTTAAAAGTATTTTAGTCACTTTATCTGAAGTCTTACTCTCAGTATTAGGTGACAGTAAGACTTTTTTCCCTTTATCTTCAGTGCCAACTTCTTAAAGTCCCACCTATCCTCACTGATTTCTTCATCCTTCCACCACACCTTTGAAAGCTCAGTCTAACCAGCAGCTTTGTGCAGCAGTCACAAAGTTAAGAATTACCATCACACACCACCTGGAGCTACACAGACTGACCCAAGTAAACATTTTTATGTGCAACTGTGCGCTTGTACTAGGTATAAATTCTAGTTTGCATTCAGTGGGAAAACATATACGGATCTGAAAGTTTTATCTCTAAGGTTCTGAGGAAGAACCTCAAAAATTTACAATTCCATTAAACTATTCTCTCCTAAAAATTCAAGGCCAACTACCCTCAAAGTCATGAAATGCACAGGGATCCTCAAGAAACGTGCAATTCTAACACTTTGGTCAGAAACTCATTACTGGGTTCTCTCTCTCCACCTCTGGCAATTCAAGGACATCTATCTTACAATGCACCTGCAGCTTTAGGTAGTCTAAAAAACACCAATAAGAAATGGATTTTAGACCTCTTGCAGATCAAGAACGTATTTCTATGAGACTAATAAAAAATTAGTTTTCTTGAACAATTCTGCAAGTCACCAATCCAAGAGACAACCATTAACTCAGAAGATTCTAAATCATTCTACTAAAAATAAACAAAAAACTGCTTTCCAGTAAAGCTGGGAATAAATTAATGTGATACTAACTCAAAGTATTTCAAGTCCTAAGCTGCCTTGTCTCCGTCTTTGAAATAAAGTACCCCAGAGGTCACGGACCCCACACCAAGGAGCTTGTTTTGTACTAAAATCCAGTACCATCTACTTACAACAACACTGCACGAAACACGCTGTACCCACAGAAGAGTTATGGTAGGCTACTGGAAGATTCATGCACAGCTCTCAGGCATTTTTCATCCGAGGTTGCTGAACAAGATTTTTTAAAGAAAAGAAATTAGAGAGTTTACATTTTCTTTCCCCCCCTTTTTTTTTCCAGAAAAAAAAATTAAAGACTGCTAGGGGCAAAGAAAAAAAGCATTCTTTAATTTTCTCTTCACCCTCCACAATACTGAAATAACATCAGTCAGGGTTATAAACATCTGTAATTGCCAAGGGAATGTACAATACGCTCAGAAACTCCAGGCCCACATATCCTGTAGCCCTGCACTTCACAAACAAAAGGTTGGGGAAAGAAAGAGGGGGTGGGGTACAGGGAATAAAGGCTTAAAGATTAAAGTCACAGGCAGAGACAGACGGCTCCGTTTTTTAATAACTGAAAACACGAGTTCTGCCTGAATGTGCTCATTGTTTTATGGCGGGGGGGAGAGGCTACGCGCGCTGGACTGGCTGGCGACAGAACTGCCTTTGCATCAAAAATAAGATTTACCAAAAGAAGGGAAAAAAGACACCACCCCCACGCCCTAATTTCCCCTCTTGCAGCGTTTAATGATGCATTCAGGTAGAAATCAACAAGTTACCCCACCTTCCCTTTATTAAATTGGGAAATTTCAAGACGGAAAGAAGTACCTGGTTGTAACAGCCGAACGGACACGACTGAGGAGATCTGATGGCTTTATGCTGTGAAGGGATACAGGCTGCTACAAGAACAGTCGTACATAACAAATAGGCACGTCTATGGAACACAACTAGCCTATAAATCAGTATCTGATAGTTTATTTGCACAATAAAACCAACGCTGCAAGACTGAAGTATGTGATCTAAGCAGATTTCTGTATTGATTCAAGAAGTTCAGCTGTCATGGGGAAAGTTTTTAAACCCCTCTGAAAAAAGTGTCTAGCAGCTATACTTTTAGCAAACAAGTTCATGAGTTGCATTCGCTTCAGTCACTACACAAAATCAGTAGCTTAACACGTTGCTCTAGAATATTAAAAAAATTAGTATGTTCCTGTTTTAAGGATTTTTTTTTTCCACTCAAATCCTATGAGTACAAGATCCTGATGGCTACCTCAATATCCATGATTGCGTACAAATTATTTAAAATTCCATAGTGTGTTTTGTATAAGGACATTCTTAGTATCTAAAAGTATCTAAGAGGGGAAAATATGTCTGATTTATTTCCATGAACAGATTTCAGTGCAGGAATGCTCAGGAGCCCATCTGAGTCCAGTTCCACCGCTAGGTGGGCAACGGACAACAGGTAAGCCACTAGTCTTTAAAGAAAAAACACACCACAGTAGGTCATCCTTTCAGTTTTATTCTAATCTAGCTTTAGTTGTTACTATAACGGAGCTTTTGTTCTATTATATCATTTTTTACCTGCCAGCTTTGCTTTACATACAGGGAGAAAGGAGATAATTCAACAAGACAACAGGCTCTTTCATCTAAAACCATAAGACTCCCAGTCATAACTTTTGGGGGAAGCCTAAAATAAGGCACAGGGAGGCACGCAACAGGAGTCAATGAAACGCAGCCGCCTGCCCAAAGCAAGCATGCTGTGCAGGGAGGAATCGGTGGCCACACCGCACGGCTCTCTGGCCAAAGGCGTCAGACCTGGAATGCTCCAGCTACCATCCCTCCTTTGTTGAGGCAACACTTCAGCATCATCAGCCACTGGACGTCTTGTTGAGATTAAAAATATTGTGGAGAGCTACTGTCTGTTTAGCAAAGACAAAAACAGGGAGCCCATGTCAGAAAGGGAGGGGAAAGGAAAAGCCGAAACATGAGCTCATAAGCCAGCTATGGAGGATAAAGGCAGGCTTTGTTTTACTCCGCTCAAACCAAGTACGAGCAAGAGACTCATCACTGTTTTGAGCTTCAACTGCAAGAATTGTTTTGTATGCAGTACTACCAACTTCCCCCCCTCAGATAACTAAATTATCCCTCTTTCTCAAAAATAGCTTTGGTTGATGCTCAGATCAAGTATTCAAGCACAGATGAAAACCCATGTAATAGATCATCATTCTGCCACTGATAGATGTTTTGACACTTCGGAAGCACATAAGACATTTTTGTCTAGTAAGCACGAGCCTTGGAAATGTGACTGATACCGTCCTGAAACAGACAAATTAAAATACATATTTAAAAAAAAAATCACTTGGAGGACACGTTAGATACCTGGCCACACTCAGCAGAGTTGGGAAGAGTTATTAAACTAAAGATGCTTCTTTGGACAAAAGTGGCAATTCTTTAAGTTTTCAAATCTAGAAGTTGGTCCAAAACCACAAGATAACATTTAAAAATAGAGCCTTTGGGAGATTAGAGGAAAAACACTAGCAAAAGAGGTCTGTCCTCTGACAGAAACACTACCCACCAGGGCTGCCTCTAAAAGAGCTCAAGGGCAACAGTAAAAGACAGCAAGGGAAAGCACAGTCTGGATTCTAGTTTCTTGCTCTTAGGAAAAGGCGAAGAGGGTGGTAATTTACCGTGTACAACCAAATTGTACATGAAAGTTTAAAAACAGCCAATTAAAGCTAACATTATGGAATGGAACGGAGGGTCCAAGTGGAACGCATTAGATACGCATTCCAAACAATGGCTCGAGTCCGCCTGCAAGGCGGATACCGTACAAAGAAATACAAAGGGTCAAGAAGTTCTTCTCGAAGGGAACCCCAGCCTTGACCAGGAGCCACATGCTGCGCCCAGCCGACGGAGCGAGCCGCACGCTCACCACAGGGGAACAACAGCAAGGCCACAGGGCTAAGAACAGTCATCATCGGCTCTAACAGCACGCTACAGGCAGACACGATGCGAACATGTCAGTCGAGGAAGGACAAATCTCGTTATGATTAAGAATTAAATTTAGAAGGGAAACTAGGAACAAAGAAAAGACCCTCTACAATTCCTCGTAATGAAGTGTGCCTGTTCCAGTTTAAATCCCCTACACAGTTATCTCACATTTAAGCACAGCTTCACTTCTCTGTCAAGCAGTTCAATCTAGAATTATTATAAGAACTACCAACATCTAATGGGAAATTAGAACAGAAAGAAAGAAGGCTACCTCAAGTTACCAGGACTGTATTTCATTTAGTCTTCAGATTCTTCTGTACCTTGGAACATGGTGAATCCCCTATTTTAATGCTAACTTCTCTAACAGTAACACACAAAACTGATGTCTCAGAATCCCTTCTGCAGCTGGTTATTTAGCAAATAGGACAAATAAAAAAAAGAATAAGTATATTACCCTTTATGTCATACTTCAACATACAGCCCCATGCATACGTGAACTGGGAAATTCATTCAATTTCATGATATACAATTACATAAGACTTCTAATGCTAACACTCATTTCCAAACCTTCGCCATCTCCAAATACCAACAAAATCACATCCCTTTCAAGAACAGCAGAGCTGGATCAAGAAACAGCAATAAATTCATATAGAAAGGGTGATCCTCAAGAAAGACGCACTCTTAAGTTTTATTTCAAGCACCTGCATTACTACACAGCCATAGCAATATTGCACATGGGAAGAAATAAGTCTCTAAAACAAATCAGTCCCAAAGAAATTAAGGATGCCAATTCTTAGGAAAAAGGATGATTTCCTTCTCTGCACTGTGCAGATAATCAGAGCCAGAGTGAACAAAATATTTTGGAAGACCCAAATTTTTCTGGATAGTCTAGCAAGCAGTCAGTTAACCTGCCCTGCTGCAATGCTGGATATTAGGTGCTTTGTTCACTTACAAACTACAAAATTCAGATGAGACTAGCAGTTGAAGAGTTGATATTGCTCTTGCTAACGTTTTAAGAGTCAGTACTGCATTATCAAGTAAGTTTTTATATTCAAAACTACCTCAAAATTTACCACTTGAAGCCAAACTCAAAGCAGTGGTCTATTAGAGTGTTCATTTAACAAGGTTTTCAACATTCACAGAAGCCCTAACTCCTGTTTGTTTCAAAACATGGCTTTAACTCAGCACTCAAATCCTAGAGGAGATTTATTCCATACTCAGCTCTCTGGCCTTTGGTCCATGGTAGACATTAGGGCCTGCCTGACAGTTCAGTACCAAATCATGAACACAAGCGACCTCTATAGCTTGCCATTCCACGAAATCACATCAGATTGCACCAGAGAATCTTCTCACAAAAAAGCCATTATCAAGTATATGGTACTATTTCACACTTTCTGCCATGGCATTAGAAATGCTTTTGACAGCATATATATTTTTACTTGAACTCTCACTGACGAGGACTGCATGAAATCTACATCTCCCTTCAGAATAGTCCCAAGTGACCAAAGGTCACATAAATCTCACATCCCAGTTTGTTTTGTCCCAAGTACAATCTCATGCTGGATATGCTGTCTGAACTGCCAATACTACAAAGCAATCCAGATATTGCAAGTTGTGCGCTAATAGTGCACATTAAAACATCGTCCATATAATTAATAAAAATCCACTGTAATAATGGAGGTGATAGTCACTGTGAAGGAAGAAAGTGGTGGAGAGTTTAATTAGTAAATAAAACTAGACATCACTTACCACATTCAGAATTGTATTGCTCCAAGTTTTATACCTAAAAAAGCACGTACCTTGTTAGGTGAACATACAAAAACCATCGACTTACAAAAAAGGTCCTTTCATCTCAGAAATTCATGATTAAAGAGGTTTTATTTCAGGTATTTTGAATAATCTTGAAGGGTTCTATGGTTCAACACAGTCCTGCACAGTAATTTTACAGTCCAATTCAAATACTATACAAAACAGAACACACCAAGATATCATAGATACTTGAGAATAATTCAGCACAAACTCTCCAATATTTTCTCTGGGATGAGTGAACTGAATAAAACCCAATTATTTACTCAGGGTACAGGCACTTTACAAGCAGCAGTGGCAGTTTGCGTAAGTGACATCTGTAAGCAATAACATCTGTTGATTAAGTAAAAATACTCATCAAGATCAGAACTTCCACAAAGGCCACAGTTGTGTTTCTGAGACCAAGAACAGCCATCAGCAGAACAGTACAGCAGGTCTCCCAGCTCCTCATCCCCACAAGCACTCTCCCTCCTATGTTTCACTTGATAATTAAGGACTTCTCTCCCCAAACTAAATTTTAAAGCTAGAACAGAGGCTGGAAACATCCCCAGGGAAGTGGGAAGAAAGGCTACAGAAAACAAAGTCTGCTCAGAATACACAGTGCTCTGCCAGGCTCATGTGACCGCCTCCCTGGAATGCTGGCACTGCTCGAGGTATTTAATGCAAATACCCAACGGACTAACAATCCTAGATAAACAAGAAAATAACACGGACTGCAAAGCATTAATGCTTCCACTCCAGAGCATGCTGTACCTGTAAACTTACATTTGAGTTCTTTTTAAATGGACCAAGGTAACCAGCACATTTCAAGACACCACTGGTCACACCAACAACCCAAAGAGCAGCAACTGCAGGCACTGAGCCATCATAATCCATCTTGGACTAGATTCTAGAAATAAAGTGCCCAGAACTCCAGCTAAACCACCTGCACTCAAGAAGTTCACCTCCACGATACAAGTCCTCAGGTGATTAAGAAAAGCAGCTCCTAAGCAGAAATTGGTACCAAACAGTGTCAGAAGCAGAACAAGAATTCCCAAAGACTACACGCTCCTCCTCTTGCAGAAAGCCATGCTTAGGCGCTTCTGCCTTGTGCAAGTTTTTGTACGTTATTGCTACTTTCTACAACCTGTTAGGTCTTGTCTTGTTTCACATGCAAGTCTTCTAGAACAACAGATTCCAAATTCAATTCTGACAACAGAAACTAGATTGACAGAACAAGGGATGAAGGACTCAGCATGCAAGTTGCACTGCAAAATAGCTTAAGTAAATATGCTTCTTTTATTATTTAATCCCTTTGGCATCCCTATCAAACGATGGAGACAAATGCTGTTGAAAAACTATATAATAAAGGAAGAGAAATAAAAAGAAACTTTATTAAGTATATTCTCACTGACAATTTACTGTAGATTTCAAAATTAATTTTTGTTCAAAGAGTTCATGAAAGGTTTCCCGATAAATTTTTTTCATTGTATTTTAAATGCCACATTGTCTACTTTTGAGGAAAAATTACCTTACTATATTGTAAAAACAGAGTTGAAATAGTGTATGAAGAGGAAAAGAAGTGGTCTAGGTAAAGAAAATGAAACTGTTTTTAATGACTGGTCCCCGTGGAATTAAAATTTAGATAAGCATCACAAATAAGTATTTACACTTTTTTCTCCCTTAATAAAGTAACACTAGTATACTTGTTAAGCAAGATGCACTTTATGGGGGAAACAAACTGTCAGACACAAGTGGGGAAAAAAAATTAAAAACATTTGCTCATTTGGTAGTCACCATGTTTTAAACAAGCAATGTTCTCCATAGCTTAGAAAAAAACAGAAATTAAATGTACAACAAGAAGATTTGCTCTTTACTGAAGAGTTAAAGTTCTGTTCATCCAAGAAAAAAAAATAAACCACAGCATCTCAGAGTACACACATTGTGGGAAGGGATTTTACCAGCAAAATGAAAGCTTTGAAATTTTCAGTACCAAGATAGCAGCGACAATCTGTTCTCTCTGCAGCAGCACTGGGCAGGCGAAGAAGCCTACTTCTTTTCAGCAGCATTGCTGAACTAAAACTCAGGCTTGTATGCTGTTAAACCTGGAAGCAAACTGAATATGTAATAATTTTTAAACATACAGACAACTTAAATCAAATATAAGTATAGTAAGGGTGGGACATCAGCAACCAAACCCCCTATCAAAAACCATCCTACCTGACAGCCCACCAGCGCCCACCTAAATTTAATTCTTACCCAAGTCATGACAAAAACAAACAAGGCCAGCTTTTAACAGTATTGAGATCCGTTTCTCATTTCTTCCTCTTATAGGAAAGGACATTAGTATAAAGAAACTGCGTTTCAGCTATTGTCTACTACATTCACCCTCCTCTCTCCTCCAGCACCATTTAATTTTTTTTTTTTTTTTTTTTTATTATTGTGTGGAAGTGCCCAGCTCATAAAGAAAAATCCATTCCAAGTACAAGCTTCAAGATCAGCCCGCTACATGGTTTATTCCCCATCTGAGAGAGGCTAAAAGGGAAAAAGAAATCTCATGTTTTCCACTTTCACTCAAAAAAACAGGTAACATTATCATTAAAAACGGAGCCTAGGCTATAAACACCTCTACTGCTTACTTAGATGTTCTTGCACAGCGAGAAAAAAATCTGCTGGAATTGCCAGGCATCAGCCAGATTCAATAAACCAACAATGCATCACTAAGATAAAGTAATGCATAATTAAAGAGTACTAATCACTGCTTAATGAAATGCTGAAAGCACAAGAAAGAGTACAACCTTGGTGATTAAAACCTGATTTTTTTTGGCTCCTCAGAACTAACAGAAGTAGAGATAGCACAACTCAGGCATTTAGAATATTTTGTAACAATCGTTACCACTTAGCAGCAGACCAGAATATATTTAATTTTGGAAAACTAGTGTGATGGGCTGTTTTGCTGACCTCGTACAAAGTCATGTTTGCCGCCTTTAGACTACGGCTCAAGCATCCTGTATTTCAGTCGTGCTGTATCTCACTGGTGCTACACAGCGCTCTCCTTCTTACGACAACTTCTCATAAACGCAGTACTTCAGCTGAGCTGATCTTGGCTACTTTTGCCGTGTCTATGCTGTACTATGCATCTGACCCCTAAATAAAATGAGTGGAAAGGGGGACAATATCTGACCCCGCTTCAGCATGCTCTTAACAGAAACCCACATTTCTCACTCACGGAACATATTTAACCCACTTCTGAACAGACAACACATCGAGGGGAGCTTGCACAGACTGTGACAAAAATACAAGCCTTTCACAGAAAGCACAGCAGCACAGACAGAATACTGCTGTCCCCGAAACGTGTGCATCTTGAGATTATGATGATTTCAGTTCGGTTTCCTGGAAGTTTTCAGAGTCCAATAAACACTGTAAAAATTGCTGCATTTCAGATGCTACGAAGTTGTTAGCTCTCCAGTACAAAGCAAAAATGCTGCTGAAATACTATCATACACTGCTAGAATAAATATACAGCTTAACCTCAAACATTCCTATTTTGTTCCTTTTTGTTCCAACTGTTCTTATATGAGCCCATAAGCTATTGCAAGAAGGCTTAAAACAGTACGTGCAGGCTTTGAAAGGATACCATCAACTAATTTAAATTTCACATCAGTCAGTTCTGTATTTACCTCGGATTGACTCAATTATATGCAAGAAAACAGGAAAAAAATTCCATACACCTGATATCACTTTAAACATGCTCTACAGTTTTCCTAGCTAAGGTCTACAGTCCTTTTAAAAAGGACAAATATAAAAAAAAACTTTAAAATTCAAAGGGAAAAGAAGTGAGCACATTAATTAAGCTCACATTCAACCACTGCATCAATTTGAATATATTTCTAAAAACCATTCTTTTAAAATAAACATGCTGGTTTCTTGGTGCATGGGTAGGTTAGGAAGAGGACAACAGCGCTTACGTTTAGAAATAAAACTTAAACCTATCTTCACATTTACTTTGTTTGGCTTTTAAGTAACAACAAATGAAGAAGCCATCAACACCTTAACTCAGTGCTGGCTAATCAAGAAGAATCAAGAGAATAATCAAGTCCTTCATACAGCAGATAAAACTTAAAAACATTTAGAAAATAAAAAAATACTTGCTAGTGAATACACTTTGGTAACAAGAACATGCATCTGAAGATGAAATTTCAGTGAAACCTGGACTTTCAGCCACCAACCAATATATATGTTTCAGTTCAAAAGTCTTTCCTGCCCTCCACCTTTTCTTTCCCTATGCAAAGTTTGGTATAGGTCAGTTTAATCAAAATGCATTTTTTGCATTGCCTCTAGATGTAACACACAGCACCCCAAACAGACAAGGGAATCTCTTCCACAAGAGATTCCAGTTAAAAAAAAAAAAGCTTTGGACAGAACATAGCACTACTGGATATCCTGATACACAGCACAGACTAAAGGGCAAGCTCAATAAGATACATGGGTAAACATCACCGACCATCGCAACTTCATCAGCAGGACTGAAAACATGGGAGGATCTCAGCTGTAGGTGAAAAGCCCACTCAGGGTAAGCAATGGTGGTCCCCCAGCATAAGGTGAAAAATTTATAAAGTAAGCAAACTGAAAGAACAAAATTTCTTTAGGGATGCCCAATTCATGGCTTTTGAATATTTAGAAATATCCAGTATGCCATATTCAAGGATAAACATGATCAGCAAAACTTCATTTTTTTTAAATACATTTTATGTGTATACATACATATGTGCATTTACACACCATTTTGGTCTAAAATTTTTTTTCAGGCATTAAGGAGTTTTTTTTAATATATATGAGAGAGAGAGAAAAGGTGATAAGCCTTTTTTTTTTTCCACTTGTATCGCCAGATATAAGTAAAAATTGCCAGTTGTAATATCACCAGACACAGGCCAAAGTTTCAATGTCACGTGCCTGAAGCTGGTCACTTAGGTGACCAGCACTGGTGGCACGTGGGATTTGTTGTTGTGCTTTTGAATACTCGTCTCACTGAGATCAGGAAGATATTCTGATGCTGAATGCTTTTTAAAGTGACTTTATGTTTCGGGGTTTCTTTAGTCCCTGAGAGCAGCCTAGAAAAAAATTAAATGGCATTTGAACTATTTTCTTTATTCTCTAACAAAGTATCTCTTGGTCAGTTATTCTAAAAACTTTAAAGGCTGCTTCATAAACTATTTAAGTACAAACTCCAAAAGTTTGTGCTTAATGCACAGTATAGGATTTTTTTTTCCATAAATCTCCAGAGAAGTTCGAGGATGCTATGGTTCCAAAATTGCACACACGTAGAACTGCATGGTAAGGTCAGACAACACAAACGCTTCTCTGAACCCTTCCATCGCACTGTGACACGGATGTGTGCGCGCTCCAGCCCTGTAGGACTGAGCAAGCCACCTCTATAGAACCGCACGGAATGATCCCCACTCCCCCGCGTTTACCTGCTGAGCCTCCACGCGCAGCCCTACCGTGCTGGTGCAACCCCTTCAGAAGCTGAAGGGCTCAGACACCATCGCTAACTGCCAAAGCACGAGGGTTAACGGTGACCCACCCAGCTGGTAAATTCTGAGCCCTCCTGTTGGGGGGAGACAAACCCAGCACGATTTCATGGCTACGATATGCTGGGAATTGCAGCGGGTCAGGTGCAGAAAGCTCCCCCAAGCCACACTGACTGCTTTTCCTTCACTCCTATTGAGATAAATGAAGACACCAGAGCTGCCACCGCTGCCGTCGGAGTGGTTACAACCCGCTGATAGTACATGGCAGCAAACAAGAGCATCCCAAACCCAGGGAGGGCTGAGACCTGCCCCCGTTCATTTACACGCGTAGTCTAAGCCACGCTTTAAATCATTTCACATACTGGAATGTCAGCGTGGATAACCACTGCCAGAACACGACACAGAATCCCCCAAAGTCAACCACAGGTTCAGGTAATCATGACCTCCCCTTTTACAACATAAATGCATAATTTCCGCACCACTCTTTGATGAGGGGACCACAGACTTGAAAAGAGGAAACAATTACAGTCATTAGAATTTCACCCAAGCATGAGATTTAATCTCGGGCCACGGTCTTGCCAATGGCTGTGGGGGTCTCAATGGAGACAAAATTGCTCCGTGGGAGAAAAAAATGCCTCGATGATGACATTAGTCAGCAAGAGAGACTGAGCTTTGTCTTCCATCCAACGGCACGGTTAAATACAAGGAAACCATTTTCCCTCCCCCTCTTGATCCCAAAAAAAGAGAAAATACAATAATTTTGTTTCTTTCTCCAAATGCAGCTTTTGTATACTTTGGAAACTTTCTTCTCCAAAGCAATAATGCTGGAAGGGAAGTGTTTAATATAACCAAAGTAGGTTTAAGTATGAATAAACGCCTGCAACAAAAGACATTTTCCCTTGCCTACCCTGGTTAATATAATTGGACAGTACCATCAACAGTTCTAGTATTTCTATAGCTTTCCTTAGCCAACAGGTCCTCAAAGACCATTTCAAATTTTACAGATGAAGGAATCATCTCTAAAATACGCCCACCTGCTCTACAATACATTTAATGGAAATAAAAGACAGTTGAAACTTTGCACAACAAATTGAGGTGAAATTCCACAATGAAGAAGAGTGCCCAAGATGTGAGAGCACCAACTACTGCTACATGCCAACCACATGTTGCATCCCAAAGACGACATAAAACAAAGGAAAACTTTGGCACAGAAGACAAAAAAAAACGCTACAGGGGATTGGATTAAATTTACTTTTCTGGCACTGCAGAAAAAGCAGATCTACAGTCAACAAAACAACATTCATGATCCTTTTATGGCAAGAATTGAAAGAAAATACGAAGTTTTTAAGCAAACAAAACATTAAGTCCCAATGAATCATCTCGTCTCTCCAGGCTGGGGTGAGAGGCCTGGTTTCTCACCTAGGTCAAATTCTATAAATCTCAAAACCCAAACTTGGATTAAAAAAAAATTTCAACTCTCCCATGTCATCCTTTACCCTTGCGGTGCTGCTGAACGCAACTAGCTCATTTTTGTTTAAACTCTCTTATTTCCTTTTCTTCCACTACTCACCAACTTGTTCCGCTGTCATATTCCTCATATATGGAGTCTGGCTGCAACCACCCCTCGTGCTGGTAAAGCCGATAATTACGATCTAATGTAAAATTAATCAGCTTAAGTTTGAAACAGAGATCGTAATTCAAATTGGAAGCCAACACTAACCATTTCATGTTCACTTGGAAGTGATTAGATAGGCTGTGCAAGAACATTTTGGTAGAATAACTGATAAGGAGATGGGAAATAAGAATTATTGGTATTTACTTAGCCTGCAACGCTTTTGGAAGCAAACAGTTTAAAGGAAGCACTTCAGAATGGCTATTTAATCTGAATTTTACAGATAGCACTGGGAATACATTCTCACAGAATGCACAGTATCTTTGCAATCATAGCTATCGTACGAGCTGTTCGAGTCTTTCTTTGCTGGAGCTCTCGCTCAGTTTTGCTCTGTTATGAGCTGTGACCCACAGAACACAACGCGTTCAAGAATCCAGCTGGAAATCACCACCACTGAACATCTGTCCTTGCTCTTCTGCTTGCCAGGCCAACCTCAGGGTTCCCAGACAGAAAACAACTAGCTGCCACACCGCAGGAACAACTATTTATTCCACTTACGGACATTAACAATGACAATGTGCAGATCTGGCTTGCTTTCTTAGCTGGAAGATCTGCTGCACGTCTGCTTTAGCATCGTACCCTAGATTTTTCCATCTGCATTTTGTTTTTCTAAGGGCTTTGAAGAACGCTACTACAGCCATCCAAGAACATACACTATTATTACTAGTAAAAAAACACACAAAACCCCCAGACCTATTAAGGAAGCAAAGTTCATGGCTCCATCAAGCTGAACTAGTTATTAAAAGTGGGTTCTATACATAAGCAATATATCATTCAACTTGTATCTAGCATCTAGTAATTGAAGACAGCTTCTAAAGCAAGCTGTAGAACAAATACGGTAGAACCTAATCAAACTGCTTTAGTAAGCAGACCACTGTGAATTGCTAAATTGGACTATTTAGCAAGCAAACAGATCCATCATCAGTAAAAATACTACTTTAAAAAATAGGCTTTAAAAATTACTGTTGTCAAACTAAATTATAAGGGTGCTTCATATTTTACAAATGTTATAAATACCTGAGTAAAATCTATTCTAAGACTTCGTATTAGCTGATATTTAAAAACTCCTAAAAAAGATTAATAAAGCTCGACCACTCTCCCAGAGAGCTTACAAAATCTCAAGCAAGAAGAAACATGACGCAAAAGTGAAATGAAAAGGCATGCAGTTATTTGATGAATGCTAGCACACAGTATGATGGAACAAAGAAATTCTGTTTTTACATCAATAGTGAGAGCGATCAAACAGACTTACTCAGCACCATTACAGCACTTGGTTATTATGTTTTCCTGAGAAGCTGTCAAGTTTTTGGGTCAAAGAATGAAGTGTGAATTAGCACAATTTTGTTGTATGTAAGTATGCACACACAACCATTCACAAGCTTTGCAGAAAAATTATCCCGTATTAGCAAGAGAATTTAACATTCAAACATGGTTCAATAAAGCCACTCATTTACAGTCTACATTTAAGATGGAGAATTAAATTATAGATCACATCTTCAGACAATATGCTCTTTTTAAAAGCTGAATCCTAGAAACACTACACGAAACATGACAGAACTCTAGAGTAAAAGAGGAGGCAATTATTCAATATAACTTTTGAGATCAGAAGATGAGGGCTTTCTTTTAAGCCCATAGAACAAAAAGGAAGGCTCTTCTTGATTTTCTCTCTGATATTACTGAACAGTTGATGTGTACTTTAGGAGCACATTGAACCTGTGCAACTAATGTGGAAGTTAGCTTCAAGTCAAAAAAGCACAGAAGAACATAAAATAGAAGTCATAACCGGCAAGTAAACTAGCCTCACTGTTACTGCACTCAAAAAAGCATTAATATGCACAAAAACAAGAAGGAAGGGAAAAGTAATGGAAGAGTAGAACAATTCAGGTTATAATACAGGTAGATAAAATTCCACAACGACCACCGTTCTGTTTTAAAGTATCTGGTGCACACACCTAAAAACAAGTTTCATTCTACTCCTAATACACAAGCAGCCCTCTACAGCACAGAAACAATTCAGAATAGATTTAGTACAACTACCTTGCTTTTACAGGGTTAAATGACATGGGAAAGCAGGGAAGAAAATAAAGGAGTTGCATACTAAGTTTCATGGTTCCCACATTTCCAATTGCTTTACAGGTTAAATTAGCTAATCTTCCATAGTTGTAAAATAAAAAAAGACTGGCCCTTTATGTGGATGAAGTGTCATCCCCCTCACATGCAACTTCAATGAAAACCAGTTGTTCCATCTCATCGGGGTTACCTGCCTGTCATGAAATATAGAAGACGACACCCTATGCATTTTTACTGCTTAAGGTATAAAAACGCTATTCAAATTGTAAATGAAGTAAGACTAACCTTCCTGAAAAGACAGGGGTCGTTTTCTTTAGGAAGGAGAAAGTTAAGCACCAGTTGAGTTCTAAATCTTCTACTTGATTTTGTTTCATTTCCAAGTAAGGTCACCCCATCCATGCTGGCCTGTTACCCTACATACTGATCATTAAGATCCTACATCGCAAGCAAACACTGCCCTCTTGTGCGCCGAAATATCCTGTAGACACAGCTGCATTTCAGGGGGTTGGGGAGAGGGCTTTTTAGAGCATTGCTGTTTTTATACCAGCTGCCTCTTCTTTAGATACAGTTACTTAATAGAAAAAAAGGGTTTTAATTTAAAAATTTCAATAAAAATAGTCCTTTAATTTGTCTGACAAGTAGCAGGCTCCAACCAAATTCCTCGAAGTGAATTAAAAAACAGCACTCAATTTCAAGAGAAAGGCTTTTCATTCACAGAAAAAAAAAAAAGTTTATTTGCATTTTTAACACAAAGCAATGTCAGCAATTTAGAAGGACCATGAATCCAACAAGTTTACTAGGGTTTAGAGAGTGCTAGCTGGAAATGGTGAACTCTTGACTCGTGAGCATTTCCACTGCATCAAACCTCAAGAAGAAAAGCTACATTACATGGGACTTGTACTTTAATATTTTCAACAAAACAAGGTTGCTTGTTATGTTATTCTCACTTCAGGCTGGCAGGCAAGTCCTCAAATCCCTCCAGCGACCTTCCTGACCAGATGAGTAGCTGCTGACCACCACAAAGCTCTCTGTCCTCCAGAAAACAGGCTTCCCCTCAACAACCAACATCAAGAAGCCTCCATGAAAATTCACAGTAATCCATACATATAATGTAAGATATATATACCACTCTAAAACTATACATAAAGCTCTCTCTCTCACCTGGGATGAAAAAAAAAACCAAAAAAACAGTTGTATCTTCACAAAGGTGTCAACAAGCAAAAGTTGGCACTGATGGCAGCATATTTTCTTGACAGTAATGTACAGGTAACCCTGAGATTACAAATCCTCTTAAAAGCTTACAACAACTTCATCAAAACAACAAGTCTGCGATAAAAGTACCTTCTTTTGGCGCTGTGTTAATCTTACAAATAATCTGCATCTGACCGACTTTGGATGCTGGTAGCAAGCCCACATTCCCCTTGATCTCCCAAGACTGTTTTCATTGTACTCATTTGCATCAGCAAGACGTGCTTTCGCTATGCTCATTTCCCCCTCCCCAAGCTCTTGTGCAAGTTCAAAAGTCTTGGCCCCTCCGATGTATCAGGTATGAATTAATACCCTTCCTTAACGGAACACAGCAGCAAAGTGGAAACAGACACTTGCAAGGCAGTTTTCTTTGAAAGGAACTGCAGGGACAAATGGTGACAATGAAGCTCTGGTTATAAAGTAAAGAGGTCAAAGGTTCAGCAAAGCACAAGGATTACAAAACTACAAGTTCGCCAGAATTCCCCCACAGGTTTAGACAACCAGGGTCACGCAGTAGCTTTCCAATTAAAACCCTATAAGGCTACTCCGTCCTTTGAACTTGATGGGGTTAAAAAAAAAAAAAAAAAACACCTTTCTTCTGTAGGAGTTCTTTTGAGAACCCATCTCAGAGCTGAACAGAACGCATCTGACAACAGCTCACCTAAAACAAACCCCGCAGGATCCCCTCAGTGCATGTGTGTGGGGGAAGCTGGGGTGAGGTAATCATGTTCTTCTGTATTAGTGTGCTGACCCTTTGTAGGGCATGAAATTAACCATCAGCAAGTAAAAAATCTGCTACTGGTTAGACTACTTTGCTACGCAAAGTGGTCCTAAGATGAAATATGGGGATTGAATTTCTTCTGGAAGATTAACTCGTATAACCTCTCTGCGGGCATCCCCTGCTGCTGAACTCATCTGAGACACCGTTCTGGATGCACGGGTCTGTGACACACAAACCTAAAAGCAAGTCTTGTTTTACTTCAATTTGGTTAACATCGGTTTTGCCGAAGACTGGAGAGCCGAGATCTAACACAAGGATGGAAGTTTAAAAAACACAGCACTGACAGAGACTACTTCACCTCAGTGAGCATGAAATTTTGACAAGACACCTCTTAACTCTCCCTAGCAATGGAGGAAAACAGCGTTACACTTCGCAGTCATTCGTTCAGTGCAAAAGGCAAGCACAGCTGATACAAGTGCCTCTTGCTGCTTGCAACAAGCTAAGGAATTGACCATTAAAATTCAGTTATTCAGGTTTGTTTTCTGTTTAGCAATTTGACTACAAACAGCCATAAATACAAACAGCACTTGTTGTACTGCTCGTTATCTGAAAGACTACCTCCTGCTACAGCAAGGGAACTCTTGAAATTAGTATAAAATACTAGGGAAAAAAAGTTCTGTTCCTTTTGTTCAGGAGAATAATGCAACTAAATGAAGTACACAGCAGAGTCCAAACCATGAAACTATCCAAAGTAACTTAATACCTCCTTGCGACATCAGACACACAAAAGTCTGTGGTGGAAGAATAAACCAGTGTGGTTTAAATACAAGCAAAAAACATGATGTACTAAGTCAAGTGCCCATCGCTTATTCCATTCCAGGCTTGACTATCACCTTCCAAATAAAACTTTAAGAAAGTAACTTGGGTGGAACTGTCTACAACATTTCCAATTCCTAGCATGCAGGTTAGAAAAAAACAAAACACTTGATTTAGCATTCGATAGGTTTTCTTTTCAAGGACAAGCTTCGTAAGAAAAATGCAGCCACAGAGAATGAAATATGACTTCCATTTTCCATTCCATTTGGTTACTGCTCAAATATTCTGCATTCACTTAATCCTAAGGTATTGTCTCTAAATAAGCATCCTGTGAGTGACTGTGAAAAGTATTTGCAAGGTCAAGTGCTACCTAGCGTAGCATGACAAAAATGCAATACTATATTCAGCCATGAAAAATGCCCTTCAAGAACTAGCCAGATTCAAAAATATGTTAAAGAACAGTAAATAGTTTCAGCTGATCTGTAAGTGGGTTTATCAGCCTCGCACAGGAGAGGAATTAACCCTTAGAGCATTTTGGGAGCACAGAAAAGATGCTGGGTAGAGAGTATGACAGGCTGCTGGTTGCTCTTGTGAAGCCGGTAAAAAGCTCCTGAGAAGGAGCCTCTTGAGCTAGTTGCCCAGTGGCAGATTTAACAAACTGAATAAAGCCACTGCTACCCAGCCACAGCAGACAGCAACCCCCCATGGTGGGGCATTCGAAGGGGATCCAACCAGTTTACAGAACCTTCAATGAAACAAAGAGCTTCAAACAAGAGCATGCAGCAGCATATTTTCACACCTGTAGCCCCAACAGCAAAAGCTGCACACGGATGAGGATAAAACTGCCCTCTTCTCATCCCCCTTCCAGTTCCTCACATCCTGCTCCCTTTATTGCAGACCCTCTACCTCCCATTTTTCTGTAGGTTAACTCAAGCTACAGAAATCTCAGGACTTAATTTCAGAAGAGCAGTATTTTCAAGATCTGTGGGAACTCTGACGTGCAGAATTAACACAGGAAGATAGAACATTTTGCTCTGATATTTTATTTAACAGCCTTAGAAATAGAAAACATAAGAGGAAAATCATAGCATCTAAAAAAGAGCAGTAGCCTTCTTAGTTGCAGTGAAAATGCTTGGAATGGCAAACCCTGAACACTTATGCCGAGGAAGAAGATGAAAATCTAAATTTTAAAGTACCGTGATCCGGGAGGCCTGGCTTTCCACTTCTGAAAAGC
Source organism: Anser cygnoides (assembly GCF_040182565.1). Lineage (NCBI taxonomy): Eukaryota > Metazoa > Chordata > Aves > Anseriformes > Anatidae > Anser > Anser cygnoides. The sequence goes on along the minus strand of NC_089882.1, from coordinate 14,139,681 downwards.
TGGAAAGGGTGGCAATATCAAAATACTGAAGGATGTATCCTATTACATATGATATACTTCAGTTTCACCAAAACATACTAAAATTGCAAGTGCCCTGAATAGTCCCAGCAGCATAGATCAGGTTTTAACAACAAGGTCTCACTTTTTAAACCTGGTAGTAAAAACAAATAAGCATCCAACATCAAGATTTATGTGTATGCTATCAAGCATGCAGCTGAAGTTTCTAGCTCTCAGTATTAACACAATACTGCATTTTCTTTGCAATTCTGTTTAATATATAGGATTGCAGTAAGTCATACGAATCAAATATTTTCATTAAAATACGTAATGTGGTATAATTGGAACTAAGCAAGTTTGACAAGCTTATGGATTGCTACCTGTACAGAATCATGCTTGCTGGGAAGAAAATTATCATTCAACCAGTCTAATCCACATCCTTTCTTCTCCCAGCACAGCCCATCAATAATGTTTTTTGATTAACTTATTCAACCGACTTAGACAGCTGTGACTAAATGCTGTAAAGTTCTTCATAAAAACAATAAATAGGAAGCAATAAGAAGTCCATGTATCAAATAAGCACTCAAAACTAAGTGATAACAGAAGCTATTTCTCCAGGGCTTCCTGAGTCCTCTTCAGAAAAAGTTCACCCCGCTCAGATTAGTTGTTTCCTAAAGAAAGGAGTGTCTATCTACAAGTCACTCTACCAGCGCGTCCAAGAAAAGCTACCATTCGCCAAAATAAACTTTGCTCTTCAGAAGATAATCAGGTGCTTACAATTACTTAAGCCCAGTAACAGACTGTAAAGTACAAAAGACTCAAAGACCACAGATTTCAGGGATTCGGCACACAGCCACTCCTCTCTTCCAGCTATGGAGCACACACTGACAGCGCTGCAGAAATCAAGAAGTGAAGTATTTATTATTCTACCCAAAAGAAATGCAAGCAGTACAATGTTGTTACTGCTAACACCACTTACATGTATTATGACTGCTCAAAATGGGGTAACTCATACATTGTGAAGAGTAACTTGGCCTGAACCTCAGCGTAGCTGCCAGGACGCGTACATCGCGTTACAAAACTACCACCTCCCAGACACTAAGGAGGCACTAGCACAACAAATGCACGGGAACTGAATTTTCTGAAGCCCCTGTAGCTTCAGGTTATCAGCCTGGGACTACTTTGCATTGCCTGCAGCCACAATCCCTGTCACGCACCAACAGCCTCTCAACTTTCTGGAAGAGATAGAGGTGGGAGGTGCTATTCCTCACAGAACAAGGTGAGCTAACCTAAAACAACCTCTAAAGCCAGCCAGATGAATCTCCGTGTATTCTCAATGAAGACTAAAACAGAAGATGACTAAAACCCACTTGATGCTTTCTAACCCTACAATTTTCATGAGAAGCCCTCGGCCTTCGCACCAGCAGGGTCTGACACACGTGCACACCCACCAAGTGCACCACAGCTCTCAGCACAGGGGATACCAACCTGGCAGCTTCAACCGGGGGGGGGAACGAAGCTAATATTACACTTCCATACCACAAACAGACTCTGGATGCAACAAAACTTTTGTCCAAGGGCTTGCAAGCAAACCGGGCAGGCCTGCGCCAAGACCACCGGAGCACTCCTCTCTCCAGCCAGCCTTCCTCGGAGTGCAGGGCTTGTGCTGGAGGGGCCCCGGGGATGGGTGACAAGGCCACCAAACCTGTGCCAGCCCCGACCCGAGCCCGAGCCCCGCCGCACCGGGCCGGGGAGGGGAGGCCGCCCCCGCTGCCCCTTACCGCCGATGATGGTGCGGATGAGGGAGGCGTGCCCCGGGCAGTCGACCAGGGTGAACTGAAGCTCGCCGGGCCCCGGGCCGAGCTGCGGCGGCAGGGCGGTGCGGAAGCAGGAGAAGCCCAGGTCCAGCGTGATGCCCCGCGCCCGGCTCTGCGGAGCCCGGTCGAAGGCGGCGGTGGAGCCGGTGGTGCTGAGCGCCCTGGCCAGCGCCGTCTTGCCGCTGTCGATGTGGCCCAGGACGCCCACGTTAACGTTGAGGACGCGGGGCACGGCGGCCATGGCGGCGCCGCAGCCGGCCGGGTCCGTCCCAACAGCGCCCCTGCGGCAACGCCGGCACCGCCGCCGCCGTTCCGCGGCCTCGGGCCCGGGCAGAGCCGCAGCCGGAGCCGGGCCCGGCCCCGCGGTGCCTGAGGCGGGCGCGGAGCGGGGAGAGGCGCAGCCGCCTCCCGGCGCCCAGCGGGTCTGCCCTGCGCGGGCTGGGAGCCTTCCTCCGCCGTGAAGTAAAAGTGGTGTAAAAGAGCAGCGAGGGCATCGTGGTTGTGGTACATACACCAAAGGGTGGCCCAGAGAGGCAACGAAGCAGCCACATGTGTTGTGATGGGTCACAACCACATCCACAGTGGCAAAACCCACCCAAGTCCCAATAAAAAACCCCAACTCACCTCACGGCACCACAGCTCACAGCCACACCTGCAGCAACAAAAAAACACCCAACTCCTGACAAAAGCCCCCAACTCACCTCACGGCACTCCATGCAGAGCTACCCCACAACCCCTTCCAGTGCCTCCTTATCTAGGAGCAGCAATTAAACCCAATGACTTCATACACCAAACAGCTGGTGGCCCCTCTTCAGGTGGCCTGGGGCTAGTCAGGGCCAGGCCTAACCACAGCTGGAGGGAGCCGTGAGCACCTGCTGAACACCTCGGGAATGGATTTCCCTAATTGTCCCTGCCCGCTGTCTTGCCCACGCTAATTAGTCACTGTAGGGCCACTCAGCTTGGCCCACTCACTGGCACAGCACACCTTTGTCCTGCCTGCAAGGATATGTGGGTGCCGATGGAAGTACAGGGCTGAAATTTGGTTTTGAAGTTGGACAGACATTGCAAATTAACACACACACACACACACACACAAAATAGTTAGATAATTCATTCTTTTTACTTTTATTCACTGATTTCTGGGTTTACATAATTCCTTCTCCTGCAAATATACCTACTTGGCGCAGGATACTTCCTAAAAATCATACCTTGAAGGAATTAAGAACAATCAAGATCAATAGCAGTACTGAACAGCTCTCCAGCAAACCAACAAAACCAACCACCACCAACCAGGTAGACAATCATCTGAGGCCTGGGAGCATGTAATAGGATAAGGGCAGGAGCACATTTCACTAGTTTAAGTCACCTGGCTTTACTGATATCCCTTTATTGATATCCCATGAGGCATGCAGGGCCAAATGCTGGTCACAACACTTAACACAAGCATCAAGACATGTGCTCTGCATTTTCAGTAACAACTACTAAGTAGTCCTAAGTACTATTTCAAATGATAACAGCTGTTTACAAGCCAAGAAAACAATAATGGAACTGTTATAGGCCATACACAGGTGTCCAAATAGACTAGACCTGCACTATACGGAGTTGTTTTGAGAACAGTTTTTGCTCACCTTATGCAATAATATGTATTGCTAATGGCATTTAGCATTCATAGCTCACAAACTAATTATAAAATTGGGCCAGAAGGGTAAGATGACTTGCCTGAGGTTATTTTCAGCATCATGGATTTATTTTAGGTTTTGACTCTCAACACCAGGCTTTCTTACAAAGAAGGTTGCTTCATATCTTTTCAATATGAAAGGGTTTACAGAGCTTTAAATCTGGGTACAAATTACCCCTCCCTCCTAGCCAAAAATGCAGAAGTCAAGATGCCAGAGTCAATGAGTCAGTGGCACAGGAGAGAAAAAAAAAAAAAAAGCAGACATTCCTAGCATGCAGTGCTATTTGAAAGAAAACTATCTCCCTAAAGGAAGGAAAGAAACTCACAAGGAGTACTGCCAATGCACTGAGCTAGCCTGGTTAATAGGTTTCTTTAGCAGAATAGTTCAGCTTGATGGGAGCTCTGTCATGGGAGCTGAATTAAGCATAATGTCACTTTTCAGACCAAGTTCCCAGGCTTTGAATAGTTTCCTGTGAAATCATAAGGCTTCATAGCTCATGTGCATTTCACTGCCCTGAATGTCTCAATCTGTTATATCAATACATACTTGCAAAGTTAATGGAAAGTATACTTCTATTCCCACAAGAAAAGGCCCTACAATATCATAATCCACACAGATATCCCTGCATCATATTACATACCATTTAATTCTTTTAACATTAATTACTAGATAGCTTCAGAAGAAAAGGTGAAAAAAGGTCCGATTCCCATCCAGAAGAGGCATTATCCAACAGTACTCCAGACACCTAAAATACCCACCACTGTCAGCAAGCTTTGACAGAGTATAGAGGTCTTAAAGCTCCTACAATTCTTGTAAAAATTGGCAATGAGATAAAGGAAATGCCCATTTCAATGGCCTACACAGCCTAACAGGCTACAGCAAGAGCTCAGGTGTGAGCCGTTTTGCTTGGACTGCCAACTTACCAATGAAACAAAAAGCTGTAACCGTAACTAGAGAGATACTGCACAGAACTCGGGGGGGGGAAGAATTGGTTTTGCTAAGGTGATGTCATGAAGAAGATAAAAATCTATAGCAAAATGGATTTAATCCTACTGATCCCATACAAATGGTGGCATTTCCTTTATAGCGCTATACTCTTAAATGACCCACAAGAAGGAGGGATATTAGGTAGGAACTTGGGCTTATTCTTATTTTTCTTTCTTTAGACACAGAAAAGACTTCCAACTCTCTAGACAGAGAAGGCATTTATCCTTGTATAGAAGGGAAATTATTTGTAAACAACTTGCACTTCAGTGGGAAAAAAATACAAGTTTGCTGCAGCGTCCACAGTTTTGTTGTTACCACTCAGCACGTACCTCTGTATACAGGAATTTATAGTTTGTGGATCAGATTTTGCTATATATCACCTGAACGCACAGCTTTTTGCAAGACTGGGGGACATGTTGTACCAGTAACATGAATACACTTCTGTCACCGATAGCGAGGAGATATTTGATAAACATGTGGACAATTTTATTCAGCACTAAGAGAGGCAGTTGCTCACAAAGTTTGCAGAATTAAGGATTTGGGAATAAAGAGATGGCATTTGTTATGAGTCATCACTCCTACTGCTTTGATGACAAGTAGGAAAAACCTTTCAGCTTCTTTTGCAGGAAAGAAAAAACACACACAGATCTTGACCTTACTAAGATGGAGAGGCAAACATGGCAAAATGAAAGAATCCCAGCTTCTCCATATTTTTCTATATCCATCACAAAGCAACCAGTTTATAGCATTTAGCTGTTCTCCTTGTTTTGTCCTCGATACACCATTCCCCTTCCCAGTTCTTTTCTTCTGTACTGAATTTCTTCCTTTAAAAGTGTTCAGTTTAATTGCTAAAGTTTATGGACTCATGGGAGAAAGGGCAGGAAGTCAGACTTTCAGGATAGAGTAAAAATGTAAAGGTCATTCACACACTCACACACACGTACTCTCTCTCACTCCAAAAATAATACACTATTTGACAGTTTCAGGATTCAGCATGTCCCACTGAAATTTGAAAGCTTATGTGAAACTAGGCCACGTCCTGTAACCTCAAACATTTAGTCTAGGAAAACAGCTCTCAAGTCTCCAGCTCCCACATCGGGTATCACATGACGTCTGTGCCAAACAGGAGACCTCAAACAGGGGGGCAAAAGAAATGTTGGTAAAATGAGTTGATTAAACCTGGGGAATAACAGTTCAGACCGTTAGTGACAGGTATTATTTTTTCTGGTTAACTGGCTAGTGAAATATTAAATTATACTCAGAGCACCTATAACATGAGATGGGCAGAATGGCCTAACACTGACTTATATCTCATGGAATGGACAAAGGAGAAAGGAGACTCAAGCTTTGCAACACAATTATTTTACCCTCCCTCTTTAATAGATGTGTTAACTATCCGAGCTCACAAAAATCATGTTAAGGTTGAGGTTCAATATTTCCTCACAATGATGGATCATAACACATCAGACATCAATTATTATAGATCTTCTAAGCTATTTGAGTTCAGTCATAAACTTTACGGTAGTTCTTCTTGTATTCCTCTCTTCCTGACAAATAAACAATTAATCCTGTGTGGTCTAAAGGATTATCGTTTATTTTCCTTCACCCAAATGTACTTTTTCCCCCTCTAACTGCAATTTCAGTACGATGCTCTACAAGCATATGGAATGAGTAAAACAATCAGTACAATGAGATGTGCCAAACCTTTCAAAGCTTAAGGATGACAATAAACCTCTTCAAGTGATAGTAACTTGAGCAAGTAAGAGGGAGAAGCCAGTCTCACATCCATCAAGTAAACAATTGTTTAGTGGATTTTGTTTTAATATTGAAATACCCTCTTCTACTGCAAATACAAACCCAAGCCATTTTCATAATGAATGCTGTAGGTTAGTACTAAAATTGCACCTTCATCACGGCAGTGGATTCTATTTACTGACTAGACATGGTTCCTAGCAGCCTGAAGTTTTAAGTTCTAGTCCAATTCTATTTTTGAGACATACTGTTGTAGACAAAAAAAAAGTTAAAAACCTTCTGGTTTTGTTTTCTCTCGTTAAATATGTGCTACCCATTTTTATCAGACAATCTCTAATTAAATTAGTATTTCTTATGTAGTATAGCTGATCTTTACATTTCTTCTAAGTTATAATGAATATTAACAGCAATTCTCTATTTTTTTGTCTCAGTGTATATTCCTATACCCTGACCTTCACAAAAGAAAATAAGGAAATATTAATAAATAGACTTTGAAATGCCATGGTCTCCCAAAAAAAAAAAAAAAAAAAGGCCTGGCTGCAATTTCAAACAAGATAACATGGAGCATATGGTCAGATTTCAGTAAAGTTAACAAAAGACTACATATTTCACCCATTGCTAGCTCTTATTAAAGGAGTGCCATAGCTGGCCTGAACTTTCTGCTAACAATATCGCTGCCTCCAGAGCTCTTCGAAGACTTGCTAATTATTCCTTCAGAACTGGCAGAAACTTGAACTCTGACCAGACATACCCACAACACTTGCAGCAGCCCAATACACTAGAGAAATCAAAGTTGTATATTTGCTCTTTTACAAAAAAATGTCTACAGTTCAGTACATATTAGGCATTTGTATTCTGTGACTAATATGACCCTGAAAGGACGTACAGAATCCAAAAGTATACATGCTTTTTTAATTATTTAAAGGATAGCTTGTATTTATTGGATTCAAAAATTCCTAGCTAAAACAGTTGTCTAAGTGGATACCCTTACAAAGGTGTTGAACTACATGTGTGCACAATTATATTGTAATTACAATTTTAAACTAGATTATGTAAATATAAACTGACAGAACAAGTTAGCAGAAAAAGAAAAAAACAAATAGGAAAGTCTTTGCTGAATGACACATATCAAAACTAACGGAAGCTGTTGGACCGAAAGGGAACGAACAGCACATATAGTGCTCACCAAGCTTCTGCAGCCTCAGCCACTACACCCACCCTTCCCAAAAGCCCCCCTCTATTTTGTATCATCGCACAACTACCTTTGTAATTCTGCCTGGCAGCTGGTAGCAGAGCTGAGACAGCCGCATCCCCTTGCACAAACAGGCCTGCATCATGCTCTGTTAGTCTGTTAACCCTGGGCATCACAGACGCGGCAACAGCTTTATCATCATACATGATGCATTGGTGGGAAGATTTCCCTCTTTTCAGGGAATAACCCCTGTATCTACAAGGACAAGTCAGTAGAACAGCCAGCTCTGAGGTCCTCTGAGATTTCATACAAGTGTTCTCCATCTCAAGCATTTAAGCATCATACAGAAGGTGCAACAGGTGAACCACAGGCCATGGGATGGCACAGGTGCGAGAGCTGTGGGGGAGTTCTGTGAGGGCACGAAGCTGACTGCTGAGGAGATGAAGTTTATTCCTCAAATCAGTAGCCCCAAGCTCAGGAGGAAGCTATTAGATCATATGTACAGCGTACATATAGCATACTGGAAGTCAAATTAAAGCCTCAGATGTTTACATAAGTACCTTAGACACACAAAATGGAGTTATTTAGCCATTACACAGGTAACTGAAAGAATTTGTCAAAATACACTCGGGGGTAAAAGCCTGCCCTTGCTACTTCCAGGACCAGTACCTAGAAACCCCTCGCGGGAAGCCTCACCTCAGCTCTGTGAGCTGCACTCGCTGCCGGCTGGGGCAGCCCGCCCCCCCTCAGCGGGGGCACAAGACCACCGGGAGCAAACCGGAGCTCCCCGTGGCGAGGAGAGAAGCAGCGCCCCCAGCCCTCACCCAGAGCCGGGCCACGACCCCCGGGCGAGGAGGAGCCGCCTCACCCGCTCTCCCCGGCCCGCCTCCCCCCGGGCCCCGCGCGCCGCCGGCCCCTCACAGCGGCGCACCGGGAAGCGCCGAGGCGGACGCTAAACCCCAACGCACCCCCCTGGCTGCGACGGGCAGTCACCTCAGCCAATCACCACCGAGAGCGGCGGCAGGCGGACCAATGGCGGCGGCGGGGCGGGCCGAGGCGGCCGGGCGCCTTGGCAACGGGCGGGCCGCGTGCGGCGGGGAGGTGCAGAGTCGCCATGAAGATCGAGGAGGTGAAGAGCACGTCCAAGACGCAGCGCATCGCCGCCCACAGCCATGTCAAGGGGCTGGGGCTGGACGAGAGCGGCACCGCCAAGCCGGCGGGGGCCGGGCTGGTGGGGCAGGAGAACGCGAGGGAGGTGAGTGGGGGGGGTGAGGCCCCCATCCTGGCTCCTCCTGAGCCGAGGGGAGGCCGGGCGGCAGCCCCCGGCCGGCCTCTGCGTTTTGTCGCCCTGCGGCTCTGCGCTTGTGGCTCCGGGGCACTCCGGGCTCCTCCTCGATCGCCCTGCGGTGGCTGCGGTCTTGGGAGCCTTAAGCCTAAGAATTAAGGTGCCAGAGGCAGTAAAAACGCGCCAACAGCCAGAGATGCGCTGCAGGTGGGGTTTGGGGCTTCCTTTTCAGCTCTGCATCCGGCCCTCGGGTGGTGCTTTAGCGAATTGTTCCGAAGGCCCAAACCGCGTTTCTTGCTTTATTTTTATATACTTTGATACATGCCTGTTCTTATACCCTGATACATGCCTGCAGCGCGGAGAGGGGGAAAGGATGCTGTGCTCTGAAGTTTGAGTTTTGCTGTCTTTGATTATTATTTTTTCAGCGTGCTAGATAAAATAACTGCGGGAAGTATTTTTTTATGATCTTGCCTCTATTTTGTATGCATAAAATTGAAATCCTCTTTATTTTAATAGGTTCACATGACCTAATTTTTCTTAATGCTTCTACTGTTACTGAAAGAAAAAATATTACAGCAATATTGTTATTAACAATGTAAATACTTATTTAACCTATAGGCTTGCGGGGTTATAGTGGAATTAATCAAAAGCAAGAAAATGGCTGGTAGAGCTGTATTGTTGGCAGGACCTCCTGGAACTGGCAAGGTATTATTTTCCTTATTTATACAGAATAAAGTATTCCAAAATCTATTTTAACTTTATTTCTTGTCCAAACCATTTTGGGGTAGTGGTTACATATTGTTTTCATTTACTGGATTTTCTTTTTCATTAAAGTATTAATGTGTTTCCCCACTTTATGTTTTGATTTTTGCTATGTCATTAACGTTGACTGTATCCACTGGTGTGTTCAGGCATCATTAGCATGAAGACACCCTGTGTAGGTTATAAACACATAGGTGGTGTGGTTTCTTAAGAAGAGGCTTCAAAATCAATTTTAGTATAACAACCTAGATAGTTTTTGCTTTGTTTATTTTTTTCACTTGTCCTATTTCAGGCTCCGGGTATTTGTATCAGATGTTAAATTCAAATATTTGTATTGTTCCATTAAGGTGTTTTATATATCTTTGGTAAATGTCACTTAATGTCTGTCTAATTTGTTTTGTGGAGGAGGGGGCTTGTTATGTGTGAGAAATATCTGTCAGGCAGAACAGATCTAATATTGGTAGTTGATAGATGGAAAGTGATACGATAAGGAAAGTTAACTCTGTGCAGAAAGAATTCTGTGTTCATCCTTACACAAATTAAATGCATAATTTCTTTTTCTATTTTATAAGACTGCTTTGGCTTTAGCTATTGCTCAGGAACTAGGCAGTAAAGTTCCCTTTTGTCCTATGGTTGGAAGTGAAGTCTATTCCACTGAGATCAAGAAAACAGAAGTTCTAATGGAAAACTTCCGACGGGCAATTGGTAAGTTTCAGAAAAGCAGAATAATTAAATATTTGCATGATACTTACTTGGTTGGTTTTTTTCCAGTCATCTGAAAAGGAGGATTTTCTCAGTGGTCAAGGTGGTTTCCAGATCATGGTGTATGTTCTTTTTTTCAGTGTTGATCTTAATTTGCTGAATCTCTTCCCACACTTAGTGGAGTCGGTAAGGCTCTCTAGATATAAACCATAATTTAATGGTTGTGTCCCACAGTTAATTTGGTTTACTCTGCTTCCCCAGAGTCTATTCTCATCCTCCAGGTCCATCTCCTTTTGCCTTTGGCTGCATAAATATGAAAGAAAACTTATTTTTAGTTTCTTACGTTAGCAGAAATACTTGTAGACAGCAAAATGGTCTCTCCTTTTTTTTTTTAGTGATTTTATGCTATTAAGCGAACAGCCTTCTTCAGGGACTCCCAAATGGCAGTGTTAGCCTGACTTAGTGTGAGAGTGAGCCCAGAGGAAATTCCGTGCCAGCAAAATAAATACCTTAATTTAATATCTTCCTCAATTATCTTCCTCAATTCTAGAGTGCTTGTACAAGCTCAATGCAAATTTAACCAATTTACAACACAACCTTACTAAGTATCTAAAATCTCTTAGGTGATCTTTGCTGACAGCTGATAAATGCAGTTAAAGTGGCCCTTGTTTGTATGAGGATTGCCTGAAGATAGCCTAACCAAAACACTGGACATATTAACAGTTAATTTTCCTGGTTTCTGTACCATGTTTCCCCTCTGACTTCATCAGAGTATTTGATGGCAGTGAAGATGTCTCTCAGCTCTGCAACCAAACAAAAGTAGTCCATTGACTCTTATAAGAAAGCAACTTTCAGTAGTCTCTGGTCTTCTAGTTACCGTAAGTCTGGCAGGGCCTGGGGGAGGGAAGCCAGAGGCTGAGTAGTCTGCAATATTTCCTTGATGTGATGAAGTTCCCTGTCAGAGGTTCGGAAACTTGAACCAACAGATGAAACTTCTGCCATCCATGTTGTCATTTGTAGAGATAGCAATATTTTAACTCTCTCAGGTTAACAGCCAGATACATTGTCAGTGCCCTGCATTCCCTGAATGTCAGTAGAGAGACACTTCTAAACAAATATTGGTGTTAATGAAAGATGGAACTTCTTTTATTCCTTTGTGTTGAATTCTCTGTCACATTTTCATAACACAACCTTTATTGAATGTTTTTATCAGTGTAAAAAGAATATTTTAAAGGAGTAGTATCCATTGTTTTTCAAAATGGAACACTTTCCAGTCATGTTTAAATCTCAGTTAGGTTTTAGATCCCCTGCCTGGTAAATAAATACTTTAAAAGGGTGCATGTTCTAAAAAAGGATTTTGTATGCGCAATGCACTGTTAGCCGTGACTATGTGCAAGAAAAAAAAATCAACTCATATCAATCAATACCTGATTTTTTTTTTATTTTTTGTATGATACCTTACTAGCAGGTTCTATATATATCATCTATTGCTCCTATTACGCATTTTACTTTCAGTAGGTTTGGACACCTCAATTTATAAAAATTATCAGGGATGTTAACATTAGTTTCTTCTTTTTTTTTTTTTCCTTGGAAACAAGAGAATCTGACATGTTTCAACACATCACTGTACAAGGAAAAGGGCAATTCAGAGTTTTCAGAATTTTTGTTGAGAGTCATTTAATAACAGACTTGACATTCTCTAACGGCCAGACGCTGTTTAGTGTATAGCAGATAGATTATTGTATGTAAGAAACAAAAATACAGAGTGGGAAATGAGAACATGGAATTGTACAGGTTTTAAAAACAAAAACCACTTCAGCTGAGAGGGATTAATATCATGTAGAGCTTATTAGCAGCTGGCAAGGATGATGACAGTAGCTAATGTTACAAGCTCAGTAACAAATAACTACTGGAATAGCCCCTTGAACAGCATGTCCATTCCCTGTATCTCCAAATTGTAGCTGTCAGTAAATCGAACAAGCATTGTTTAAGTTTATACAAAGAGTGCTACTGAGCCCAAACATGAACCATTCTACAACTTTCTTCTTAGATTCATGCTTCAGATTTGTAAGTAGATGTCTCTGTTTAAGTTAGAGCTCATTTAAGAGTGAAATTCATAGTTGATAAATGCAAGTTGATTTGAAAACAAAAGATAATCAGCAAATTCAGAACATGATTACCTTTGCTTAGATGATTTTAAACTGTAAATATTTTCTATGGACACATCTATGTGAACACATCAGTTTAAATTAGAGGCATGCTTTTGAAACAAGTCTCTGGGTTATCTTTGCTGGCTCAGCTCTGGTTTGTGTTGTGGAGCAGACTCTGAGCATGTGAATCTGCTTCTTTTCAGACAAAGTGAAACTGGAAGATGTACTTTAGGAACATACAAAACTTACCGCAAGCATGAATGGCTTGCAAGTTGTGGGAGCAGAATAGTGCTTGTGCTGAAAGTTTAAAAACAAAGCAAAAAGGAAAAATAAGCCTGTGAATGTCCATTTCTCACCACCAACAGTTTTGCAATACAGTTTCCCATATTACTTCACATTCCTTGCATATGTAACCTATGGGATACAGCCTTGTCTAGGACAATTTTATAACTCAAAGGTTCATTATTTTTTTGTGCGATGGTTTGACATACCAGAAAAACATGTTAAAAATTAACTTTGTATAGAACTTCTTATATAGTGCTAAATAAGAGAAAGCAAATACTTCATACCAAGAAATTATCACGTCCACAAATAACCTGTTTCTCACATTTCAAATCCTATCCTTGATTTGGGTCCAGTAGAGGGAGACAGACTCATATTTGTCAGTTCTTTCTATTTCCCTATCAGCAACTCAAGATTACTGGTGAAGTGTCTGATCTATTTCAAAGTAAAATGAAAAGTTGAGGAACAAGGAAAGTTTTATAAAGTCCTAATAGCCTCAGACTGGGCAGGATGACTTCCTTATATCTTGTTACAGCCCATTCATTATTTTTGGTATGGCATATGTGTCTCATAAAATACTTTATAGAGTCTCTTCAGATGTGGGTTCTTTGAACTTTTATGTAGTTAGAACATCTGCATAATTGTAGTGGTGGTGATGACAGTGCTTTTTCTTTGGGACAGTCTAACCGTAAACTCTTCAGCTCCGTATTATTTATCAGTTTAAAACAACTGTTAGTCCATTACAGTAGTTGTGACAAGAATACAAGATACTCAGATACTGTGATGATTTCTTAACTATCTGAAAAACAGCAAAGTAAGGATGTCAATGTCACCTCTTTTGAAATAGTTTTGTTTGCATTATAACAAATCCTGTTAAACTTTACCTAGCTCACCTTCTGCTATTAACTTGACAAATATTTTACATGATACGTTAAGCTTTTCTTAATTTCATGAGGTTCTAACATACCTGTTAATCAATTTATTTTTAACTTAGTTGCTAAAATTTAAATTTTTTTACTTATTTTTCTCCTCTTTCCTGACTTAGCAAAACTTTTCTGATAGTATGAAAATTATGTAAAACTCCTAGTTACATTGGTGTCACTAATCTTTAGTTTCAGAATTTTGATGATTTTTTTTTTTATCTTTAATGTAGGGCAGCAAATCTGCTCTGTGAGGGGAGGTAAAAGAGAGAGGATACTGACATTTGCTTCAAGAACTAGTAATAAGGGGCAGAAAGAAAACAATTTTAGAGTTTATTAAACTGCTTTTCAAGTCAGAACTTGGGCTGAGCTTTCCCTCTCATTACCCAGGATGAGTATTCTCATTTTCTGTTGAAGAAGAGAATTATAACTGATCTTTCAACTTCTGAAAATAAAAAAAAAATCCCATTAAACGTAATGAACCCTAATGATATGTTAAAATTTGTTGGCATTAGTGCAGCAGACTCTTGAGTGTTTATGGCCATTGATTTGTCTATTCCAAACAATTTCTTGCAGGATTGAGGATTAAAGAGACCAAGGAGGTTTATGAAGGAGAAGTTACAGAACTAACTCCATGTGAGACTGAAAATCCTATGGGGGGTTACGGCAAAACCATCAGCCATGTAATTATAGGACTCAAAACTGCAAAGGGAACCAAACAGTTAAAGGTGTGTACAGTAGAGTCTCAAAAGTTTCCGTAAGAATTTCATACCTGCGTTTTCTGTTTTTAGCAGTTCTTATTTGTATTTTAAGCTCTTGATCCCCATTTGTGTAGAATAATGATGCCAGGAGACTGTTTTGCTAGACAACTTTATCCTACTCCTGAGGATGTATGTTTATCTGCTCTTTGTAGAGATTTAGTTGTTAGTCTTTTCTCCTACCCATTGAAATGAGGGGTAATCCCATCACTCAATCAACAGTTCCTGTTATTTTTCTGTTTGGCAACACCCACTCATGCATGTTCAAGTGCGCTAAAGGAGAGTTTAGCACGAAGAGATTCTGATGCAGTTTTGCAGCATTACTAGCATCACAGAAAAAATGGGCGTAGCTGAGAATCTGAGCTGTGACCTGCCTCAGTCTACCATGTGCTCACACTGACTGTAGTTGTAACTTGGTGTTCGTGACAGCAAATGTACAAGAAAACTCTTGTTTTTTTGTTATCCTGATGCGCAATTGAATTTTTGAGGATGGTTTTGGGAAATTTTGCCTGCTTCAGTATAGATTGTTCTTTCTGTCACATCCCTTCTTTCTATGTGTGGAGATATGCTCTAGTGAATATGTGATAGAGAACTAGAAATTGAGCTGGTATGTTGCCAGCTCAGACCCACTTTCCCTTTGTTTTCTTGTACAAGTCTCTGTCCATATTGTGTAATTTCCCTGTCAGTTAGAGTGTGAGAGAACTGAATGCTGTCTCTGTTGTTAAGCATCATCTTCCATTTGTTCACTCTGAAAACAAGAAAATGTAGAGCAAAAATGAATAAATATGTACTAAGAGAAACAATAGCATCTAACGTATTCCATATCCGCCCTCCTTCACCCAGCTCCACAGAGGATGCAGACTCAAGAGATCAAGTAGCATAAGCCAGTGCAATAGCCAGTTCTTTGATAAAAGTATTGCTAGAAAGCAAGTGAAGCACCACATCCTAGGTATAAACATATTGTCACATTACACAAAGGCATACTTCGTTACTGCAATCATTATCATTATGTTTTTGGCTCTTAATGTCACTTTCTTTAGACAGGTATTTTTATGTAAGAAACTAAGTTTTGTGTGTCTTCTTTCAGATTTTACAATAGAGACTAAGTTGTACTCTACCAGTACTCCAGGTCTTACAGCTTTATAAAATCCTATGAGGTATTTCGGGGGGGGTGGAGTTGCAGTTTAATTTTGCCTGATAGGAGTGAGCTTTAGTCTAAGCTTCTTTTCCTCCATTACCATAACAATATGGAACTGTTTTGACCAACCGTGATGTTTGTCTCCAGCTGGACCCAAGCATCTTTGAAAGCTTGCAGAAGGAACGAGTGGAAACTGGTGATGTTATTTATATTGAAGCAAACAGCGGAGCCGTCAAGGTAAGATAAAAGTTCTGCATTTTTATGTAGGTGGATGTATTCTTGCAGGTCTTTCTCTGCCTTTGTTAGAAAGCTCTCCAATTTGTTAAGCTTAATTGACATGAAATGGTTACGTGAATGTTTTAATAAGAGCCCAGTGTTTTCCTTATCTATAAAGAAAAATATCTCTTGCACTGAAAGAGCATGGTCATCTGGTTCACAATTGAGGTCATCTGGCAAGGAAGCTATCACTGATGCTGCCTGGATGAGTTTTCTTTTCTGTAAGATCAAAACATCTTTAAGGGAAGGGGGGAAAAAAACCAAGCAACTTTAGTCATTTTCAGGCTGACATGTGCAGCGTATTTAATCTTTCTTTTATCGCTCTGGTATTTTCTCCACAAGATATATACATGTAGAAGGGAATACTGCATTAGTTAGCATTCTCTTCATATCTGATTTAGAAAGTAGTGTACAGCGATACTTGCTGTTTAATGGATGAGCATAATATTTTGTATCATATAATAAATCACCCACCTACAAAGGAGTCTTGAACAGTTCTCCCAATCTCTAGCTAATCTGCTGGATTTGTCCTTTAGCAAGAATTGCATACAGTTAAAAGAAGAGGGGAGAGAGAGAGGAGTGAAATATTCTTATTGCTAAAATATCAGGTGCATTTCACCAGAGTTTTTGAGCTTTGATCAGTAGATACAGTATGCCTATTGCTAAAGCAGGGAGTGGGATGTCTGAATTGTCTGACGCTTTTCAGTACTGGGACTGTGAACCAAGCCCTTTATCAAGTTTATGTCACTCAAGTTTTGGCACTGAAACCAATTCTATACCTGGGTTTTTCTTCTTTGCCTTTCTCCAGAGGCAAGGCAGGTGTGATACCTATGCTACGGAATTCGACCTTGAAGCCGAAGAGTATGTTCCCTTGCCAAAGGGTGATGTGCACAAGAAAAAGGAAATTATTCAGGATGTCACCCTGCATGACTTGGATGTGGCCAACGCTCGACCTCAGGTACCTGACTCCACAAATAAAGTTTTTACAGGAAAAATATTTTACATAGATTTGATGGCTTTTAAAATAATCAAGGGGATGCAGAAAGCCTTGAGATATCCTAAATTACCTTCAATAGGAAGAGCAGTAGGTGTTATCTTGAAGGCCACTCTACCTCTCCTCTCTGTTTGCAGAGAGGTCCTACTACAGTTGGCTGCCTCTTTGGCCCTTCCGTCCAGGTCAAAGAAGCGGTTGCTAGGTTAGGATTCACTTAGGAATATTTGTCAGAGGAACTTCCACATAGATATTTGGGATCTGCTACCTTCACAGTTAAAGCATAATCTAGACCTGCCTCTCTCCTTCCACATACCACTGTGCCCCATCCACTGCAAAAAAAGCTGAATGGGCTGCTCCTCTTGACCAGAGAAAAAGATTACATCTTTCTCTCTATAAGGAGAGATGTGAGGTAGCAGCAGCCAGATCTGCATAATTTTATTTATTGAAAGTCATGAACACAGATTAATTTCTTCTCTGTAGCTATGGCTTTGTGGCCATGAAATAGAAATTGCAAGCACTATGATAAATGATCACAAAGTATTTTTGACTTTGCTGTAGATTCTGTTAATGTCCCTGCTTCCTTCAGAAATATTTCATAACCTCTCATTAAACTTTCTTGTGGTTTTCACTAGAGTTCTGAATGCGCTTCAGCAAAAAAAAAGAAAATGGAACTACCCTTTACTGTATCTTAACATAGACTCGGTATTGAGGAAACTCCATCTGTCATAAAAGCCACTGTGTTTAAAGGCTCACACTCCTGTGTTGTGATTCTACAACCCCTTAACCTACTCCACTTCAAAGTAATCATCCTTTTTTTCCAACAAAATCATTTACCTGATAAAATCGAAGAATTAAAAAGTGTTAAAACTCAGCATAATTGTGTTGATAGGTTGAACAGTTACAGTGCACACAGGCCATCCCAAGTCTCTGTGTTCCCTGATGATGTTTCCAGTTCTTAATCAGCTTCTGTTAAAAGAGGATATCTCATTTTGATTTTTTATGCACTCCAAATAAGTAAGGCTAAAGAAAGAGTGAGGAGATGGATAATTAATCTGTTAGAATACCACTGTGATAAAGTTACGTACCCTTTGGCAAGTTATCAACCACTGATGAAATAAAGTATCAGGTTAAGTGTAAGAAACAACTTTTTTAACCAGTTCCCAGTTTTTAAAATTCTCATTGTTTGTGTTCACTAGAAGACTTCATAGTTGATCTGTAACTTTCTTTTCCTAGGGCGGGCAAGACATCCTTTCTATGATGGGACAATTGATGAAGCCTAAGAAAACTGAAATTACCGGTATGAATCCTTCATCATATTTCCAGACCAACATAACCTATGTTTGCTAGTTCGAAAAAAATTAAAAATCATGTTATTCACATGACATCTCTAATGATGAAAGCCTTCAAAATATTTATTCAAAAATATTCAGATTTCAGAGAGCAGTGATAAAACTGCCACAATTGCAATAGCTGGAAAGAGTACCAACATGTTATTGGTTCACATACATAGTTTCAAACTACATACTGTACTCTGCACCCATCTTCTTGGAGAGAAAGAGGTCAGAAAGGTAGTGCCATCCCCCTTCTCAAAACATTGCTCCCAGAGGGTGCATAGTTCATATTTTTCTATAGCCACACTGAGATCCAGACTGATCCCCCCCGAAATCTAAAAACCTTAGGGTGCATTTGTATGTGAAGCAACTATGCAGTGTTTCTGTGGAGCAGAAGAAAAGGTTTCTAGAGACCTTGGTTTGGTTTTGATTCCTCTATAGCAGCTGCAGTTTGACTTGATGGTCTAAGTGCACTGCTGTTTTCCTACCTACAGATCATGGAAGGAAAAAAGATCTACAGAAAGATCTACTCTCTTTTTTGCTTTGAAAGAAATGTTTCAGTAAGTGACTATATAAATTTAGATCAAAGTCGTCTTCAATATTTAACCGGAATGGTGCTCTTTTGAAGTTTTTCTTCTGTTCCAGAGGTCACTTTGCTTATTCTGAAGTCAGATTTATCCACATAACATCTTGCAGGACTTTGAGATCCAAATGTTGACAGAATTTTTATATAGCCCTATATATATATAATGCACATATAATTGTTTAAACTGTCTTGCTGAAATACAGTAGGAATATTTTATTCTTTCAGTAATGTTCTCTTCACCCATGCTTGGAAACTTGGTTAAGCTTCATGTTTTAAACTGAGGTTTGGCTGACTTTTTCTTTTCCTCTGACAGTGTTTCACAAGGTGAAGAGAGAGAGACAGACTGCTCCAGTTAAGTGCTAGAAGTTCAGGTTAGGAATAGTTTGATGCACAGATGTCTCTGCAATACAGGAGTGAAATCACGAATCTTAGTTTAGTCTTAAATGCCACATCATTTTGGTATCACAGAGATTTACTCTGTGGCAGTAAGAAACCAATCCATTAAAATTTCAAGGGGAATGTTACTCCAAGTCTTTCATAGAGACCTATAGCTCACTAGCAGAATAACTAACAATTTCTTTTGGTTCTTGTAGATAAACTTCGAGGAGAAATAAATAAAGTGGTAAATAAATACATTGATCAAGGCATTGCAGAGCTGGTCCCAGGTGTACTGTTTGTAGATGAGGTTCACATGTTGGATATTGAATGTTTCACGTACCTGCACCGAGCACTGGAATCTTCTATTTCCCCCATTGTCATCTTTGCTTCCAATCGAGGAAACTGTGTTATCAGGTATGTCTAAAGTTGAATTTTCCAGTATCATCAGTCCATAAACCATGGAGTGAGCTATGTCAGCAGAGTTTGTGATCTTTGAAGGCTTTTGTCTCAGATACTGACATCTGCGGTAACATCCTGCATAGGTTGCAAGCTGCATTAGTGCTCCAGAACTGCTCATGAGCTTCATGAGGGGAAAAGCACTTCACGCCAGACTGACTTAAATAAAGCAGAATGGAATCCTTCCTTTTCTCTAACAGCCTCTGAATTGTCTGTTTCCTGGGTGTTCCATTACACTTAGCTTTCTCTTTGGATACCTCAACACATTTCTTGCTTGTGCATTAGGGACATTGAAAGCACTAGAGCTACAAATCTCTAATATTGTTTCCTGCTTCTGGATAACTTCACTTGTTTGCTATCCTTGTTGCATCAGACTTCAGCTTCCTGTTCTTACTGTTAAAGCGTATCACAGTTCAGCCTCTCCCCACTCTCCATTCTTTCCTACTATATTTGTCTGGATTTTTGTTTCTCCAGCTTTGCCAACTAACTTATTTTTCATCTCCACTCCAATTTGTGCCTCTGCTTCAGTATTTTGCACCCACACAATGCATTCTTTGCATTTTCAGTAGAAGTGCTCTCCTCTTTGAGATTCTTCCTGAAGTTTTACTGCTAATTTGTGGTCTAGGTCAAATTATGTCTAAACAAGCTGTCATTAGCAATGATTGCTACTCTTTAAATTGATTTAATTCAGCTGTGTAACCAGCTATTCCTTTCACTCTTACTGGCTCATCTGGTATTAATCTTTCTTTGTTTGCATTGCTTAGAAGTTAAGGTGATAAGCTCTTCAGAAATGTTTGAGGTGGATGTTGCAGTGCTCTTTTTACAAAGGCATGAAAAGGCTGTCTCGTAAAAATAGAACAAACAGCTCTGTCAGCATGGACTGACAGGAACATGTCATTTAAGAAAGGAAGTTTTCCATATAATAGTTGTATCAAGTATTGGTAAACTAAATCCCTTAAAAGCAAGATCTTCACTGTATCAACTGTCTCACATAGCTGGTGAAGCTCTGATTCACCTATTGGTGGCTCTTAAAAAGGAAAGAATTAATTGTAGCTGAGTTTTAAACTCATAAGAGAATTAATTGATTCAGAAGAAACAACACCATCTATTCAAGAGTGCAGCAGGAGATGATTGCAGGGCATTTTGATTTGTCTCCCATAGAAGACTGCAACAAAAGATGAAACGCTTAAAGGTTGGCACTGAATTTAGAACTGTAGTTGTCTTACCAGCACTTTACCATTTTCACCTGTGATCTCCATAGGTCTCATGAAATGTGGCTGTCTTTCATTCTTGACTTCACAGCAATTCATGGTTGTCTTGGAAGAGCAGAGTAGATGTGCTTGTGACTTTGCTGTTGGCTGTTTTATGCCAAACAAATAAAATGGTTGAGGGTCTAGATCCTTCTCTATCCTTCATGCACAGATCTCCACCCTCTTAATTTGGTGGGTTGCAAGCATGTAATGTAAAACCACTGCGGTGGCTAGACGGGTGAGGGAAATACTGAACGAAGTAATGGTTTGTTCAGCAAGAGAACGTTCTCCCAGTTAATGATAGTGGATATAATTTCTATTAATATTGGTGAACAACTTAATGAGTTGTTCCTCTCTGGAAGATACTTTGGAACATGAGCTAAGACTATTGTATAAGATGCAATGAAGAGAAACATAAAAGCACCACCTCAGACTATTTCTGAGTGACATTTTAAGAGTTCCAGAAATAGTATTTGTTTCCTTCAGGCTGTCCAGCATAAACTAGACTGTTTCCTGTCTGTATCTGCAGAACGTGCCTGTATGGGAAGACACAAGAACTGGAAACTAGTGGATGTATAGTCCACTATTACTGATTTGAGTCAAATCAAGGTACTGAACTCAGAGCAGTAGTTGATCCATTTCTGTTTGGTTTCTCCTTTAGAGGCACAGAGGATGTAGTGTCTCCTCATGGAATACCATTGGACCTGCTGGACAGAGTGATGATTATCCGAACCATGCTGTATACACCCCAAGAAATGAAGCAGGTATAAACATTTTAAAGAGCTTCTAAAAAGTCCCTGGAATTCTAGTCTCTTGGGATAACTGCTATGTTTCTGTATATTCTGCTGCTATAGAGCTGTTTGAATCTGTATGGTCAGCAGGGTTTGTGCCAGAAAGCTTACCACTTCCTAAATACATGCTGCTTCAGTAACCATTGAGAATAAGCCGGTTAAGACTTTGCATGCACTTTTTTGTTGGATTGCCATCCACTGGTGAGTTATATTGGTAAACACCTCTAGAGCTGAAAGTGACATCTCACTTGCATGAAATGCCATGAATTGTTAGCTGACCACCTCTCTTGCACTGCTGTGCTGTCCATAGAGTTTGCAGGTTCCAGGAGATAGTTCTTTTTTTGTTGCTACGAGGTGAAGTGTTAGATTTTAGGACCAATGGTCCCACTCCTCAGGCTGTTCCTCCACATGAGAGACGAGAGAGATTACAGAACGCAACTTCATGCACTGCATTTTTGCCTCCATGCTCTCTGTACCATAGCTTTAACCTTATCGAGTAGTTTCCTGAAACTGGAAGGAGTTTTGTGCTTCTAGTCAAGTTTGGAAATGTAAGCACAGTGAGTGTTGCAGAGATACGCTTCTGAATGCCTGGAACCTTTCCTGTGGGACCATCACAACGTATTGTGTATCGATTATAATGCTTGGGTTCCATTATGATGCACCGTGTCAAAGATCCCCCTCATTAGCGTCTCAATGCTGTGAAGTGACACAATGCAGAAGACATTACAGTTTATCATGTCAATTCTTTGTATTATTTAAGAGATAGTGTCAATGGAGGAGAGCGTTGTCACGAGATAATAGTCTCCTGCTGCTGGATAAGTGCCAAGGTGAAGCTGAGGCATTTATCGAATATAAACGTAGAGACAAAGCTTCACTTCATTTGATTTGAGGAGCTTTTTGCGTACAGCTGTTGTGAACCATGCTCGGGATGATTTTTTTGTACCTAAAAGGACACTTTAATGCTTCAAAGTACGGATAGTAATAGAAGCAGCCCAGTGATTTTAATAACACGATTATGTATTTTCTGCATACAAAACAGGTATTAAAGCATGATTTCTGCTTAGTCTGGAGATGTTAAAGACTGTTGTCTAGACTTCCCTGTATTGTATGTGAATTTTGTGCAATAAGGGTAGCAGGAATATGCACTCTGAGCTATATATAGCATGTTTAACAAAGTAATACGTATAAGTAATACTTATCTAGTGTGCTGTATTATCATGCAGATAATACACTGTTAAAGAGCTAGTTTCTGAACTGCTGATTTTTCAGAAGAGCTGGCTAAGCGTTGTGGTTTCCACCCTCCCCAGGGATGAGGGAAAAAGTGTTTACAGTAGCTTTTCCTAAAGCTAAAAATAGATACAGCCTTTTATCATAAATCATGTTCCCATAGTTAGATAATCTCATTTTCCCTTAAATTAAGGCTTTTGAATGACTTGTGTTGGGAGAGGAGGAGGAGCTGTTTATTACCCTTGAATGTAACTAAATACAGTTGAGAGGAGGAGGGGGCAAGGGAGGATAGTAAGAGGTCCATTTATTTCTCTATTTTTGCTCCCATTTTTCTTTCATGCTAGGAAGAAGTTTCCCCTGGTTATGTTTCTGTGTGAGACTCCTTGTCTTATCACAACTGATGTGCTTATCAGTGCAAGAATTGTCCTTGTACTGAAAAGTTTGTTCCTAACCAGCAGAAATCCCATTGTATAGCTCTGCTCCGAGAGAGCAAGACCCACAGTTACCTTAGTGCAACCAAAACAGGGAGAAAATGGTCCTAGGTAAATTCACTGTTATAAGAATATTCTAGTCGGATATTGTGGTAATTTTTTTTTTGCCTTTGTATCAGATGGAAGAGGTAATAACTGGCACATTCTGTTCATAATGTATTTCACCTGGTAAACCTTTTCCTATTTCACAGAAGCTTGTCTATATATGTATTTGCTGGGTTAATGCCTTAGACCCTGATCCTTCAGTAAGGTTCTACAGAGTTGCTAGATAAAAAGTTTTTTTAAATAGTTGTTCTTAGAGATGTGGCATTTAAGGTGTCTTGTTTCTAGCAGAAGAATAAAGTAGCAGTATTTCAATGAATAGAAAGTGATATTTGGGTGATCTATAAGATGGAAAAAGTCTTCAATTTGAAATTGCAATTTGCAGTAGCATTTCTGATATTCAGTATTAATATCTTAGCACAACTTCGTACCATTTCAAACCACTCTTTTACTCTGTTCCCTATCCTGACTCTCCTGGCGCATTTTTATGGCTTTAATTTAAACGAGTGCTTCTTGATATCTTGTTTACAAAGCTGCCAAAGTGAAAAATACCTGTATTATATGAGGCTTGCAGTTCCAGAGTTATCTCAGCACTACAACACAACATCATTATCCAGTCTGCCCCTTATCACTCAGCTGGTAATACGGACTACCGAGAGACTTGTGCCACTTTTGTTACAGCTTTATATGCTCAGGCTTATTGGTGATATCTTGCTCTCCAACTTTGTAAAGATCTTCAAATTGGTACGAGCCTGAGACTGTTCTTGAAAGATTAGATTCTTCTTAGTGATTTTTTTTCTTCTTGCAGGAATAGGTGAATCTTAGAAAGTAACTTTTTGATTTATTTTACTATCTTATTGTCAATTGAATAAAAAGTGTGTTGTGAGTTCCTAAGGGAAGAGTATTTTTTGTAGGGATTGCTGAAGAACTCTGCTGTGTAACAGCAGCAATACACTACAAAACTTGGGAACTGATGTAGCTGTCCACAAGACTCTAGCTGTCACTGCTACTTCTTGCATACTTTTCCAATTTCCTTAAGTTCTGATCTACGAACAAAATGCACAGTATATACCTCGCTAACCACACAATTATCATGAATTAGTCCAGATATGTTACTTCATCTGCCTTTTATGGTGGTCAGTTTTTCAACATTATATTTATCTATTCAAAGACTTAGAATTCCACAAATCTGTTCTAGTTCACTGGTAAATTACACAAGGATAACTCCATACTATCTCATTTTATAGCACATCCCATCTCTAAGCTGACAGGGTTTTTAGAAGCTAAGCTAAGTAGCATAACATGCTAATAGTTTGGGCTGTTACCTGACTTACTCATTCATCCCAACAGATCATAAAACTTCGTGCTCAGACAGAAGGAATTAATATTAGTGAAGAAGCTCTAAACCATTTAGGGGAAATTGGTACCAAGACAACCTTAAGGTAAGATGAACACAGTGCAATTTTCTGTTACATCTTAAGTATGACTGCTTTTAAAAACACTGTAGGATAATTCTCTCTTGGAAGTGAGACAGCCCTCTCTCATACAGTAACATGCGGTCTATTTAGAACAGTGTTGGTGTTACAAAAGACTGGTAATCCTCCTGCTTCCTTGTTTAAAGAGTGTACATGTTAGAGGATCTTAAAGATTTTTTTTTATACTGCTGATGGAGCTGTGTTTCCTGACAAATCTCCCACCCGTATGTACATTCAATTCACTAGGATGAACTGAATTGTAATTATTCGTCCATCTCTGTTTGATCACAGGTACGCTGTGCAGTTACTGACCCCAGCTAACCTGCTTGCCAAGATTAATGGGAAAGACAGCATTGAGAAGGAGCATATTGAAGAAATAAATGAACTTTTCTATGATGCCAAATCCTCAGCAAAAATCTTGGCTGATCAACAAGAGAAGTACATGAAATGAAGAGCTTATGTTAGATGCTTTGAAGTGGCTTTAACCCTTACCCAGGACTGGCTTAATTAATAAGAAATGTTAATGGTTTGTCTCTTTTGGGACTGGAAAATATTTAAATATTGGACTGCTTTGTCAGGCCAGCATTAACTAGCAAGTGTTCCTATTTCATTGTCAACAAAAAGATTCTCTGTGATATGTGTAACATCTTAGTCTCCCTTTTATGAGTACATCTGAAATGAATAGCTCTTGACCCATCGGTTTTGTTTGTTAGATTTCATTACAGAAGAGCTCTAAGTGAGGTTGATGCTTAAGAACAGTCTATTTTCTTTAAGAATGTTTTAAAATTGTTTCCTTTTACAGATAAACATTTTTTTTGAAAAGTTTGTCTGAAGTGATTTATAATAAAATATTTCATGAATAGTGGAAGTCTGCTTATGTTTGTCCTGAGTGCTCACCTACCTAAAGAAACAGTTGAAATAAGTTAGAATTCACAAAGCAAAATATGGGTAAAGTGGATCTGCAACAAAAACAGATTTACAGCAGATGAAAGATACGCTAACAGAACCTTTCTTAAGGTATCCTTCTTAAGGACTTTTGTCTAGGTCTTTTTTTATTCTCTGAAAACTGTTTTGGAAAATGCATAGATATAGAATAATTACTACCTTACTCAAAGCATTTCTTCTAGAGTACCTTATCCTTTCTTTGAGTTTTCTTAAAGCAGATTAAATAAAAATGGAAAAATATAGCTAAACATGACAAGCATTATGTTCTTTCTCCACTTTCTTGATCAAGGGCAATCAAAAACAATTTGCAAACTAAAAATGTATTAATATTCATATATAAACATGAAAGTTAGCAGAAAGATATAAGAATAACCCAATAATTAAAGTTTGAAATTCTGTTCTGCACAGACTTTTTATGAACTTAGCCTCAGTTTCTTGTTCACAAAGCATGCTTCCTTTTCTAAAAACATGAATACATGCGTGTAACATGACTAACCTCACCTTCTTTTTAGAACCTTTAGTGATTTAAACCATTTTACGTACACTTATTTAAGTAAGTGTAGTTCTTAGGGTAAGGAGGGAGGAGGGAAGAAATAATAGCTTGCCACAGGAGCCCAGTTTTAAATACGTTTTTCCTCTTTAGCAACTGCAAAGTTGAGAAGATAAGTTCTCTGTTAACGCCTCTTGCTCATCAAAAATGTAAGCCACATTCCTAAATGAGGAAGCTCTCTGACAAAATCAAACATAAGGCTACTCAACCTTCCACAAATCCTTCACAGAAAACCATTTGTGTTTCTCACCCTGGTCGACTCTCAGTAGTATTGCATTAGGCAGACACTGGCTATTGCATTTTTCTTTTCAATTAAAAAACACCTCTGTTGTTCTTGCTTTCCAGAGTTTTTTGTTTAAGAGTTCCTGACAGTTAGAGAAGCTAAAATGACAACCATGGTATGCATGTTTATATACTTCTCACTTACATAGCTTAATTCTTGTGTATCAAATATAAGAACGCTTCCTGGTTGAGTCTTAGAATTCTGCCTTCTAAAACCAATGCATAAACTCATCTTTTTGGGGAAGGAATCTAGCTGCTAAAAACCTCTGTCCTCACTCCCATATGCTCTAGCAGCTTGTCTCTTCCTTGTGCTGAATTGCTGTTTGTGGAAATGGCTAATGATTTTTCAGTTCAAAAAAAAATAAAAATGGACTGGACAGCAGAGACTTCTGGGGAAAAAAAGAGTGGAAGTAAGCTGGATAATTTGGATTTAATAATGTTTTGATCACATTCTGCTATCTCAGTCATGTAAAAACCTGTCCCATTCTTCAAAGTGAAATTCAGTACTCTGTCAGCCAACCCTAATTAGCTTTTGCACTTTAAATAATCTTATCTACTCCTTTCTGTACATCTGCAACTAAACAACAGTGACAGAGATATTTAATGAATTATTTTTTTGTTTATCTGCAAATATTTTTGGCCAAGGAACAATCCTGCTTTCACACCTAAAAAGACCTCTCTCTTACTGAGTCCAAATGAATAAAGATTGCAAATACACCATCACACTAATTTCCAGTGTTTCTACAATATCTTTCCATTGCAGCAGGACGACGTGTTCTGTTTTTTGTGCTATGGCACATTCGGAGGAAACCCAGTGGATTAAGCTGCTGTGCGGTCAAAAGTGAACTTTTTTCTTTTACAGTTTGAAAGTCCTTCTTGGCAGTGATGAATGTTGTTATTTAAGGTTATGAGCACCATTTTTCTTTCATTTTTTTTCCTGAAGTATCTAACTGATAAATTTAGAAAGAGGTTTGACTGAGCTCTAAATAATACTGAATGACAGAGCTGTTCAAAGTCTCAATCGGAGTTTGATGGCGTTGGTTCTTTCACTGATAAATTCTGGGCTCTGCTTGCACAGCAGCAGAAGACCTTGGGGTAGCGAAGGGTGGTGCTTCCCAGAGTACCAAAACCTTAAGACCACTGTTGCCCCTGCCAACTAGCAGCAGGAGAGTGCAGAAACACTGTTTCTCCTTTGGCAAACCACTTATATCTTTGCTCACAAAACGTTCATTATAAAAATTCAAGCTCTGTAAAGCTGGCAGGAAACATCAGTTCTCACAAGCTGTAGAACAAGGAAGCCTCTGTAAAACTCGAGCTGGATAGCCTACCAGACCTCAGGTATCAAGCAAAGACCCAAGAAGTGAACCTTGCGCCACACACTGAAAATTAGCAGTTGCTATCCGACCCTAATTTGATAGCTGACTTCCATGACTGATGGTACCTGTCACTTGAGACCAGCTGCAGGAACAGAAGTGTACTTTTGCCAGAAAACAATATCTTAAAATACACATAGGGAAGATAAAATATAAAGAAAAAAGCAGCAGCAAGGAATCTAAATTGGCATTTTTCCCAACCCTTCAGCTGTTAGAAAAAAAAAAAAAAAGGCTTCATCACATAAGACCATCCTTCGGTGGAGCTGGCTAGAGCTGCGGCTCCAGGGCAGAGCAGTGGCTGGTACAAAATAACCTACAGAACGGAGCAGGAGCCCTCCTAATGGTGTGCCCAGGAAGGGTACAAACCCACTGGTGTGCTCCTCACACCCTCAGTACTGCTACTGAAGGACTTGGTGCAAATTAGCTTGTGACGAGGGCCTGATTTTTCACTTCTGCTTGTGTTAATGTTTGTACGGCAGCAAGAAAGCCCCTACCTCGTCTCTGCACCGGCCCTGGAGGACTCTCCCGAGCGTGCCATCTCTCTAACAGCCATTAAGTGTCTACCAAAGACATAAAGCTGTGATATAAAGGGAAAATCCTTCTACCCTAAATGGTGAGCGAATGTTTATCTAGCCTATTAAGTGACGTCCAGCTGACTTATTGGTGTCAAAGCTTTGCCCATGAAAATAGTCTTTCATATTACTGATAAAAATAGTTCTGCTGAAAGAATCACTACACCATATACAACAGCTACTGATGAAGGATCATGAGAAAAAATAGAAATACTTATTTGACAGAGCTGCCCCTTGAAGTGGGAAGGCACATACAGCAAGAAACATTCCCACCAAAAAAAGTTTGGGTATTAATATTAAATGCAAAAAGACAAACCATTATTTTAATTCTTTTTGTCCTATTTTCCACAAAGGTTGCACTTCTTGCATTAATCTTCTAAGCGAAGTTTTTACGACCGATTGCCTGCACACTATGAGAAGTTTCTCCATCCATTACACGCAGGGAAACGGGCCTTGCTGTGTAGGAAAATATTTGTTACATCTTATCAGGGTGACACATAATCTAACAACAATTACAGCAAGCCCATATTTTGTACTATTTCGGTTTCAACGTGAAAAATAGTTCTAATATTAAACCTGGGCTAGGTGGAGGTTATAGTAACCAGTTGAATATTATAAGCTGTGATTTCCTCTCAGCCATGGAGTAGCGCCACGCTCAGATCCTGCTCTGAGACCGTGGACACCCATAAATCCAGTATACGTGCCTCCTATGCAGATGCCACGGTGCGTTGGCGACTGGAAGTTGATTCCCCCTCCCTGTTATATATCGAGGTCAGGCACTGTCGTGTCTTTAGTTTCCCTGTGGCTAAAAGCATCTCAAAGGCACTTAACCTTTATGAGAAAACAGGAGATGCTCTGCGAGCAGACCTGACCTGGCTAGGAGACCGCTGATGTCAAGACAAAACAAGACCCCCCACATCCTAAAACCTTTATCCTAAAACCTTTCCACCTCAAAAACTGGTCCAAGCTGCCTCGATGGAAAAGTTGAAATTTTAATTCAAAATTAAGTTAAATTTGCATTTCCTTTGGTTTTGTTACAGGGGGATTGTTTGCTTGTGTTTGTGACCACAGAACAAAGCCCAAGTCTGCAGGAAGGGCAGAGCATGACCACTAGAGCCCAGCGTCACCTACCCAGCACCCAGACCACACGCGCCCTTTCAAACCAGCTGCACCACACATCTCTCGTCTGCAGCTGGAGGCGCTCCCAACAGGAGGAGGAAGGGAAGGGGACATGCAGATATCAGTCCTTCCATGTCCTGATTCCCCCGATGTGATCTGCTGGCTGCTTGGGTGTCCACACATGAGCAAACCGAGGCAGCCACAAAGGACTGCTGTGCCCGGCCAGCTCCTGAATCGGGGCAGTAAAGACCTCTTTGGGTTCACTGTTCTTGTCCAGCCTCACAGCCCAGAAGCAAATGCAAGCTTTTCCTGCCTCACATTTCACGTATTTAAAAAGAACAAATGCAAGTGCTCAGCTCCGCATTAGTTTAGGGAGCTGGGTATAAACACCAACTGGGCTCTCTGTTCGCTATCTCATCTGCTGATTGATGGCTCCACAGCCCGTGCATCACCGTGTGTATTCTAACTTCCAAGCAAGCCACTAACACCCAGCAAAGAGACCTGGGGGCAGACAAGTTTACAATGGCAGAATTCACTGACTGGAAAAAAAAAATGGATCAAATGAGCAGGCGAGGGAACAAGCAGGCTTTTTTTTTCCCCCCTTTAATCAACAAAAATTAAGAACCAATTTATTTTCCTTGTAGGTTGTTAAAAATGTTATTTGCAAGTGTTTGTTTTTAGGGTGCCAACTGAAGATTTCCAAGAGGAGAGGCCCTAACACTGCTTGCCTGACCTGCCCCTTCTCTGCCCAGCAGCCCCAGCCCAGCCCCAGCAGCCAGCACAGAGCGCGACAGATTTCTGGTGTGACACCAGGCCAACGAGGAGAAAGAGGAGTGACTGCAGCACGTTTCGGATTCAGGCAAGGAAGCAAACAGCACGCTCACATCTGCCTCCACATCTGCAGCTAACGCATGCCTTCTCTTTCCTAAGGAAACAAAAACTCACGTTCCTAAGCCTGCAATGAAAAGCAGCAAACGGCACAAGCTGAGATTTTAGCCCCAGTTCTGCACGCAGCGAGAATGTGGGGGGGGGGGCCCATTCTCCCTGAAGGCGAGGACCTCTGTCTAGCCAGTGCCAACATGGACAAAAGCAGCGTCCCCAGCCCGTCCCCAATCCCTGGACCCAGGCACTGTCCCTGCACTTGCTAATTCTGCAGCACGCTGACCTCCCCTGGGCACCACCAGCTCCTCCTGACAGGGTGCTGCAGGCTCCTGACCATCACGGCTGTGCCTGGGGGCAGTAATTTATCCCCGGCTGCCTGTCATGCTACTTCTGTCCTGTGTTATTTTTCCCCCTCGAAAGCAATGGTGAAACCAGCAGGTATCGAGCACGTTGTCATCTCAAACCATACAGCAGATTTTATTTGGCCCAGTGACATATCTAACCTCATCACCTACATTTAGGAAACTCATCTGAGCCTCAGAGCATTGTGAAAAGATGAAGCATGTGGGAAAAAAAAAAAAAAAGGCCATCTAGTAACCTTGTGTCCAGCCCAGCCATTCCCTTGGTTTGTTTCATGGTTATGGATGGAAGTCCGAGGTGGGCGCATGGCTCCACAGACTAGGATCTCTGCACCAATGCTGCAAGAGATTGTTTTTGTCCTGGAAAGCTTCCAGTCTTTACAACAAAGACAGTATATAGGTGTCAAATACAGAGAGCAAAAGCTCAGGTCTGTGCTGGAGAGGGAAGGCAGGTGAGAGCTCCAGCCACCCAAAGTATTTCAGGTTGGGCCAAGAAAAACTCAAGCACAGTGAAATTATATCCTGTTGTGTCACACGGAATTACTGCCCCTCTCCAGCGGGGAGAGTGGGATTGGAAACACCCCATGGGGCAAGTGCGCCTGCAGCAGCGGTAGTAACGCCGTGTGCCTTTCTGTTCCTGCCACGCGAAGAGCCAGGGAGGCGCAGGGACCATCGCTTGGCATCCCTCAGCCCCACCGATGCCCAGGAGCCGGGACAGGGCTCGAGGGCTCTGCTGTGAGCAGAGGAAGAGCCCTGTGTGCATCAGCACACGGCACGGGTGGAAGGGGTTTGCTGTACTCTGACCCTCAGTGCTCTGAGAAGCTGTAAGAGCCGGAAGATTGGTGGTGTCTGGTGCTAAGAGCAAAGACTGAGTCATTTCTACGTTGCAAAAATCAACTGTGTTGAGTAGTTTCCCCATTTCATTAAGATGTTTGCAGACAGGACCAAATTGTTCATAATCATCTTAGTGGAATGGTGCTACAGCAGCCAGCTCGTAACCTGATTTCTTTAATGCGATTAAGAGACAATTTGATCCCATCTGCAAAAGCAATCAAAATACTGCAACATATCTGTGCTCTGCCATAACCATAAATACGATGCAAACATGACCTCATCTCATGTTTAAAAGTGTTTTGGCAAGGGTGACAACCTCCCTGCTTGGACTTGGTGCCGTGCCCAATTCCTCGGTGCAGTACTTCAGTCAGAATTAGCAAAAGACCAGCCGCAGTCCCAGAAAGCTCTTGGAAATCTGTTTTGGTTTACAACTGACCAGATTTGCATTACTAAGTGAACACAGGCTTCACTTGTCATGAGGCTGCTGCAGATCTACATAGATTGAAGGACAGACTTGGTGTAACTTCAGTTTGTCCATTTTTGACTCAGATCACTGGGCATCCCCACCACTACACCTGCCCAAGCTGCAAGTAGTGTGTTAGTGTTAAACCCCACCTTCCTTGCATTTAGATTACATCGCACATCAGCACCACGTGTTCTAGAACTTCAGTTTTGAGGCTTATTCATGAAAGAGCTGCAGTCTCCCTCACACCACTCTGTTAAGTTATTAAGTTAAAGTTGTGCAAAATAATGGATTCTAGGAAACTATGTTTTAGAGATCACGGGCACTTTACAATGAAGACGCATCCAATACCACTACAAAAACAAAGCCTCAGACGTATAGATTCCCATGCTGAGGTTGGTAGGATTAGCAGAAATTAAGGAATTTAGATGTTGGGTATGTGCTTTCCCGAAGCAAGACAGCGCCTAGAAGGAGCCCAAGCCTCAACGAAGCCCGGCTGGGGCTGTTTAGCTTTCAAAATGGACACAGGCATTGGAGTTCCAGAGGTCCCTGTTCCTACAGCTCCAGGCCATGGAGACACCAGCCTGAAGGCTTCAGAGAGTGCTACAAGACAAAGGCTTTTTTTCATCATTTAAGCACAGAAAACCGCATCTGTGCCATCTCTGCAGGGGATACACAAGAGGTTCATCCTTTAAGTGCACGGCTCTGGATGTCCTGGGTCCAAGCCAGCCGTCCAGCCCTCATTTCTTCCTCTGTGCCTTCTCGCTAAGATCTGCACGGAGACAGGGCTCTGTCCCCCTGCCGAGCCATCCTCATCCATGCTGGGCTCAACTTATCTGGGAGGATGAGGGGACTGTTCCTCAAGGACCGGTCTCACCACCACTTATTATCAACGTTTATCACAGCCACATGGTTTGCACCGCCGCCAACTACTGTCTGCAGAAATTATCTGCTTTCGTGGAGAAGGCAGAAAGCAATCACCATTCAATTTTTGAAAGCCATCCAGAACAAAATACTTCTTACCAAGACACTGTCTAACCCTCCCTGCTTTCCTCCTGATCCTACGGGGCTTGGGATGACGGGCCGCAGAGACCGGCGCTCCCCGCTTTTACAGACAAACCCCTTTGATCCAGATTTACTCATAATCCCTGCTTTTATTAGGATAAAAACAAAAACAGATGCAGATTAGCAAATCAGTTGTAGGTACAAGGGAGCAAATACGCAGAGTAAGAGAACCAACTGCCAAACACTAATGTTAAAGAATTCAAGCCCAAGGGCTTTGTCTGAGGGAGGGACAGACAACCGCAGCGCGGAGCCAGGCAGCCTGGAAAGCTGCTGGAAACCACAGGAGAAAACTGCACTCAAGGACGTCGCTGCTTATCCCTTCAATTAAAATAGACGTGTTCCTTAAATGCGATGGAGCAGAGCCCCCTCCATGCCTCCCCCAGATCTCATGCCTGCTGCTCTCCCCGTCTCGTGGACACGGGGCCACTGGCATCTGCACACCAGGGTGGGAGATGCTGCATTCCCTGCATTTCCCTGGCTGACCCAGCATGGATGTGAATGCCCGGAGGGGCTGATTCCTGAGTGATGGCACTGGGGACTGCAGAGGAAGGGGAAGAGACCAACAATGGGACGATTTCATGGGCGTGCAGGAGCCCCTGGACATCTCCTGCTCCTGATGCAGGGCAGGTGCCCATGTGGGAGCATCGCCATGCTGCCACTGAGCCCATACCTGGGGCTTTGGGCTAACACACACACACCTTCCACACAGAAGGAGCCTTAAGTGCATGATGGGCAGCTCTGCACACTGGAGAGGAGGGCATCGTGCCCAGGAAGGCAAAACTCCTTTGGGGGAACGAGGCTGCACAGAGCTGCTGAGGAAAGGGATGGGGCTGGCTGGATCCAAAGGCCAGAGTCACGCTGCCCAGAGCAGGATCTCTGCTGCAGGGAAACTCTCAGGACTTGTAACCACATTTCCTTCTGTGGGCTGAGGAGGCAAAAAGGCTGCTCCTCTGCGCTCGCTCTGATGCAAATCCATCTCACGCAAGAGCTGTGCTGGCTTTACACCAAGGACTTCCTGTGCGGGGCTGCCTCCCGTCGCCCCCTGCCCTGCTGCACAGGAGGAGAGGGCTCCCAGGGCTGCTCCTCTCCAGGCTGGGAGGAGGCTCCCCGTCCCCTGAGACCATCAGGAGAAGGTGGGGAACACGAAGGAGCTCCAGACCCGCAGCACGCTCCCCTCTCCTGCCAGCACGGCCGGCATCACCTCCAGCTTCACTTTGTGATTAATGTTCTTCCAAACTTTCCCCAGCTCCCCGCGCTCCCACTTTCCGTCACCCTTCTCATTACGGATGTATCTTTGCATCGGGGAGAGCGGGAGGGAAAAAAAAAATTGTTCTTTCAGGGTGACAGCTGAGCGAGGGCTATATTATTAAAGGTACCAATCATAGGTGCCGAGCTATCATCGCACGATGAATGCGCTTGTCAGGAGCCGCGGCGGCGGCCGGGGGAGCGCGGCGGGACGGCGGCACTCGCGTCCTCGCTCCTCTCCCCCCGCTCTCCCTCTCCCTTTCACGCCGGCCACCTCCGCTCGCCTGAACTTGGACCTTCCGCGGCGACAATTTCTCTGGCCTCGACAGCACGATTAATTTCTCCTGCCCTCCGCGGGGCCTCCGAGTGCGGTGGAAGTCCAGCTGGCCTGCTGCTGATAAGATGTACCTTTTGATTTGTTTTGTCTTTGATTGCCTTTTCTGTCACCTACAATGGCTGGCCGCCTGGAGACCCCCACATCGCCTGACTGACGGATCTATTTATCTATAGGCTGCTCCTCGCCTTCTCCTCCCCCTCGCTCCCCTCCTTCCCCCAGCCTCTCCTCCTCCCCCAAAGCACCACCTTGTACCGCTGAAGTCCCCGTCTAATAGAAGCCGTGAAGGCTCATCCACCATAAAATACATCTGCCATCCTCCTTCTCGCCAAGATAAAAGCCTGTCAGTGTTACTTTCCAATTCCAGGCAGCTTGATTAATGGTGAAAAGCCACCGCGAGATCGACTTCTGGTTTTTACAAGCGCTGTCAGCCGGCCCAGGGTTATGCGAAACACACACTCGGAGAAAACAAAACAAAATGAGAAAAGGTTGGGTGGGGAGGGAGGAGAGGGACGGGAGGGAGGGGGCGAGGGTATCCAAATCATATTAGGCTCAAGACTAAATAAAATAGGAACCTGGAGCCATCAAACCCCTGTCAGCCGGGTGCAGAAATACGCTCCGTGGCTCATTGTACCAAGGCAAATTATGGCAATAATAAATCATTGTTGAAGGAAGATTGTTGATAATTTTTTTTTTTGGATGGTGGCATTCAATAGGGGCGCCGGGACACCTGCCACTGGGCTCGGAGCGCGAGCCGGAGCAGGTTATTAGCCTGTCACTCAGCCCCCCCTCGCCCCGCGGGGATCGCAGGCAGTGGGGCTGGAATAAAAAGTCTGGAGAGAGAGATATTAAAAAAAATTAATTAAATAGCGGATATATTCCTACAGGGGGAAAGGAAAAACAAAAAGGGAGGGGGTCAGAAGAATTACAGCACTCTTCACAGCGCTTGTTTTTGATAAAGAGTATTTTACAGCGGCCCAGCCTCGTAGTGCTTCAGCTGTTCTGCTCCGGCTGTCACCGGGACACTGCCACCTCTGGGGGGACACACAGCTGTCTGTGGAGCACAGCAATGCCCCACAGGCCGGAAAAAAATATAGCCTGGAACAGAAAGTGGAGATCTTCCTGAACCACCAGTGCAGGGCTTGAATGGTCAAGAACGGTGTTCCCTCAGGAGGCTCGCTCTGCAGCGAGCAGCACCACAATGTGCGGGGCTGCGAGCCCCGATTTGGGATCCAGCAGAGCCATCACACCTCTTGCAACGCAATACGCTTACTGCTACACCAGAGCACTTCCCACTTCTTACGAGAAGGAAGACTGCCCTCAGTCAAGTCGCTACAGCACCTCTGCACCTGCAGCAAGTTTTCCTTCCAGGCGGATGAACGCCAGCACTTCTTGCATGCTGAGCTCTGCCTGGGTCGTGCAAAAAGGTGCAAATACCCCAGACTGCCCAGCAAAATAAACCACACCTCTGCTTTCACCACACCTGCATGATCAGAGTTTAACATTGCTTCTTCTGAACTGGAAGGGCAGTTCAGCAGATTGGTTGTCAGCAGATACCATCCCACTTCTACCAGTGCAAGGAGAGAGCTGGAAGAGCAGACTTAGTTTGCAGTGACCTCACACATAACTCATTCTGTCCATTTGGAGGGGCGACATGAAACCCAACGTATTGTATTTGGCCTTTTGGGGCATACAAGGTCAGCAGCCCAGCTCTCAAAGCCAGACATTGCACTATTTGCCCATCATGCTGGGCAGGACCTCCAGCTGCCTGCTGAGATACCACCCACGCAGACTGCTTTGGGTATTACCCAAATCCCTTGATTCCTACCTGCAGCCCAAGCACCCAGCATCTCAGAGGGCAACAGCAGCCCAAGCCTTACCTTACACAAAGGCAAGGCTGATGCTATTTAAATGAATAAAGGAGAGACATCTCATGTAGAGGAGGAAGAAGGGAATAGAAGAGAAAATCCACACCAAAGAAAGAAAAAAAAAGATTTAAGGAAGGAAAATCTAGAGAACAGGGAAGTGAAAGGCAGAAATAGTCTAACAAAAGGCAGCAGAAAGCACAACCAGAGAGGGAGAATAATCCCTGTGTATACTGGAAGCAATCCCAAAGAAAGCAAGAGGAGAACCAGAAGAGAGACATGGCATTTAGCAGAAGGCTGTGTATTATGAGAGAACAGAGGAGGCAGAGAGAGATGAAGAGGAAGAGAAGAAAGGTGAAAAGGCACCAGACAGACAAGCAACTCCCAGAGGGCACAGCAGGCTGCCCGGCAATGCTCTTCTAGGAAGCTGATGCCAGCAAAAGAAGAAAAAGAAAAGAAAAAAGTGTTCCGAGCACAGAAGCAAATCCATCAAAACCCCAGACAGAGGTTTTGCTTCACGTTGTGAATTAAATCATGCATTCAGTTTGTATTAGAGACACCTCCGCAGCCACACGCTTTCTGAACCAGCACGCACACGGGACCTCAAACCCTGCACCCCTTTTATCCCATCGTATCCTCAGGCAGCTGCATTTCCCTCCTTTACCTCACTAACCAAGAGCCGTCATAACCCAGCCCACCACAGGCTCCCCTACACCTCAGCCACGGCACCAGACCCTCATCGCCCGGCCCACGACCACCAGGCAGCGGGGACGGGACCCCCGCTATGGGGAGGAGGGCCAGAGGGCCCTCGGCACCACAACGTCCCCATTGTTGGAGCTCCCCTTGATCGTCCGGACGGTGAGAGCCGTCAGACGGGGCCGGCGCCCGGCCCCCGCAGATGTGAGGGATGGCAAATGGGAGCTGACAGAGGGGAGCAGCGGGGCAGGGCCGAGCGGACGTGGGAGGAAGCAGCAGAAGGCCAGCAGGTAGGGCCACCGCCGCGTGCGCTCGTCATGAGGAGGAAGCCATCGGAGGCTCCCTTTGGAGCGGGAGCACGAGGCAGCTTTTCCATCTGGGCGAAGTTAATGACTTCCACACGCAACGGGCTGGCTGATGAGTCTCGCATATGCGCGGCAGACGTGCCCAAAGCCTGCAGAGATCGCAGGGAGGCACGGGCTTGGGCTCCTGCTCCCATCCTGCCTGTGACCATCCCCATGGCACGGCCCCTGCCCTGGGGCACCGCTCGCACCCTTCTTCCCAGAGCTCCCCATACCCAACACAGCCGCAGCTCCTCCCGGCCAGGAGACCCCACAGCAGTGAGAATGGTGGTGCCAGAAGCTGGGAAAGTCAAACTAAAACATAGTACTCAGGAAAGCACTATAAAATGCTTTTACACGTTAAATTTTGAAGCAGTCACATTACTTCTGTATTCCATTATTTGAGAAAAGCTTTCCCTAAAACATTCCAATCTGCATTATTTACATTAAAACACTAGGCAGCTATAATTCCTGCTTATTGCCAGCCAATTTTACTTAGTCTTTAATACTGCACTGCTAACAACGTTACAATAAGTCTATATCGAAATCTCACTGCCTTTTTTTCTTCACAGCTAGTTCTCCTAAAGCAAAGTTGTGTGTATCTGCACTATTACGTCTATATTTAAATTCTATTTCGGAGCCATAAGATATAACCTTCTCTGTATACATGTTAGCAATATTTATGTTTCTTATTTTCAGTATCTTACTCCCTCCTGGATAAATGTATTTCTTTTCTCCTGTAGCACAAGATTCTTCGCATGAAATGCAATTTCACTTCTAATGTAGTCCATATTTTTAAAACGATACAGTAAAAGAAATATTATTTCATAAATATAACAATTCTCCTTATGCTCTGTAATTATACCTAGCACTGTTTCTCATCATTAGAAAACCAAGACATTTTAGCTCAAGCAACAGCTCTGGAAGATATTTCACTTTTCCTGAGAAACTCAGGAGCTTTCTTCTAAAAACGAGATTCCCTTCGCTCTTCACTGGCTTATTTTTCTTTTTTCCCCTTATTATTATTATATTTATTTTTAAATTCAACACCTTCCTTGTGACCATGTCCCATGCTGGGCTTGAACACCATGTGCTGTCAAGCCTGCCGGGCCGCTCCGTGAGCGGAGGGAGGCAGCCGAGTCCGTCACACACCTCTCCACGTCCACACAGCAATTCGCATATTCATGCGGCAAGAATTGAAAAAGGGCCCGCGCTCGCTGCTATCACACCTTTTTCCCTCCCACCAAGCGCCAGTGCGGTGTGTGGCTTTGCCCTGTCGCTGCAGCCACAAGCCGGCTGCCTCGAGGGGCAGACAGAGACAGACAGCAAGCACTGCCTGATCAATGGACTTCTGCCCAACCCTTTATCACAAACAATAGGACAACCCAGAATATTTTTAGTTAGATATTGAGACCTACGAAGCTAACTGCACAGAGGCCCAGGACGATCCCCCAGCACCAGAGACACCTTCTGTGCGTCCCAAGCAGCAACGCCGAGCCCTGCTTCAGCTTCTCTCTTCTTTTATCATCCCCAATGCTCGTTAAGTCCGAGAGCTCCGCGTGGGTTTCCGACCACTGACCGCAGGAGTGATGTGCTCAAGCTCAGTATTAATGTAAAGAACCATAGCAGCAGAGTTATTGAACGGCTCCGGCCCGCCTGGACATCTATATTGCACTAACTTGGATACAGGTGATAGGCACCTAAGATTAGAGAGACCGATAACTGTATATTCCTAAAGGGCCCTGTCCTTCTGGATAGATTTTTCAGAGGATGAAATTTACTTTGTCTAATCCAGAAAGCAAGGTCTTTCCAGCAGTATTCAGACATATTACTAGTTTTTAGGGATACTGGACACCCTGCCTCACCTACAAGCAGAGCAGAACCACCCCACCCTACTCCCCAAATCCCTTGGGCCCTCCTCCCACTCACAGAGGCATTTGGCAAGAACCACACCAGTCTCCTGCCAGAGGATTTTACAAGAGAAAGGCAAAGCTGCCCTATCAGAGCTGCAGGGTAAAGGCACGAGGCAGCATCCTCCTGGAGCCTGGCGTTACCGACCTGGGGTGCCTGCCTGCGACTGCATACTGGTGGATGGAGAGCACGAAGAGACAGCTCTGTGCAGGCCCCCAGCCTTTTGCAGCCTCGTGCTCGACTCTCAAAGGCCTGCAGGTTGCGTTTTGAAAGCAGGGTGCAGGCTGCGTGCTGTAGTTTAGCCTCCCATAAGCACACCGGGGCTGTGCTCAGCACAGGCAGTTTGGATCCAGTTGGGTCTTCCCGCTGTATTTGCGAAACATTTCCCAGGAAACCCATGTGCCAGCAGAAAGCCACCCAGCACTCAAGGCAGCAGACAGCTTTAGGGGTGTTATTAATAACACTCAGTGAAAGGAAGGGCAAAATCCATAGGATTGATTCATCGTACACTGCACCACTCTTCTGTAAAGATTTCTCCCCACGCAAATGCTTCAGAGCATTAACATAAACAAATCCCCACATTCCACCATGAGAAAAATAAAGTCTAACAGGCAGCCAGAGGGAGGTTAACTGACAGCCAGCCACAGGGTAACAGAGACAGAGCGCACCCTTGCCAGTTCCCCTGTGCCAATCCCCTCGCAACAGCATCTTCCTGTTAGTGTAGAGATGCAAAACCAAATTCCTTTCACACAAGCATCTCCCACTACAGAGCCATCTGTGGACACACAAAGAGCCTGAAGCAGGACAGAGGCTTTTACCTGGCTTTTTCAATTTAAAGGCTGAAGCCCAGGCTAAATGATCGTAACTCCTGCTTGTTTCTACAGGACGTTTTTACTTCATTATACTCGTACAAAGCTCCCTGGGCTGCAGCAACGTGACAGCCTTTGCGTTTATTGAGTCAAAAACAGGCAATTTCATTATTTCTTTCATGACACCTTTGAGAACCCCACCAGCATCAATCTGTCACCTCTGCTTAGTCAGATGACACAGATTTGAGCTGACTTTATAGCAAGTACTTTTAAGAACTGAGAACACAGAGAAACAGTCTTGCCTTCTCTTATAGTAAACGTAAAGTGTTAAACTTGATGAATTGCAGGCACTCAAAGCTCTGACCATTGCTTAATGAACTATGCATAACGGAAACGCTCTCTGGAGAAGTACAGATATTCTACAAAGATGAAATAGCATCGAGGCTGTGATCTCTCAGCAATTCCACGGGAACAAAGAAAAGCATGACCACGCTGGCACACGGACCGCTCAACTCTCTGACCCTCTTCTTACTACAGGCTTGAGCTCACTGCTGACACACTGATTTTAGGCTTAAGGACACAATGAAGTGCACTACTTCTACTTCATTAATTAGAAGCTCATGGTTATGGTTAAAAGACACCTATTTTATATGCATACACGCGTGCAGTTTGGATCTGTGTTTCCGTTTCTACAGAGTTGGCATTTCTTCCACATGCTTCAAGAAGAGACAACATCAGTGGAAAAGGGAAGCCAAGTACAGGAACGGCACGGCACAGACACACATCTGAGGCAGGACTCTTGCAGAGACCAACTGGCTGACCAGAGACAAGTCCCGGTCTTCATTCTCTGCACCACCGCTTTATTTTCCACCCAATTGTTTTCATTTTTTTAAAATTCAGACTGACATCTTCAGAGCCAAAATATCTCTCATGCTGTAATTATAATCACCATCCACCAAAATGGGTGCTCCCATGCAAAACAAGCAACTCAATGCAAATAACAGCTGAGAATCCACTTCATAAAACCAGAAACCCTTTGGTATATTTGCCATACAACTGGAATGAGATACCCTTCGCCATTACAGTTTAAAGGATCATGCAAACTTCCAGCTATCCACTACAGAAGGACAGATACAAGCATTCAAAGCTAAATAAAAATAGCAGCAACGCATCACTTGCAGAAAGTTGTGTTAGGCTAGGGTATCATCATTAAATGAGATAAGACTTCACCCAAACATTGGCTTGCTTCCCCCAGCCCATACTACTCAATAGGAGAAACTGAGCTAATAAAACAGATCTTTTCTACCTACCTAAGAAAGTTAAAATGTTCCCTTTCTAAATCTCTCTTCTGGCCAAGGGTTATGCAAAGCAAGAGGGGCCTGGTTAAATTGTAAGATAAATTTGTATTCCTTTTTTTTTTTTTAAGAAGGAAAAAGTTGCCAGTTCAAACTCCATCCTCAAGAAGCCTTAGAGAATTAAGTTCCTTTTCTGAATATCTTCAACAAACAAATATCCATACCTCACAAGTTCTACAGCCACAGAAAGCAAAGATGACTTTGTACGTGGGAAAGGGAACACCAGGCCAGTCTGGGATACCAACAATAAACAAAACATCAATTTCTACAGCACACAGGTATTCATGGCTTTGTCTTTCTGAGGAAATCCAGTCGGCAGACGCCCCTTTGTGACCTTAACTACCACCACCATAATACACTCACCATTTGTTGTCAGCAAAATCCTGGAGCTCAGGAACATTCTTAGAGGTGCTCATCTTAGGCATGGGCACACCATACCAACACAGATCAGCTTCACATCTCCTCTCCTCACTGCCTTAGGCATTACTTTTCCCCACAGCTCCTTCACATTGCTATCACTTCTCACCCCACTCCCACCACCTGCTCTCCACAGCTGAGCTCTGCAGTCCCAAACCATCATATAAATGACTACACCTGTGGCCAGGGTGAGCCTTTGCACTAGCTGCATTAGGAACGGTTCTGCGGCCCTTTGGAATGCAGCAGCTGCGATTCCTTGTTCTTCTGCTGGCAAAAAAAAAAAAAAACAGCAATTTAAACAAAAACACAATTCCCACTTACATCATGATGTTAATCATGCAAAATATTCTTCTCACTAAGTTTTCTGCTCCTGAATGCCTGGAGCTGCCTTTTTTTTATACACCTTCACACCACAGGTATACAGAAGAGGCACACCAAAGCTGAAAGAACATCAACTGGCTAAAGGCATGCTGAGGACTGAAGTGGGTAAGAGCCATCTCAGGTGGCTAATACTCCTGCAGCAGTGCTCACACCGTTTTTGGAACCATCCACCTCAGCCTTAATCTATGAGAAGGGCAATCTGGGCTGATACGTGTGCCGCGTATCCTGATTTTCTCTAAGGCAATGCAAAAAGATCTGAAACATAGCTTTTAAAAAATTTATATCCTAACTGTTCTTCTGTTTTATTTGCTCCTATTTTAAGCTCTCAGGTATTCATATTGCTGCAAGATTGTCTGGCCCAGTCTTCTTGTTCTCCAACAAGAAATATCTGAGTAGGCATCCCACCTCTGACAGCCCGCTCTGCAATGACAAAGTATATCATGTCTGTGCTCATTCAGCCTCCAGCCCCTCTCATACAACTGCCAAAGGAGGTGCCAATTGTCAGGGTATTTCCTTTCTGCCAAGCACTGCCAGCTTGGCCAGCATCACATTAGCAATAGCCAGAGGATTGTTAGAACCTGGCCCGCTGAAGAGTTTCAATTTTAGCAGATCCATGCAGTCGTATGCTACAAAACAGCAGCTTAAAGTCTAGCTGACTAATTAGGTCCCCAGCTTAGAATATTGATTTTGTTTTTAAATGCTTCTTTTCTTGCCTTCTTTCCAATCCCATTGACTGTCTCAATCTAGGCT
This sequence comes from Anser cygnoides, assembly GCF_040182565.1. Taxonomy (NCBI): domain Eukaryota; kingdom Metazoa; phylum Chordata; class Aves; order Anseriformes; family Anatidae; genus Anser; species Anser cygnoides. The sequence goes on along the minus strand of NC_089882.1, from coordinate 14,096,415 downwards.
TAAATTGTATAGCAATATTGAGCAGACTAAGTAGCTGTAACACGCTGCCTGTTTGACACTTAGAAGGCTTGAAAAATATTAGACAATGTTCTAAGTATTTATAAACACTGTAAAAGGAAGAGATTGTTTTTAGCATCTCAGATTAAAACCACCTCAAGCTTGGCCCTGATTCTAGGACCTACAAAGAAACATCGGTAAACTCTGTTTCCAAACTTTTTACATTGTATGACACCCATCAGTGTAGCCGCAAAGTGAAGAAAAAAGAAAAAAAAAAAAGAGAGAGAGAGAACACACATTCAGTACAGATTTAATGCTTATTTTACTGCTCTCTTCCAAATTGCAGAACCCGGTGCCTTGAATTGCAGTGTAACATTGCCACCAGGCGGGCAAACGCTCTCCTTCAGCGTGCCAGCACCCGTCCTTCAGGGAGGCTTGATGAAGCTGGAAGGGCCTGGGTTTCACAGGCCCGAGCCCCCCTAACAAGCAGGCATTGTTTGAACACCTGCACATCTCCCTGTGCAGCTGGGAGGGTGCCAGCACCGCCGCTCGCTGCTGGCCACGGTTCAAACCGTGACCTTTCCAGGCAGGAAGCAGGCGAAGGCTGGAGTTTCATGTCAGAAAGCTGGCAGAAGGAGCAGCGAGAGAGAAACCGAGACAGCAGGCCACCTGAGCCACATACCGAACAGAAGTTTCAGAAATGTCACTGGTCTCCCTCCCCGTCCACTTCTTCTGAAAGCCCCTTCTTTGTCGGGGAGAACACCCAGCAGCCAGCACGCATTTGGAAAGATGCGCACGAGCTGCGGGAAAGACGCAGCAGCTCGGCCAGCACACAAGGATATGTGAGTTTTAGCATTGGGGGCAGTGAGGATGCAGCACTGATGTCACACAGTGTCAGTAAGCAAGTAGCAGCTTTACAGAAACTTGTGTGAAGCTCCCCAAACTCAGAATAAAAAAAATCAAGGCAGCCTAAGGCTTGATATTCTTTGCTGCTAATGAAGAACAATTAGGAAAAACAGCTACTAAGCCACTCTGCTTCCTCCTTTACTGAAAGCTTCTTGCTAAATCTATTTCACACATGATCACAGGTATACAGTGTATGGACAGGGCTCTCCTTGGAAGAAGTCTAGGGAATGCAGTCATGAAACCTTTCATAAAGTAAAGCAACAACCTTTACAGTTGCAGCCAAAAGGATTTAAAAAAAAAATCCAGCAACAAACAAAATAGTTGAGTTTGGTAAACAACAGGACCTTTTCCTGCCTCAAAACTACGTGGACATAGGCCTTAGGAACAGGTGAACTGCTAAATAATCTAGAGTGTATTTAAAGCTTCCTGAATAACGGGTGACAAATCAAGCACCCATCACTTACCTAGCAGCACAAGCTTTATGAGCTTTCACATGAAATCTGCTGTGAAGAACAAAAAGCTACACAAAGAATTTCACTTAAAACCCTACCAGCAGAAAGAGGATCTCAAACTTTGCCTTAGTGTTAGTATTTCAAACAGGTCTCTTGTGGATAACTCGTCACCTCTGCACTAACTTCACTTACTTCTGTGATCATAGATGTGATTACATAATATTCCTGCAGGTTATTAATGCAAATTTCATAGAAAAAAGGGAGAAATCCATGTACTATTTAAAATGACTTCAAAAGTGACCAAAATCTTGGCTGCATTTCTGGCAAATGGTATTTAAATTAGCTTAGGTATCTACTTCAGGAAGTTGTTGTGTTTCTTCGATTGTTTTTTAATACTAACTCCAACTTCAGTTCGAAAACTCGGGGCAAAACAATATTGGGCTATCAGCAGCCCTCGAGTTTTGTTGCAATTAATGCCCTAGTATTAATGTCATACAAAAAAAAAGACTGGTACTTTATGTGATACGAAAAAAGTTTGTTAAACTGATGTACCATTTTTTGCTCTCCTGCTATTTACTTGTGAAGCACTTTTTGAAATGTCTCTTCTGGAACAGGAAAGCCCAGAGGAATGGCTAAGGCCTTGTTATTCTGACAAGCTATTGTTAAGAGAAGGTCTTGGAGCAAGTACAAACTTTATTTTACACTGACGCTCTAAACAGCTGTTTTGAGAGGGATCTCTTTCACAGTATTTTGGGCAGGTAACAGCATTCAACAATTACTAGAATTGTAACGCTATTCAAAACACTAAAAGCCAAGCATTAGCTCCAAAGATGTACTTTATTTCAGTATAAAGCAGATTGTTTAGGCATTATTTCTTTTTGTGAACATCCACTGTATGATCAGCAGGTCCTGCTTTGAGGACATAGCTGCTTGATAATAGACAAAGACTCCAGCACAAGACAACAAAAAATACAGATGCACAGAACAAGTGCTGCTTAGACACTCGAGCTGATGGTCTAAACTGCAACCAGTTCGAACAGATGATAGGACCAAAAATGTAAGTACAGCTCCAGCCCAGCCAGAACTGCATACCCAGAAGTGGAGTCCTTTTTATTACAAATAAAAAAAAATCACATTGGGCTTCCTGAAAAAAACAACAACAAAAAAAACAAATAAAAAGAACCACACCATACTCCTTCCCTCTCCCTTTAAAGTCACTTTTGAACAGTCCCTGACTTCACATCAAAATTGTGCTGTGGCATGCCAGTATTTTATAAAATACAGGAGAATTACAGAACGTAGTGTGAATTAATAATGAACAGTTGGTAGTAAGCATTTCACAGATATTTTTATCTCAATACTTCTGTTCCTTTTCCAATTGTGATCTTTTCCCCAGGACTTAACACCTATCCATAAAAGTCAATCTCATTCTGGATTTGCAGAATTCTCATGCATTTGGTATCTGAGCTCAGTGCATTAACAAGTGTTTCTGGATGTCATCTGTGCCCCTTGGGTACATAGCCGAGTCCCATCACTCTGAGCAGAAAAAGTAATTCATATACTGTCAGTCAGCACAACATGCAAAAATGCACAGAAGGCATGTTCATGCAGTGTTGAGAAACATTCCAACATTGTAACTTATTCTGGTTTCTGTGTTGTCCAATACTGATGGAGAAAAATTATATTTACAACACTCATACATGAATATTTCCATTTGGTCCTAGCCACCTAATTAGTATTAACAATCTAAAAAAATGGATAACTTAAGGATTATTCTGGTCCATTGAAGCCTTTTATAGCAAGTTCTCCATTTTGAAGGCATGATGCTGGAAAAGGAGTCCCAATACCTTCTGAAAAAGTATTCTTTTTATGCACCGTTCAAGGCAATGAGATTATAAGATGGAAAAGCCTCCTACATGACTATAGAAAAAGGAGACAGGTATGAACATTCTTTCACACTCCTTGTATGATATGAGTGAGACTCAAAATTCACTAGATATGAGTAGTCAGATAATGTCCTGATTGCTACGAGACCAGATTTTTTTTTTTTTTAAATCAATGAAAACTACCTTTAGCAAAGGGTACAAGCAGATACGCATCTAATCAGCCATAACATCCATTTCTTTCAGCTAGCATCAGAACTAGGACTACAGTTAATGGCAAGGAGAACTAATTAAAAGGTTTTTACAAAGCTGCCGGTATTACCAAGTTTCAGAAGGTGCAACTCCTAGGCACAGACTCTGGCAGAATCTCAATTGACCTGAGTTTTCTGCTTATGGAGGGGGGGTGATGGGAAAGATGACATTCCTATCTCTTACCAAAACTTGACAACAATCTCAAGCCAGTATTCAACATCTGTCAAGGTCTAGCTCAGTAATTACGAGACAAGACATTTGGAATTAGAGATAATGTTTAGTGAAAAGAAATGACTGCCTCCCAAATCTGCCATATTTGAACAAAAAAGACCCCACAAAACTGAACATATTAAACACTGTTTGTGCTTACAACCATAATTATGGAACTCAAGCATTAGGGGGAGAGATTTCTCACCACTACTGCAAAGGAGCTACAAAAACATGTTTAATGGGGGAAAAAAAATGCCTTCCAAACATTCAACCCTCCCCACAATTATTTATTAAAACCTGCAAAGGCTTCAGGTATACTAATTTTCAAAGGGGATGAAAAAATTCAAGAGTCATTGAACTAAATCCAATTCAGAAAGCTGATTCTCTTAACACATAATTAAAAAACAATTTTCTTAAAAAAAATTTTTTTGCACATTTTCCCCCAGCAATCTATAAAATGCAAACAGTATGCTAGAAAAGTTTTAACATAAGGGAATGCGCTTTGGAAACATTATTAAAATATGTGTTCCTATAGAATGACATTATCAACTTTACATTACTTCTTTGCATCTGATTGAACACTTTTGAGAGTGTTTATCCCCTCTTTCCTTGGGTCCATGAGAAGCTAGGCTTAGAAAAGAAGAGCTCCCATACTGCCAACTTCACTCTGTTCCTTTACAAAAATTTCAAAGTACTGATAAATGATAGTGACAGCGAGCAAGATTCCAGTTCCAGACCCAATTGCCCCAAGGAAGTCTGCCAACACAGAGAGGGCGCCAATACAGAGACCACCAAATGCAGCAGCTGTAGGGATGTACCTGTAAAACAAGGTGGGAATAGAAAAGGTACCCTTAGAGCTTGCTCAGGATATTTCAAATGTAATAGTTTCCATATACTGCTAATCCTATGGGAGGTATCTAAATCAGAGGCTAGTTTTTCCCATAGAAAACCAATCCCACAGAGAAATGACTGCATAGATAATCTAAATCAGGTGCTTAAAAAAAAGACAAATTAAATGAATGGAAAAAAAACAATGGCAGGATATTCTTTACTGTTATAGGTCCACCAATCCAAGATAAGGCACATGCAATAGCATAATAGGAAAATTCAACCTGACTGGAAGGGAAAAACATGCTAAGCTAAGACAAGAAAGTATTCCAATCTACCATGTAATTAAGCATAAATTTATGGCTACTAGATCTTCAAGTCACTTGCAGATGACTGAAACATGAAGTTGCAATAACATTTGTGTAACATGAAGGGTGCACAGGTTCCACCCTGTAATCAGAAAAGCTAGGGATCAACCGCTGCCTACTTTTACACCTACTGCATTTAAGTAGCTATTAATTTGAGAAACGATTACTTTGAAAACAGTACCCTTAAGACACATTAACAATTACATTAAAAATACCATTCATCAGTTTGAAGCAGTAAAGTATAGACAAACTCTCACCATTCAGGCATAGTTTCTAACTGCAAGGCTGTGTTGTGCAAATCCAGCTATTAATGAGGCTGCATTCTGAGTCTCATGCATGCAACAAAGCTTCAGGAATAGCCATGCTCTGGAGTCCAGAAAACGGAACTCAAAGCAAAATTTGCAGTGTGCTTTCCTGTAACACTCTGCATAAATAACCAATGAAATGCGTAGCTTACCTGTTTAGTTCATGTACCATTGAAGTTTCTCTGTGGCCTCGCATTACCATTTGTTGTTCTTTCAATTGTTTGGCAACCTGTATTGAATCAAGGAACAGAGCGAGTTATTTTAGTGCCATTTGCCAAGGTCACAGAACCTAATACTATGAGAAAAAAGAAGCAAGACATTTCAAGTAAACAGTGTTTTTGTTGTTTTACTGTATATTTTTCATGTGATTTAAAAATATCCAGTATTTTAGCTTTGGATAGACTGCAGTCACAGGCACTTCTCTACGATGTCAATTATGCAAAGTTTTTTTGATAATTCAAGTCCTGTTGAAAATAGGAAAATGCAGAAATCGGTAGGCTATCCTACATGTAATTCAGTTCATGTTTTGCTACCTACCATCTCCTACTTAGGGTTTAGTGGACATCAGTAAGAACATCCCATGAAGTGTCCATTCTTACAGTTCAGTTTCCCACAATCAGTTGAGCTAACTAGTTATTTGTGGGACCATATTAGAAATGAAGTGACTGAGAAAGAATCCCTTCTTGGCACATTAATCTTTAAATGGATTTCTGCAATTGTATGGTATTACAATAGAGCCCTGCAAACATCTACCAACAACTGAGGGGAACTGGAACTCTAGCAGAGGAAGTTGCCTGTCACTCGGTCAAACGTACTGGGAAAACACTTTCTGATCATTAAGCTACCAGTTTTCCACTATATTGTGAACTTTTAAGTAGTGATTTATCTATTTTCATTTTTGACCTTGTTTATAACTTTTCTCCAGTATCCAGAAAGTATACTGAAGTGTTACAAGCTGCATGTTGGTTTAAACTGAAAGAAAATCTAGCTATACTTAGCTGTGAGTGCCTCCCTGCACCTCTGATAACAAGCAGCTGGATGCAAGGCTGAGAGAGTGCTCGTGCTGCTAACAGTAACTATTCAACTATCACGTATTTATTAAAGAACAGATTAAACCGTTCTATCTGGCTGTCAAACTTGATTTCCTACCCCAAACCACGTAATACAAGCACACCACGATGACAACTATTTCCCATCTTGTTTTCCAATTTCAATTTCAGAATGATATAGTTGCTGGGTATCGAATATCTTGTAGCAAATGGAAATTTAAAAAGCTAGTCACAGGTACATTACTACACTGCACTACATTGTCTGTTATCAGGTCTCTCTAGTTAAAAAGAACAGCTTGTAGTTAACCTTCCCCAATACAAACGAAAAACTTTTTATGCCAGACAGGAACTTGCAGGTAAAACTTAAATATCCGTAAGTGGCAGCTGCCTTGCACACAGCATAGCTGTCATTTGGCACTAAAGAGTTTTCAGTGTGTGTGTTACCTGGCCTCCCCTCGCACTGATCAGATTCACGTAGCAATGTCAGAAGTTTCCTAATGCCAATAAAAGCAACTATTTGTCTATTGTTGTTGTTGCTTTTGAAAAAAAGTCAACAAAGAAAACAGGGCAAAAAATACCTGCATTCTACCTTTATCCTCCCCACTTAAAAAAAAGCCCTTTCTGATCCAGAATCAAAATCACTATATACATAAATGACAAATATTACTCAGGTGATTACCAGCCTAACAGCTATTTCAGGAGAAAGTCAGCATTTATATTAAAACAGCCCCTCTGTTTTCATCATGTAAGCTTACATCATTCGTCATTTTAAACTTACATCTTTGGCAGAGGAGCCAGAGACTTCGATCCATGTTTTAGAGAAGAAAGCACAGGAGCCCAACATAAATACAATATAAACAACTGCATGGACGGGGTCTTCTAACACTGAAGAAAAGGACTCTGGAGGTGACAAATAATAACAAAGTCCACCAACAGGATACGCACGAGCAGGGCCGCCAGATGACGTGTCCTAGAAGAAGGAAGCAAGCAGTCAACAATTTTCTCACTATTTCTTAGCCATAAAGCTAAGACTGGAGTTATATATCACCTTTATGTCACTGTATATCACTGTCTTTACAGCAGCACACAAAGATAAAACTTTACTATCATAAGCAGTTTCTAATGTGGAAACAGAAAACAATAAGGAACAGTAAAAATACCCGCCCTAGTTAAATGGGGACTTAACATCTACACTCATCACAGCAAGTCTCATACTCCACCAGTTAAAACAAATTACTAATCTAGGAGTTTCAGTGTACATGACCACCTGTAGAAATGTGCCTTTATGTTTACAGAGACCATCTCTTCAATTACACATTAACAGCACTCTTACAGAGCTGTATGCAAGATTAAAAGGAATAATACTCACAGACCAAGTGCCCAGCAGGCTAACCAGTAAGTTGCCACTGAAGCGTGCAGAAAGCATCTGGGAGATGACGTACAAGTTTGACACCAGAGCAGACTGAAGAATAATGGGAATGTTGGAAGTATAGAACAACTTGATAGGGTAGGTGTTGTACTGGCCACGGTAACGAGCAGATTTGATAGGAAGATCCACTCTGAAGCCCTGAAAAGTTTCCAAAGGAAAGTCCCACATTATACCTTGATGACATGAACCTATTCCGCGGGTGATGAATTGCAAGTGCAAAGCTTTGACAGCAACAGAAAACAACATGCAGTTAATTTTTGCAAGTACACATAGTCTATCCACAGGACTATCTGTGAAAACATTTTTACAAGGGGCCTGAAAGCCTGCAGGATTGTCTAAATTCATGCAAGATATGAAACACTTTGATGTCAGAAGAGATCTAAAGTTGCAAGAAGACTGAACATTGTGTCCAGTAAAAAAAAAACATAAAACTACTCAAAACTTCTGATGTTCTCCAGTAGCTCCCTGCAACAAACAAGTAAGTGATACACAGACTTAAAGACTTCAAAGTATTTTCCAGCAAAAAGCAACAGCACTTTTGTTAGGCTACATTACACACACACATTTACCACCCTCCCCAGCAGCTCTCGAATCTTCTGAATGACTACAGTAATCATAGAAACTGATTAAAATAAGCTACTATTAAATAAACATGTAGATGCTGCAGGCATAAAAATGAATCTTCTGAAAGTGAAAATATAACTTCTTGTAAGAAGCAGCAGATTACAGACCTTTTTCCATAAAAATAGTTTTACAGTCCTCTTTATTCCAACTGACCTGGAAGTAAATTACAATAGCAAACACAAAGATGGTGGCGATCAGATTCATAAGGTTGGGGAGATTCTGACGGTAAAAGGCCTCGCGGAGAGCTCTGACTTTGTCTGTACGAGTAGCCAGAAGATGGAACAGAGCAATGATGGCACCCTCAAATTCCATGCCTTGGAAAGAAAAAGAAATAAGTCAAGTTAAGCATGCTTGGTTTATCTCCAGACTTCAGTGCTTTGTCCCATTAGGCATCCTTCCAAAATACAGGATTCATACGGGGATTTCCCCAAGCTTTTTCACCTTGAGGACACAGTTTTGCAACTGTCATTCTTCACATCAGTTGTATTCTTTCCAAGAATTTTTGGAAATCCCCCGGTAGCAGCCTGGAAACTAATCGCTATCCAAAGACCAAATGGGGTAACTTTACAGCTCTCTAAAAGCATTGACACTTATGAAGTTCTTTCAAAAAAAGTTTTTTTTTTTGTTTCAAAGAAAGTTTTTTTTCACTGTACTATTTTTAGAAGACTAGAGGGGGCAGGTAACTTGGTTTATTATGTTTTATATAATAAAATAATTAAACTCTAATGCAAATAAAGAAAAGACTATGCCATATTACCTCGTCCTGTGTTCACTGTGGTGGGGCTGAATGCCTTCCATACAATAGTCTCACAGATATTGGTAGCAATGAAGAGGGAGATGCCAGAACCGAGACCATATCCTTTCTGCAGGAGCTCATCCAAGAGCAGAACTATCAATCCAGCAACAAAAAGCTACAGTAAAAAAAACAACAAACCAGCATTACTCACATTCCCTTTTTGTTTGTTAAAAAAATAAGAACTAGAGGAAGAGGACTAGAAATTACCTGAATTGTGATAAGCAAGCAGATACCAGCACCCATCTCAGACGGGTCTCCATACATTCCAGTCATTACATAGACAATAGACTGACCGATGGTAATGATCATTCCAAACACTGCAGAACACAAAAAAGAAAGTACGCGTTTGTCCTGGAGATTTATGTCCCTGGGCAACTAGAGAAATATAAAATCAATTCTTAGTAGTGGAAGTTGGGAAAGAATACATAAGTCACGGGACACTTAAATTCAAGGGCAAATTAAGTTTCTTGTCTGAAATCTAAATATCTGAAAATACAAATATGCAAAGAGTTCAGAAGCAAATACATTTAGAAGCAAGTATTTTAGGTTGCTGAAGGTGGCTTTAGATATCGAGAACTCTGAGAACGTTAAGACATTACTGTAGCTATGTATGATTCTTTTTTCCTGTACACAGCTCGGTAGGAGATGTGGTGCCACACAAAATAGCTAGAGTGTTTATCTAAATGCCATCTATCTCTTACTGCTAAAGAAGAGCCATGCTTGAAACTGCAAGGTAACAACAACTACAACTAGCATCTTAACCTAAAAAAGTTAGGTATCTATTAATGTTGACCAACACGATTCAAAGTTTAGGTCCACACAGTCCATATATTGTTTAGTTTACCCGATGAGATTACAGTACCAATGTCAGTTGCACGGATACATTTCCTTTACAAACTTATTTGAGGCTTAACAGCTAGCGAGCCGAACAGCAGCCAGTAAGAGACTGCTGAAATAAAGAAATTGGTAGCATAATGTGAACACACAGCATGACAGCAGCCCATACATCTGACTCCAACGCTCACCACAGGGTAGGTTTGCAGTACCTGTTGTTAGGGTTAGACTCTCTAAAACATTCTGCCTTGGCCTACCAGCTGTTACTTACATTTCTGTGCTCCGTTGAAGAGAGCTCTGTCCTTTGGAGTGTCACCAACTTCAATTATCTTGGCACCTGCCAAGAGCTGCATGATGAGCCCAGAAGTGACAATAGGTGAAATGCCCAGCTCCATCAACGTACCTGCCAGACACAGGAAGCACAATGAACTTCAGAGATGCCTGGAGATGGTGCACCCCAATATTTCCTGTAAAGTTTGACTTTCCATCCCTTTGCATCATGATGGAGATAATATAGAACTCCAAATCTCCATAAATATAAGCAGTTTCAATGATACCAGAACCAGGTTAAATGTCAGACTGGTAAGTAATGCAGTCCTTCTCAGTACCTTAAGATCTATATTCACTCAAAAAGACTTGTGCTGTCAGGAACAGCTTTCCTGTATATAGGAGAAGGTAGGAATTTGTTTTCAGTCTTTGACAATCCGTCACTTTATTATTTATAACTTTAAACACAAAAGATTTTTTTTCCAGGAGTGCTCCTAGTTACATACTTGTACACCCATTTCATTATGATGCTTAATTAACACCTACATTAAAAGGCCTCTACAATAAACTGAAGTGATAAGAATTTTAATCTTCTGTGAGGCAGACCCAAAGATGTCACCCAGAAAACCACAACACAAGCAAATACAGTTTGAAATATGATTCAAAAAGCTGGGAAGATACATGGAACACATTACCAGCAGCAACGCAGGTAATTAGGAACTGTCCCTCTGCTAATCCCTTCTCCCCACAAAATGGTCCTTAGTTTTTGCACTTAATAGATTGCATATAGCCAGCCATAAACCCATTTTGTGGAAAGGCACAACTTTGTGCAATGCCACAGTGATTTATACTCTTGTATAATAATACACAGAATAACTTTTTCCTCTTTGTTCCATTTTTCATCTTCATTAAAACAGACCACAAATTAAGAAAAAGTCCAAAAACATTTTGGTTTGCGTTACAAAAATGCCCTCCAGAAAGACTGGCCGTACCTCTATTGGAAGCCAAAATCACTCTCATCCAGTAGAAGGGATCTGCTGAGTCTGATGACATGATGCCAAATAAAGGAATCTGAATAACCAGCCAACAGAAGAAAATAGGATTAAATTAGAGACTTCATAACATCCATTAAACATTTCGGCTCTTTTTTTAAAAACAGTGGAAAGAAGCATACCTGACAGCATACTAAGAAGATGAAGAGTGTGATAGCTGTCCATAGTACCTTTTCCTTAAATTGAATCTAAAGGAAAAAAAAGAAAAAACCAAAGATGATAAAGCTGTTGATATAACAAGATCTAGTCGATCAGTAAACTTTCATACCAATATACTCAGGTGCATTTGATTTTCTTGTGAAGGGACAAAGTATAGGACATTCTGAACAAAATAACTCATTCTTCATCCCTTTAATGCTACAGAGAGCCAAAGCTTCACTAAAGCTTTAATCCAAAGAAACAAGCTTATACAAATGAAAGGTAATTCTAGTACTTCCAGAGAAACAAGTCTTACATTTTCACAAGAAAGAGCTTCTAGTGAGGGGCTGGGGTGGGGAACACACCAATATAGAGAAACTTATCCTATCAAATAATCTTAGCTTAGAACTTAAGAAGTAAAGATTTTCAGGTTGTTATTTTAGGTGACTTTAGTTTACGCTCCAACACACACTGCTTTCAACATCTCACTGCTATGACAAAACCAAATCTGTGCAAAAGCATCCATGGTACCGGATGACAAGCACAAGCACTCCACTAAGAATAACGGTGCCTACACAATTGCCATTCTTCCTACAGGTAAAGAAAAAAAAAAAAAGGCAAACTAAGCTGTAAACATTTTATATTACACAAATATAAACCTATAAATAAAATGTTACCAACTTACCTTCCGTTCTGGCTTTTGGATTTCAGGGAGGATAACACAGAAGGGCTTGATTACTTCCAGAAATTTTACTGTAAAGAAATTAGTTAAAAGACAAAATAAATACACACAGAAAAGAACGGGAAAAAGCTCAAATAAAATTGAATTTGGATTTTTTACGTGTTAAAACTTGCACTTAAGGACAAAGCTTTTTTTTTTTAAAATGATCTCTTTATATGTATACCTTACTAACTGTGCCTCTGTATAGGTACAATATGGATTGGAAACAGGAGAAAAAAAAAGTTTTCTCCTTTTGTTGAGTAGGCTGACATGACAGCACGTTAAACCTGCTACCGTTTCACACAAGTTTATCAATAGCCTTGAACTTTCATTTCATACTAGCTTCTCAACTACCCTGGTATTTGAGAAATACAATACCCTAGATAGTTACAAGTCAGGGGTTACTTTTGGGACATACAGCTGAAGAATTCCCACATACTGTTCATGTGCAACAGTTCAAGTTACTTTCCAGAAGTTCTCAATGCACTGACCTCCTAGTTAAAAGGACGTATTCCTATATCAGAAGAGTCAAAGCTGTCTGCCTCAGTCTTAGAAAAAAAAACCACAGAAGAACAGTATGTGCAATGTCACAAATTCACCTACAAGCAATCAGATCTGATTTGGAACACAGTTAATGCTAAGCTTCTCAAGGCAAACCTAAGACTGCACATACATTTTGGACTGAATTGAAATGCTTAAGACAATGCAGAAGAACTGAAACTACCAATAACCTTCTAACTCTTTGTGGAAGGCAAGTTTAGTATTTCTTAATTCAAAGTATTACTGGCCTGAAAAACGTACACCAGATTGTGGTTTTAAACCTTAACCGTGCTGTGAGCCTCTCCTACACCTCAGATAATATTCAGATTGCCTAAGATGCTTTTCAAGAGGTTAGCATGTTCCTCCTCATGGTAGGAAACCTGCAAAGACTTTCACAGAATGGCCTGGGTTGGAAGGGACCTCAAAGATCACCCAGTTCCAACCCCCCACCATAGGCAGGACACCTCCCACTACAGCAGGCCGCCCAGGGCCTCATCCAGCCTGGTCTTGAACACCTCCAAGGATGGGGCATCCACAACCTCTTGAGCAACCTGTTCCAGTGCCTCACTCCTCTCTGAGTGAAGAATTTCCTCCTATCTGTAATCTAAATCTCCCCTTTTTTTAGTTTAAAACCATTCTCCCGCGTCATGTCATTATCCAATTGAGCAAAGGGTCGCTCTCCATCTTTTTTATGAGCCCCGTTCAGGTACTGAAAGGCCACAACGAGGTCCCCCTGGAGCCTTCCCTTCTATCGGCTGAACAGCCTCAGATCTCTCAGCCTTTCTTCGTAGGAGAGGTGAAGAAATTAATTCACTGGGGTTACTTCCAGACTGCGTACTGACAACAGCACCGCTCCTTGGCCGCAGCACTGGGACCAGCCCCCCACCTGACAGCCCATCCCTGCCTCTCTGGGCCGGCCACAGCCCGGGCTGGGCAGCACGGGGCATTCCGGAGGAATATGAACATGGGATTTCCCCCTGAGAGGAAAACAGCCAAGCCAGAGGGAGGGCACCCCCCGAGCGGGGCAAAGAGGCCTGGCCTTGGGCTCAGCGGCCCGGGGGCTGGCGGGGGCAGAGCTGCGCCCCCTCAGCCCTCATCCTCCGAGCCCCCACCCCCTCATCCCTCAGCCCCCATCCCCTCAGCCCCCACCCCCGGCACTCACTGCCCATGGCGGCCCCGGACGGCAGCGAGGAGCGCGGCGGCGGCGGCCCGGCAGGGACACGTCAGGACTGAGCCCGGCCGCCCCCTGCCCCTTCCGCTTCCTGCCACGCGCCGCGTCCCACGGCGCCGCCGCACACCCTGCGGCGAGCAGACTACAAGTCCCAGCGTGCACCGCTCACGGAGGGAAGCACGCCCGCCAGCCAACGCGGGTGCTTATTGGGTCCTTTCAAGTCAACGCAACCAATCGGGTGGCGGAGGGCCGGCGCGCGGCTGGATGGGAGTTGTAGTCTCGCGTCTGCCGGCCGCCATCTTAATGAGGCGTGAGAGTGGCACATAGGAGGCGAGGCGTTGGGGTCGTAGGTCGCGTTGAAGAGAGCGTGTTTCAGCAGCCAGGAGTCCTGGCTTTGGTTTCAGAGATTCCAAGAGATAAATAAATACACGAATAAACTCTTTTCATGCATTCTGTACTTTTACATATTTAGAAAATAATTTTTTAGACCTTTTCCTGCATTAAGAAACTCCCCACACACCCCCGTACAAAATGGCAGCCAGTGGTGTCACACAGTTGCTGGGTGGATGAGGTTGGATTTAACACAGCCAGGCCAACCTGGGCCTCTAATAAAATATAAAAACACTGGTAAAAATGTGCAACACCACACAATGTGTCCAAGAAGTCCTGGCACATTAGCACACCTTTATGCCACGCAGGAGTGCCAACAAGTGAAAAGCTGGTTTTAACACACCAGTTTCCAATCAATGAGAAAGCAATTGTTTTTGCTGTTGGACTCTATCAGCTTAGAGGTCTTTTCCAACCTAAATGATTGTATGATTCGATGTAGAGTTGATTTAATGAGATCTTTATGGCTTACTACAGGGGCACTGAGTTGATTCGCCAAAGTCTGCTGGAAGAGAAGGAAGAATTAGCAGTAATTTTGTGGAAGTCTAAGCAAGGAATCAGCAAGAGGGATCCAGTGCACTGATGGTAGAAGCAAGCAGTGAAATGCCAGAATTTTGCCGAATTTATTAAAATAAGGGTATTTATTAAAATAAGGGTAACTTGTGAGAGGTGCTGATAGCATCACCATGCCAGATCACTGTTAAATTAGAAAGGATAACATGGCTTTTTCCTTATCTAAACAGCTCATCTGCTTTTAGCCATTTAGAAGTCAGGTGTCTGGGTAGTTGTCTCGGCTCCATGCTCAACAGAGATGCTGATGAGCACTTTTGGAGAAATGTTTACTCCACTTATCTTACACATCTGTGTAAGATGTCTTCTCAAAGGTGTTATCTCTGAATCAAGCCTCGGCATTTTTGAAAGAATCTGAGGGGAAGCTTGTCAGTCTACTGCTTCTATTGTAATTGCTCTTTTGACAAATAGATAATGTCAGACTCTAGGGTCTCAGTCTATTTCCCCTCCACGGTGTTAAGTCTGTACTTAAAAATTGGCTTCTTAGGATACAAAGTCACACCTCTTCTTTATGCCTTTTTTTTTTTTTAATCTGTAACATTAAAATAGTAGTTTTTTTTTTTTAAAATGTGATTATTTGCATGGGCCATCAG
The DNA here is from genome assembly GCF_040182565.1 of Anser cygnoides. Classification (NCBI taxonomy): domain Eukaryota; kingdom Metazoa; phylum Chordata; class Aves; order Anseriformes; family Anatidae; genus Anser; species Anser cygnoides. The sequence goes on along the minus strand of NC_089882.1, from coordinate 14,081,043 downwards.
TCAGGCATCTGGATTTCCTGTCATTTTTAAAAATAATTTTAGTCAATAATGTAATTTGGTTTGCTACTGGAAGAAAATAAACCTTGTAATTAGATATAGAATTGCCTACTTGAACGTGGAAGCTGAAAACTGAGTAGTTTTTGCTTACCTCTCCGTATTTTGTCCATTCTGGATCTGAACAACTTCACACTGGGGATATGAGGATACAGTCCTACAGCTGAAATTGGCCACTGCAGTTCAATTCTGAGTATAATAGTTTATGGAAAGTAGTTTTCTTAGAAATCTACGGTGAAAAGCCCCCTTTTTTGCCAACTGAAGCAAAACCAAATAACAACAAAAAATGTATAGAGAGAACATAAGGTCAGCTTCTTTGTATAATCAGCTGTCATTCTGCAGAACAGAAGAACCAAAGAAACTGAAGATGCAGTTGTTGTAGAATGATTACTGTGATGCCATGTGGGACACTGGGTCAAATTTCAGCTTGATATGACTTTGACAGTCTATCTTGGTAACTATTTTGGCAGCCAATCACAGACTGAGTGACAAAATTTAAATCTGGTACACTAGGGTTGATTTTTACACTTTTGGAAATGCACCTACTACTACAGAGGGCTCAGTTTAGAATTGCGCCAGCTGGCACAACTGGAACGAGGAGGAGGAGGATGGCATATAATTAATAAATAGCTCTTCAGAGAACAGCAGTATATGAGGAGCAGACGTAGATATTAAACAGTTTGTTCTTTTCATGCTTTGCAATTCCTTTTTGAACCAAATCAGTCGCTCTTATATAACCAAGCTAATCCTGCTTTGGAAATAGTGTGATTTAGGACCATTAAAAACATTAATATTCACTTACTGGCTTTGAAGTTTGTTAGTCAGTGTGTGCCACTGTTTCACACAGTGCAAATCTTCAGCATTTACTGCAAAATTATATATCTCAATATATCTGTATTGCATTAGTACAAAATTGACATTTAATTACTGCTTTTGAAATCAGTGTGCACTCTGTGCTGACTGACTATGGACGCTGGACCCAATCACGCTGAATTGTACCCTGATGCAAACAACAAAGACTACATGATTGCTTCAATAGCCAGAGGTAAAAAGCAGAAAATAGGTGTGGAAAGTAGAAATAAGGAAAGAAGCATAGATGAATTTTCCACTGCCTCCAAAGAGTTCCTTTTAGTTCTAGCAACATTGCTCACAGAAACTGGCCACAAACTCTATTCGAAGAGATCCAATTTTTTGTATCTGTGACATGCTCGCCCTCTGTTCCCAAGTCAGTACTTGTTATCAATGTGACAAAGCTTGCATGTTACATTGAATATGCTTTTTATTTTTTATTTTTTATTTTTTATTTGTTTTTTTAACCCAGCAAACTAAAAGAGACACTCTCTATCTGTTGTTACACCAGGTTTCAGAATGTCTGTGAGCTGAGATCACTAGAGGGCAATCAAATCTATTTGTTCGTGTGTGTTTATGTATATATATGCATACACACACACGTATATGGATGTGCACCTTACAAAATACGGCTAGTTAACATCCGTAGCATTGGTCTGCAACAGGGATCCTGTGGTAATAGGAGAGCTTTGTGCAAGGGTCTGTTTAACAGCCATATACATATGCAGTCCCTGATTTTTGATGTACAAATGCTGCCAGTAGTAGTCTATTTAACCACAAGGTGGAAGAACTGCTTTACTTATGATGCCACCTCAGCTTGCATGAAGTACGCACAACTCAGTAGGCAAGTTTTATTATCATTATTTAATAGATACATTACAGGTTGCAGAGGCTGTAGCATGCATGAAACAATTCAGGTCATACGTGGCATTCGTGGTCTGAGTGGCAGGTGAGTGTGGACATAAGGGAGACCTTCAGGGAACCATGAGCAGACAAGACTTCTAAAACAAATTGTTTACTATCCTACTAACTGAAAGGAGAGTTAATTGCTTGCTCCTTTAAGGCCAACTGCCAAACTCCATTCATTTCAACAGAACAGTTTCCCGTGGAGTCTTCACTCAGCAGATTTTTTTCCCAAGCTTGCTTGTGAAGCAGCATGCCAAAAGGTGGACAGGAATCTTCTTTGGTTGGATGCTGAGAGCCACTTTTCTGGTTGAAGAATAGTGGAATAATATTTTCTTACACAAATTTGAGCTTGCACTTTGTTACAGGGCAATGGAGGATGCTGTGCGAAGAGATCTTTCTGCCTAGCTGAAGCAAAGAAATTAGTAAACTTATTTTTTTTCTATCCAGTAAAACCTCTGCTTCCTTAAAAAAAGGCTATAAAAATGTAAACTCCTTCTAGCCGAGCTGATTTCCAGTTAAAGAAATGCATTCTAAAAGATAAAACCTGCATTTCTATAAGGGATGAAATTCAGATTCTCTCCTGAATGTAGAAAGATAAGAAATGCAAAATCTGATCCTATCCTGAAGATCATAGAATTGTGGTTATTAGAAAAAAAAAAATATCGAATTTAGATATCAAAAATATGATACCCAAACCACTGTTTAAATAGAGTTGCCCTAGATACATCAAAAGAAGTACAAGTATACTTCCCCGTCAGGCATAAGTCCAATATCACAATGCACAAAATAATTTCCAACATCATTATCAGGACATGAGAGGTTAACTTGCATGTCTTTGCACTCCTTTTCTTGAAATGTTTTGAATCCTGAACTCCTGTTATGACTCACAACCTTATTTCTCCAATTTGTTCACCCAGGCACTTTTAGAACATCACTTTACTCCCTGCATTTATGGCAACACTTAATCAGGTATCTAAAATACTTTATAATACTGGAATTTAAGTCACCTGCGCTCCTAGCTAGCAGTATTACAGCCATGCTTTCCCAATAACCAGGACCCTGATTTCTGGCTGTGGCAAGCCAGACCTTCTATATAACATGCACTTTGTGTAGTACAAAAAAACAATGGCTAAACCCTGATCTTGTCAAAGAACAATAACAAAACTTCAGTGGGACAAGTATTTCGTCCCATCTCCAAGTGAAGCCTCTATATTTCAAGTAGAAACAAAACATAACATGCAGCTTTGTAGTGATAGCAGTGCTATTAATTCAGAAAAAGTTCTGTAATAGAGCTACTGTCTGTTTGCTAAAACATGCCACGAAGGAATCAAATTATGATAAATTATGCTAAAAATGTGCAGATCAGCAAACAAGGTCAGGCAGATTCTTGCCACTGTCAGTACACGCCGCAAGGGCAGTTTACACATATGTGAGAAGCAGTTTAACATCCTTACTGAGGGATGTGACACTGGGACATGCATTGGGACTGCTGGCCATAGAACTCCAGACTGGACGGATAGTGGCTGGTTCTCCACTGACAGCCTCCAAACTGTGCCAGTTGATGGTGAACCACGAGGTGGATATTTCAGCAAGATTGGAAGGCCCGCAGCATAGTACAAACACAATTATTTCAATGAGCTACTTCGTACAAGGTTAAAGTCTCTTTTTAACATCTACGTGCTTCCCACATCTTCTCTTCCTGTCTTTTCTAAGGTTTTTGAAGTCTCCACCGTATTTTTTAATATTTAAAAAAAAACACACACACACAGAGTACGGTTATTTTTCATGTTCGACTGGTTTTACTGTGGCTTCTCTAACTGGATTCTGTAAAAATTATAATACAGCTAATCACCCCAAACATGTTCATATTTCTAGGGATTAAGAATGAGCTTTCATTTTTGTGATCTGTTTTTTAATCAAACTGTTGACCTAGAATCATTACTTAGAGAGGGAAAAAAAAAAAGAGAGAAAAGAAATGTTTGGAACATTAAGAAAAAAAGTGCTTGTCTTGCAAATATTGATGCCAATTTCCCCCAAGTGCCTATAGCCTAATAACCGGATACATATAGTTCTGATAATTGACTCATTTACATAAAAATCACTGCCAGCTTGATTGTAACAGTCACCATAAGCAAGTTGGCCAGGACTAGAAATCATCACAATTAACCCTCTGAGAGACCCTTTACACCTTTGCAAGATACAGCTTTTGGCACAGAGCATGAATTTTCTCTAGAATATTGTAAGACATTAGCAAAAACACCTTTCATGCTGAAAACACATTGGACCTATATTTGGGACTGGAGAATACCCATAAGAGAAGGCTCTTTGGTTTTCAAGTCAAACCTTAAGCTATACTAGATCCCTCCCTTTACTCCAGCTTGTATGTTCTGACAGTAGTAAAAAAAATCTAACAACATGGACATTGGCCTCCTGCATCTGCGCGGTCTGTTGTTTTTCAAATTAATGATTGCACATTGAATTTGAAGAACCTCATGCACACAATGAGAGCTATGCTCTTAATATGTACATGAATGTGTACTGTTATTGAGCATCAAAGTGGTAACTGCACTTTGCTTCTATTTCCTAACATTTTCATGCAAAGGAAACATGTAATACGTGAATATTTTTGCATGCAGTATTTCTCACATGCATACATGAAAAGCAAACTCTGTACATTTAAGATTACAGTTTTTATCCTAGAACGGGACTGAATTCTCTTTTTATGGATATTTGCATTTTGCTGAATAATTCTTTGAATCTTTCAGCTTTGCTCTCTTGATAACATCAGCTTTTAAATCCAAGCTGTAAGTTACCTTTTCAGATTTTTTTTTTTTTATTTTTGAAATTGAGTAGCAGCAGAAATTTATCAAGTGAGTTCTCTTCTTGGCTTTAAAACCAAAGCTGAAACCTGAGCTCTTTTATTTGGTATACAATGAATGAGCTTTGATTTGATTTTTATTGTATTTCATTCAAACTTTATTATAAAACATCTCCCAGGGACACTTGCACGAGAAACACTTTGCAATTAAAACCAGCATTCTATCTCCAGTCTTCCATTTTCAAGGGTTATTATAACAATTTTATCATGCTTGCTTATCTCCATAATATACCACTGTACGGCAGGCAACTGCAGATGTTAGGTAATAGAGCTAGATGTCTCTGTAGGTTTTTCTAATGGCTTTCTTTCCCTGTACCACAAACGGGATTCACTGTCATTAACCCAGTGACCAGCACTTCTGCATTCTGACTGTAGGCAGTCCTCAGGCAACTGTATTTCCACTGTTCTTTGGCTTCAGTTCTGTCTCGACTGCCTTATTGACATCAAATTTGTTATAAGATTTTTGTTAAAAATGCCCCTCCAAAAAACACTATAATTTAAAATAAGACAGGTGTTTTGTTTTTTTTTGTTTTTTTTTTTGTTTGTTTGTTTTGTGGATGGTTCAACAGTGAATTTAATGTCATTCCCAGTAGCTGGTTCCTCCTCTAGAATTGAGCCGCCTTTAATTTTCAGTGGAACAACTGTGACTTTCAGCAGCTGGATAATTTCAGGTTTGTAACTGGCTGTACAAAGCGTTTTCTTTATATTACCTTTCCTTTTAAAACATTGCAGTTTGGAACCAAACGATATAAATTACTCATTCCATATCACTTTTTCTAATTGCCTTTTGATTACTGTTTTTCTTGATCTCAGAGAAACCTTTTGTAAGTGTTAACAGGATGTCAGCGTCGGTTTGATCCTGCTCTATTACAATCACGGGCCAAAAATCCTGCTGGGTCACATCCTCTGAGTGGATCACATCCCTGTGGATCTCCTAATGCACTTTATAAAATGTACCCAGTAAATCCAATAACAACAGAAATATGGTTTAAATACACAGTGCACAGATGGTTCCAAAAAAAGCAAGCCGCAGCTTCACTTTGAATTTGTGCTTATAAAGATTTACTTTCCTTATAAAAATAACTCGTATAAGTCTTTATCAAGATTTATCTAGCTCAGCTAAGAAAATAAAGCAGTAACTACAAGCTGATCGGTGCAATAGCGTTAGTACAAGCACGTTAAAGTCCTCCTTAAATGCAAGTGAGCAGGACCCTGGCCAACTGCAAAGAAAAAGAGAACAGTTAACACGCCAGTGTTATAGACTTGCCTAGTGGCTTAGCAGTTTTTACTGAACCTTCCTGTTACAGTGGCTTACCTGAAATAAGGCACAAATAAATCAGATTAAAGATTGAGCTGCTTAGGACAGCAGCATCAGTACAGCAAATTTCCTGGCAAGATAACTATTATTTTCTGCATCAGATGGCTGCTCCAAGCTGCAGTGCTGAGCAGGGGTGGATTCTTAATTCGTTTTGAAATGTACTTGAGCGAAAACCTTTAGGAAGGTTTTGTCATCTACAAATACTTGAAACGGAGTGAGCCTCCTGTCCCCTGGTTTTGTTCATATGCTGTTTGGCCTCTTTGTATAAGAGCATGAGGCATCAAGCAGTAAGCTATTAATGTCTGCGTCATGACAAGGCTCTGCAGCAATTATCAATCTTTGTACGGTCTTTGGCTATTTGTCCCCTTAAAGCACTCTGAAGAGCAGGCTTTACAGAGGGCCAGCTCCAGGGCTGAGGTGAATGCTGGTGCATTAAGGCACAGTTTGATAAGTGAATTTTCAAGTGGCGGTGGTGCTGGCACAAGCAGCTGCCATACCAAATGCCCATTAGCAGGCACTTGTTCCCGTCTCTATGCCTCTTTGTGCTGTGCCAGTATAGGCAATTTTGTAGCTTCATGGCAACATGGACTATGAAATGATCTGGCTGCAAAAGACTTTTTCAAGTTCTGCAGCTGAACTACAGATTTAGCTTCTTTCATACGCGTTTAGGAGTTCTAATTGCACCACAAGTAAATATCTTAGCTTTGGTTGAGACTGCTAAGCAATGAGAGCAGTGAGCACGCCACAGCCTGGGCTGCTCTAGCCAGCCCGAGGTCACACAACTGCTAGGGTCGACGTTCAGTCTTCACTGCAAATCATTGCATCTGGCTTGTGTACATTATCTATTAAACTTAAAGTCACATCTCACAGCTCAAGGTAATTGTTACACAAACATTACAGACATCTCGAATACAAAAATGAGTTATACTGTGGTCAATGGGAACTTTGCCATTGATTCCAGTAGGCGAAGATGTGTCCTTAAAGCATTGTTACTGAGGGATGCTGGAAGGAATAAGGAAGTTAATAATCCTTAAACCTTTTGTATATTCTATTAGCTGGAATTTAATACTTAACTGCAATCTGGAAAGACCTATCCTATGAACAGCACACCATTTAGTATGACTCCCTGGGACATGATCCATGTAGAGACATTGGCTATGATCCTTCTTAAATGAAGAAAAGGGAGACAGAGGCCGTGCCACCAACTGTCACAGAGTGCAATAGTCATCGCTGCAATTTTCATCTCAGCTATTTAAGAGGACTAGAGATATTCTTTTTGTATATATTAGAATAGCGGTAGCCATCTCTGCATATAATAGCAAAATCAGTCCTTCCATTGGTTTGCCTTCTAGGAAATGTAAAGGGTATATATTTTGGGGGACATGGTTAGATAGGTGCTGTCCTGTTGTGGGTGACTATCATTGCAATCAAGAGTAGAAGTTGAATACCTTACCTCAGAGAGAGCTTACCTTACAGATATATCAGTCTGAGCATCTAGCCTGTCATTCTGGAGGAATTTGGAAAAATACAGACAAGTGATAGATACAAATATCCAATATGACATTTGAGACCCGGATTATGCATGGGCTTCCAGTCCGACATATTAAAAGAAAAAAAAGCAGTTAGGCAGCTTTCTGATCAGTCTTGTCCTAGAAAATAACTGCATTTATCTATTTGCTTTGTTGGGGCTTTTTAACTACAGGGAAATGCCAGTGAATCTCCCAGTTTGTTAGTAACAACGTTAGTAACAAATGTTCTGTACCCTGCAGAACTTGTCTTAACGTGAAGGATTTTTGGAATCTTAGGTCTCATGTATTATAAATTACCTGTCAATTCAGCTAAGATTATTCACTTGTGCACACCAGTGGGGAAGGCAGCATAATCCCCAGTAAAAATTCTGTAAGTCAGCAAGTAGATGCCACATTGTTTACACGTTCACAATATCCTAAAACCCTCTTATGCATATTCTGTAGGCAATTTCTTACATTCAACAGTACCTTTTAGTGGCCAGTTAAATGCATTACAGATTCGTTATGGAAACCCCCGGGGACTAAAGGCAGCTGCTTTCGTATCAATTCAGGTAATTCAGGTCTCAGTTACTCAGTAAATCTGATGCACTTCTGTAAACCACCTTCTTTTTTGCTTGATAGCAATTGTGTCCATCTAAACTGCATAACTTATTAAATCAGGTCTGCTTTAAGAAACATACAGTTCACTCATTCTTCTAATTACTACTGTTCAACTCCAGCCTCAGTTAGTGACCTCTTAATTTTCTGAGATTAGTTCTGCCTCTGTAGAAGTGTGACTGGCTATGAAGGCACATGCACTCAGCCTTAGATATCTGCTACTAAATGTATTACACTGTTTAACATCCCTCTTTGTTTTCCTGGGAAGGAGCGAACGAAATACCATTATTAGCTGCAGACACCCAGTCTCTCCTTTCCCAGGAAGGCTTTGATTGGTGTGTACAACCGTGTTACCAAAACCGGGGAGATGACAGAGGTGCAATAACGTAATTATTCTACCACTGTATAACATTGTGAGCTCTGGATCTCACCATAACATTACAGACATCACCCCCTCTAAAAACACAATAAAGCAGCCCCACAAAATGCGTAGGGATGTATTGGTGTAAGTATTTTACGTTGATGAGCCTAGGCACAGAGACCAGATGCCCAAGTCTAATGACTGAACTAGAAACAAAGCCCAGAGGTTCAGATTTCAGATCTGTGCTCTAGTTACAAACCAACGCCTCCCTGTGCTCCTCCTCCTGATGCTGGAAAGCCTGAGAGCCTACTGAATGGGTATCATAGCTTTTTATGTTAGGATTTTGCAGTTGTTTCAGCCACGTTTGAAAAGAATGAGTCAGGGATTTGTGTATGTGGGAAGTGGTTTCCTCTCACATTACCGTATGTATGGATGAAATACATTTCCTCTACTATGAAGTTGCTGAATGAGAAAAAGTAGCAGAGCTGACTGTCATTTCAGTGACTGTACTTTGACCCTGGTGATGAAAAGCCAGCAGCCTCAGGAGGCTGGTTTGGATAATGCATTTCGTAGAAAAGCTGGTGAAGTCACTTGCATTCTTGTAAAGAATGATTAGAAAAGGATAAAATGAAGAAGAAAAATAACAAAACAAAACAAAACAATACTCAATATGATAAATTAGAGTCTAGGTTCTCTAGGGAAACCTGGCCTGACTGAAGCTTCAGGACAAAATCTAGCTTGAAGACGTGATCCATAATGTAATAATGAAGATGCCTCCCTCTGTGTTTCAGACAGCTTCTGTAGCAACTAGTGTTCAGGAGTCAGAGATAATGATAATGGCTTCTGCCTGCAATCATTACAGCTACGGCACGCGCAGTATGCAAGGCATTTAGCATCAAACTTAGCAGCATCATGCAGTGAGACAGCGGCAAGAGTAAGAAGAGCACAGGTTACTTGCCTTCTCTCCCCGCTCATAGCCAAAAGGCCAGTAATACGGCAGAAAAGGCAGAATTTGGTCTGGGACCTGAACCTGCTCAAAGACGTCCTCAAATCCAGGAAGCTGGTATGGCTGTCCTCTGTCCTTCAAAGCTGATTCCTTCCTGGAGCAACAGGCACCTGAGCAGTCTGGAGCCTGGTGAACACCTCGAGTAGCTGTTCCCATCTTCTGGGGAGGCAAAGGGGAGACAAAGGAGTGAACGGGCTGATTAGACAAGTGGGCTGAGGCAGGAGTAGGGAAAGAGAAACAGAACAAACCTGTGCAAAATTCAAGAGGACTCTGAGCTGCTGAGGGGAGAGCCACAGCCAGCAAAAGACTTGGAGAAGGAAGGAGGCGTAGGCCAGGTCGAAAAGATTTCCCCAGTTGTTCCTTAGCTCAGCAAGGAACTTAAGCTTAGTTTTGAATTGAAGGCTGGAGCAGTTCCATATATTTAAAGAACAGCACTTTATTTGAAATACTTTGATGAGATATGCAGAAGACAGAGTTGCCAGGTATGTATTAAAAATGGATCCTACTGCTGTCAGTAAAGAACTTCTAAAAATAATGTTATACATATGTATATAAAACACATACAACCATACATCCTGGAACACTTAAATGCATTTTTGTTTGAAGGTAATTTCTCCTAGCAAGGCAGGCAAGTCTGCCAGGAGCCACATCTCTGCTCCGTGCTGGTTCTCTGCTCCAGCAGCACAAATGTAGTCCCAGCGTGGCCTTTGCCATGGCTGCAATCGTGGGTTGTTATTAAATCATTCCATTAGGCACCCAGGCCTGGCACTAAACACAGGGAAAAAGAAGGAAAGTGTACTCTGTGTAGGCCCTGTGTATATTTTCTCCATTTTCCAATATTTCCTTTGCTTTCAACCTCAACATGTCAAATGATTGTAAATTGCAAATGTACTAGTTCCAGCTGAGCACAACTGGGGGTGAAATAGCATTGCTTTGAAGCTACAGCTAGAGTCCACTTGAAAAGCTGTAGGAAGAGTCACAGAAATGTGCAATAGAGCAGCTGAAATTCTGACCTGGTGATTCAAAGCATTATGATTCATGAAACAAATTTTCAGAGGTACTACATAATCCATTAGGAGAACAGCCTATGAGAAAGACCATCCCTGTAGCTAAGATAGCATTCACTAGGTAAATCCATATTAAATTAATGTCATTTTCCAGATCAGCAGAAAAAACAATACAGATCTTCATAAATATATTTTAAAATTATATACATATACACTAGCATTTGTTTTTGTTGCTTTTCAGGTGATCAAGGATATCAATACACCCTTTGAGTAGAGGAAAACTAAGATTAACATCTAGGGTGCAATCCTTTTACATATTAAACTTAATCTAGGAAGAGATGTGAGCATCATTCTGCTCCACTAGACTCCTTTCTGCTCCACTAGACTCCTTTCTGCTCCACTAGACTCCTCTGTGCATTGTAACATTCTGGGAACAGCTCTAAGTTTTGTTGCTGGTATCTCAGTTTTGATGCTACCTCAGCCTCTTGCCTGGAACATACCTGGGAGTGCTGGTGGGGGAAGCTATCCGACAGCTTTACGTGCACCAAGGAGATTTCCTGCTGGCAAGTCAAGGCATCCCAAATGGCAGAATACAGCTGGAACACAATCCAGCACCTGCCCCATGCATTTCAGTATTGCACACACAGAAATCGTGTGTGTGTGTGTTTGCCAGGCATGGGCAGGGACTGAGCCACAAGCCACTGTAGTAAAGTGGAATGGGTAGTCAAGTGCCTGATGGTTTATACATGTGAGCAGTTCCTGTGACCGCATGGATGAAAACAGATTAGACATCCACAGGGATCATTGTGAAATCAGTTATGCATGGACAATTTCAAAATAAAACACTAACTGGGGATAAAAACGGAGAGCCTCAATTAGCTTTTCAGAGCATTTCATTTTTTTCATTCCCTGTGGGCCACATGACCAGTTACCTCTCCAACATTTTTCTTCATATTTGGCAACTAGTGATGTACTTCAGTGTTTCAAGTGAAACTGAAGTGCATGCCTTTGCTTAATAATCCCCCCATTCATTTAAATAGTCCATAGCTTGTCAGCACTGCTTTGTTCACATTTTAGAATTATGGACGATGTCAAGGCAGCCTTGATTAAACACTCAGCTAACTATGGCTCAGCCAGAAAGTGGCTGAAGTAAACTATTATTTCAGTAAAGCTCACAAGCTTGGAGAACGCATATTCTGTAATTTACTTGCATCAGGATTTGTAATAGAAGAAATTAAAGCTCTTAAGGACTTTCCCAGCTATGTGAGATTACCCACGAACATATCAGACGTGCTGACACATTCACATACTCTTGGAAGGATTTTGGCTCAGATCTGTACCTCTCAATAAGCATGCTTTCTACTTCTTCCTTCCTTTCCTCAAGCTTTCATTTCCAAGTATTAGCTTAGAAACTGTAGTCACCCCAGGGACAAACGATGAACTAAATGGGGCCCCCACAAAATTTTAAAGTTGGAACCTAAATTAGTCTGCCTTTGCCCCCTGTTCTAGATACTTAATCCAGAAGAAAACAATGCCCTGCTGTCTGCTGGACATGGACAGAAACAGAGAGACACACCAGAGTCCCTGCTAAGAGCCAGACCACATGAGCAGAAGAAAAGCAATGCTCCATGAAAGCGAGAGCAGATAGCTTTCCAGTGGCACGTGAAGAAAAACCTCTTAATTGCCCACTATGGCTCAAGATATCTGATTGCAATGCCCACATATAAACATATGCAATTACTTTCCTTGGTGATCAAGAGAGACGACCTCAAGGAATACACTTTTCACTCTGCTCACTGATTGTCCCTAAAAACAAAGCATACGAAGCATGAGGGAAACAGCCAGCTTGCTACTGGAATAACAGTTTAACAGAGGAGTCTCAGCTGTGTTCCACATACACATTCAAATATGTCAAATGAAAATCTGCAAAAGCCTCCTTCCCCACTTGAACCACCCAGAGTGTGAAATCCAGCAGATTAACTCAGGCTTTACACAACGGAGGATTTGAATCATCAGGCATAGACACAGAACAGAGACCAAAGACAAAAAAACACCCACCCCTTAAAGCATTCTCCCTTAAAACAAAAATGGTGATAGAAAAATCAGTAGATACATTGCAGAATTTGAAGTAATCAGAAGGAAACAGCGGTTTGGCTGAGAGCGGCCTCTCAAGAGCATTGCTTCCTGCTGATTTGAGAGCTCTGCAGAGAAATTACAGGATTACCTTTAGTTCACAGTAACAGCTAAAGTTAAAAAAAAGTTTCTGATGTTGCACGGTTAATTGGAAAAAAATCTACTGGTTTTGTTTAAAAATGTATTAAAGCAGAAATTTGTAACCTCTTTAGTCTTACACCTACAATACTGTTTTGTGACCAGAGAGGTTAAGATTAAGAAATGGTCACTGATGAGCACCACTGAGTTCTTGCTTTCACGACTCTCCACTAGAGAGATGACAATCCACGTATCAAAGGAAGAAAAAAACCAAATCCCTGGACAATACAGAACCGATATGAACACAAGAGTATGCATTTAGGCTGTGACACTCATTTTGCCTGTGAAATAGGGAGAGAAGAGATCAGTTTTTCAGCTCACAGATTACTCCTTTTCTGCATGTTTTCCTTAGTCACCTCCTCCCCCCCCCCCCCCCCCAACCTCCCTTATTGTGTGAGGGATCCTCAGCAAGGGACTACAGTTATCAAGTAAACTTCAGTGACCTTCCTGCTAATTGTTTTTATACAGCAGTTTAATATTCCCACTGGATATTCTAGAGAACAAGTCAGAAATCAGAAAAGTCAGAACTGAGGAAGGGCTTTGGGGCTGTCCTCTCCATCCCTCTCTGCCATATGCATTACAAGCAAAAAAAACAAAACAAAACAAAACCAAACCCAAAAAGCCACCACCAAAAATGTTTTTTTTTTTTCCAACCTAATAAATGATTGAAAAAGAAAATGGAGGTGCTCTGAATTGCAAAACAGGCTAGTAACTACAGATGAACTACCTGATGGATTCCTTCATTTCTTTGCCAATTATTTCCATCCAGTTTTGTCACTGCTTTTACAACCTTAAAAGCAACTTCTTGCTGACAGTGATCATTCTTGTGTAATTTTATCATTCACTCTTTTAGCATTTGCTAAAGCCAGGGTTTTCTAGCTTTAAGGTTCTGGTCACAGAAGACCAGGTGGTCCTGCCTCATGACAGGTAGAATCTACGCAAAAATTTAGGATTCTTCCTCTCTCTGGTACAGAAGGTAGCCATCTCTTTTGGAAGACTCAGTTGTGACTTGTTGCCAGAAGACCAGTTTTCTGCCAGCACAGGCTCAGCTCTGCTGACAAAGAAAGGATGACTTGACTGTCCTGGCTGTGGGTTAGATAATGTTTGCAGTAGCTGATGTACTTGGTTAACAAACCTTGACTAAAGCTTTTTTGTTTAAATAAACAAATGCCCTTCTCTGTCTTCCCTCCACTCCTGCATCAGCCAAATAGCCTGTCACTGTGGTACAGCTGGACTGGTTTTCACCAGCTGACTTCAGGTATTTCTTAATCCCCTTGGTAGCTTAGAAGAACTCAGTGGGCTGAACAACAAAAGAGGGTTTTCCCTGGCTAGAGCTTTCCTTCCTATGGGGTGCTCTGCTGTGACGTGAACCCTGGGCTGCCCCCTTGCCTGCGAGGCAGAGGTCCCAGAAGCCCAGGATGCACCAAACACTGGAGCTTGCACAGCCAAATGGAAGAGGAAGACCAAGAGACAGTGTGCCTGAGTGACACACAGAGGATGGCAACCTCAGCTTTCAATCAAAAAAGTACCAGTACTAGCAAATTAAGCATTGTCCAAGAAGCGCAGTTCAAAGGCATCTCTGTCCTTAAGCACGTGTTGCAGGCTTCTCTCCATGGTGCTCAGCTGTCATCCAGAGCCAACACAGAATTTATTTCTCCAAATTCTTCCATTTCTGCAGAATCTGGAAGCAGAGAGTCACTGAGCTTCTATTGGTCCACTAAATCGGGGGGAGGAGGGATAAGATCCCGTGGGTTCAGCCTCGCAACAAGGCAGACATCATAGCTGTCATGCATGAGGACATTGATGGCCACCACGTTCCACTGGTTCTCCCACGTGTCGAGCTCGAGGATCTCCTTGGTGATGACTTCATGACGAGCTGAAAAACAGAAGCAACATAAGAACCAGAAGTGAAACCAAACAGGATCAAAATGCAAAGGTATTGTTACTAATCTGCTGTAATGTAGCAACGAACAGGTCCTTTCTCTGGTACCAACAGCTACATTGAGGACCGTGCAAGTTTGTCAACATACAGCCAACTAACTGGTGCAGATGAAGACCTATACAGGACATTCAGTCCTCACCCTCTGAACAGCAGAGATAAAAGTATGAAGCACTCTACCTTGGTACAAGCATGCAGGTGGCATTTCATCACACGATCAAATGTCAAATGCTCACTTTGAGACAGAGCTAATGAGCAGGCCTACATGCACTGCCTTGTCTTTTCTTTCCCCCCCGACTAAACTGTAGTTCTTAGGCTCCTGGAAGCACTCCAATTCTATAGCAAATAAAGATAGAGAAACCTCCAGGGCTTGAAATATACTTTATACAGAGGAATGTCTTGAACAGTCGGGTCAGAAGAAAGCCAATAAATCACAGCCAATCTGAAGACAAACAGCTTTTTACTGAGACTAACAGAAAATAATGAAAGAATCACCACACAGCAGAGAACTGCAATTGTCAACCAGCAGTGTTGAATTAAACTTCTTGTGAAAAGGTAAAGCCTTTCATTGCTAACAAAAGGCCTGAACTCTCCAGCAATTTTGTTACTCAAAGCCAAGCTATTTCCTAAAAATAAAAAGCATCTTTCATTTTTGCTCACTCTTTCATGTTAAAGTTGCTTTCCCACAGTAACCTTAGTCTAAAGTCTTTGAGATGAGGGTGTGTGTGTGCTTTGCTGTCAGCTTCTTTCCCTTCTTTCTGATGAATCTCCATGTAGATTTGTTAAGAGTCAGGTCTCAAAAACTGCCAAGCACAGGCACTTCACAGGTACGAAGGTAAGAGCCATCACAGCAAGAAACACCAAGTACTTATAGCTATTCTGAGTCTTGAAAGACTTGTGACACAATAAACTTTACAGGGTCTGGTCTGAGGCTCCCATTCAGCCCTTCTATAATATTTTATTTTTTAATGTCACCTCAAAAACAATCCTTCATGTCTAGCAACTGCGTCTCATGTTTGGACACTGCCCTTCTGTGGAACCAACAGCAAAGAACTGAAAAAAAGGGAAAGAGTGAAATACAGAAGAGCATCTGGAGGCATATATTTTCTTGCATTGGAAACAGACCACAAATTCCTCCAGAAAACAGCAACTTTGGGGTTTTACTACCCCCCAGATAGTGTTATTGTCATTTAGGCACTGAGGAAAGTTGGTGTCCATGTTACAATGATATAGTGCCACGGGATTTAAATGTCCCTGGGGCTCCTCTACAAATAGCTTCAGGATGCAAGGAGGTCACATGAAGAGAGACTTCTTCCACCCTTGGGATCAATTTCCTCACTGCACTATTTAGAGCCACTTCTACATTACCGCAGGTCCTGCACACTGTGGATGCCTCAGCTTTATGGAAATATTTTCATGTTTTTGTCAAGTATTTACTTAAGAAAACAGCTCACCAACCATCCGCCATCTCTCACCCCTCTCCCACCAGAGAACAGCACAATGTTTCCACCCCACAGCCCATAGCCATTTTCCTCTCAGCTGTACCAGAAACATTTTTCTTGGTCCAAGCCCTGGATTCTGGGAGCTTCACGCATCTCTGCGAGCTTGAGCGAAATTAAGATTTCAGGATTTGGCCTCATCTGCATAGTTCTTGTTCTATTCCTTTCCTCTGTTCTTGGAAAATGGAACGATAGTTTTGATGGCTTTTTTGTTGGACTTAGGTAGTTCATTAAGTACAGGAGAATAATAGGTAGGCAAGCAACAACCATCTATGAGACTAGACAGCAAACTGATAAAATACCCAGTGACCTGTGAAGAGAAGGCACAACTGAACCTGTGAACAAGTAGCACATGCCAGTACCAAAGAGCTCACTTTTGTATGACCCTGCAAGAGCGAGCAGGTTTTCCCTAAGATACAAATATGAAGACAAACAGACCTGAGCTGTGACATGGGAGGCTCCAGTCCCTGGATTTATTATTAGATCATCTCCTTTATGCAATAAATTTTTATGCCTGGATTTTCTTTGGCATAGATCATGACAAAAATGAGACAATCAGAGGAAAAAATCAAACACTGGGACTGTCTGAAATGTTCTGTGGACGATTGCAACACTTCAGAGAAAATCATAATTAAAACATCAAAGGCAGATTCAGCCACCCTTTCTCGCCAGCCTTGCTGTGTTTTATCCTGACCCTGGTGACTCACAACCTTCAGTGCCCCTTGTTTCCCTTTTTGTGGGATGATGTAGCTGGTTTTGTTCCACTCCACAAATTCTGCTTTCCAGCACGCGGACTGTTGGTTAACTCTTAACCCTTGGGAGATAAAAAAAAGGTTTGTTGTTGGAATAAAGGAAGCAATCACTTCTGCAGTCTTGTCTTATTTAATATGAAAGGAAGCAGCACGCTTTGGATGAGAAAGTTCATGTGAGGAAAAGCACTGCTCACAATGTAGTTATGCTTCAAAAAATGACATCCTCTTTGTTTTGAAATGAGAAATGAGTTAAAACACCTCAGCTCTGAAGAAACACACACACACACACCCCTTGGTATGGGCAATAGAAAAGGTAACGTTTGTCAAAAATTCTGGAAGTTTGTCACTTTTGATTCCAGACTCTAATATTCATTTGGGCTTTAATCCCAAAAAACTGTTTAAAGCCTACCATTTACCTTGGTGCAAATAATTCCAGATTCTACTTCATTGGTTTCTCTTTTTTTTTTTTTTAAGGCAATACCTTAGCAGCCAATTTTGCTTAAAATAGAATAAAGACATCTACAGAAAGAAAAAGGTTGAATTACACAGATTATCCTTTTAAAAAGCCAATGCACAGAATTCCCTGTCGCACATAGCATTATTCTGCATCATTTACCAGACAGCCACCTCACCTAATGAAAGGATTTCACTCCCTTCTAAATGCTTTTTTCCCTACAAAATGAGGCAGTATTATTCTGCACATCATTGTTTAACCATGAGAAGACGACTTAAGAAGCTTGCTTTTTATGTTTGTACATGGGCCTTAAACCCCTTTGTAATAGAATCATTCAGGTAATACAAACCTAACCCTAACGCAGACACTTTTAAAGCAGTACAGTGTTTACTGCAGTATGTTTTTCTTCTTATCTAGGAAAGGGCTAAACCAGCATAAGGAACATTCACTCCAGCAGAAGTTTATCCACACTAGATGTTATAGTACTTCAGAAGAAAGTCAGAACTCTTGGTACAGTTATGTTTTTTTGTCATTCAAATGCAGGCTGAAGGCTAACACTGAACCTACAAATGTGTATTTTTCTGGTAATAAAGAACTTGATTTATACCTAAAAATGTTTGTTAGAATCATATTTCAATTACAGTAGGCTGAAAGCAAAATAAGTTTTTGCATTCATCTGTAAACAAAACTGTCCACAAAATTTTGAAATGAAGTTTTTCTTTACATGTGCAGATAAAACCCACAAAAATATTAGTTTTTCAGTGATTGCCTGCACTCCATAGACACAATCATGTTTTCTCTACAATGTGTTTATTTTCAAATATGCTCCACTCCCCATATATGGCCAGATTTCATTTTATATCATATGCTTTCTTATGTCATTTGAATGAGGACAGACCGTAAATCAGGACAGACCATACTGGGAAAGACCCACAGTATGACTGCAGGCAATGTTATAAATATTTGATCTGCTTTTGTCTTTTTTTTTTTTTTTAATAAAAAAACTTGCATTCCACTTGTAATTTGGGATTAGGAGGAAGAGCGCCTTCCCTTGTAAGCGTAGTATTTGTAACACTTTTGGTCTTTTTTGGTTTTGCTTTGTCTTTGGAACCGAGCATTCCCACATTATTATTTGGGGGATGGGGGAAGGTGTTAAAGGGTTGCAGACACAGAAGAATTGAGCAATATGCTTAACAGGTAAAAAATCTATAGCTCAATACAGGACTACTAACCATACAGCTATTATGTTGCTAAAGATGATACCAAGAAATTCACTCCATGGCTTGGAGTCCAGAGTACTGACCCCCACCCCCCCACCCCACCCCCCCCCCCAAAAAAAAAAAGCTGAATTTTAGCTCATTGGAGTGAAACCTATGGAAGTTTGCTGAAATGTGGTCAAGAATTTAATTTCTTCCAGAAGCCCATTGACATCAGCCAGTCTGTTTGCCTCCATCTTACGGAGGAAGAAAGCTGCATCATGGCACGTGCTCTCAGTATCTCCATAAGCTGTGATGTCTCTGCCTACATCAGTGCAGAGATTTCCAAAGGAGCTTTGGATAAGCTCACCAGCATCTTATCTGTGCCACAGCCACATCGGCACACTGTTATATGGCCAGCAGTACCCAAGCAGGCTCATTCAGAGCAGGGCCAGGTGCCTCAGCACAGAACCTCATTGAGCAGTAGGGGGGAATGGCCTCAGTGTCACGTCTGCCCTGGGACATCCTCACCCATACTTTCCTAAAATCCTGCTGATACCAGTCCCGGCACTTCTCAGGTTGTCACAGCACCTTTTCCTTTCCTGTTGGCACAGTTCCCTAACATGCTCCATCTTCTCTGGCCATTAATCAATTTATAGAAAAAAGCCACCAGACCTCTAGCGGTTGTGCTGTTAACTGCCTGTTCTTTCCACAGAAAAAGCACTTAAGCATCACAAGGTGCTTGCCAGTCCCCAAAACTCATTACGCAGGGGGGTTCTTTTTCAAGCTTCTCACATCCTTGTCACCTAACAGCCACCTCAGAGCTGTCTTGAGGCAGCTCAGCCTCCAGTGCTAGTTTGTAACTGGTTTTGTATGCCATTATCTGCACCGGAGAGCAGACAATGACTTTAAACATAAGGGATTAGCCTCTGCTACTTATCTTCCTCACCACTAATAGCTGCTTTCGTAATTACATGATGTAGAGTTCAGTGACTTGGGAATTCATGTTTGTGTTGCAATGGGATAGAAGTGCATTTAGATCATTATCACCAGATGTACTGGTTCCTGATGTGCAGTAGGAAACAGAATAAGTTCATCAAGTCTCTGGCCTTCAATCCCATTTGCATATGTGAGCTGCCCCTAACACCACCAGCCTTGCTAGGACAACGCAGCCAACACCGCTTGTGGGGTCAATCACATCCATCATCTGTGCCTGTGGGCAGAAGCAGAATACACAGGAGAGGGAACTTGGCTTGGCTGCTTAACATGCTGGCCAGCCTTCAGGATGTCAAGCACCAAGGCAGTGCTTCCCACCAGACACAGTGAAAGCTGGGAGACAGGTTGGGGCTTCAGTTTACAGCTGTGGCAGCTTATTGTTTTCAGAGCACCTGCATGGAGTAAGGTAAGCTATTCGCTCTCATAGACAAGACTTCTATCTTCCCGCTCTGCTGTGTAATTCTTCAGAACCATAACTTTATGATCCATCCATTCCCTCACAGATCAATGTGTATTAAAATTAAAAAAATATATATATGAAGAATGGTCTACAGGAAGGAACTTCTGATTCAGTTATTTCAACTGATTTTCTTGGGATTGATCTAGCTGCTTCAGCATTTTAACTCTTTCCAGTTGCCTATTGTTCATAGGCAAGGCCTCTTTCAGTCTTACAAGCACTGATCCTGCTTGTGCTGCAGGTGATAGCAGGATCACAAATTGCAGCAGCAGCAGGATCAGTGCTCTTGAAGTCAAGGCACCATGCATGGGAGTAAAAGCTGGAAGAGCAAGATGAGAATTACTGGTCTCAGACCATGCTAAGATACTGTTTCTAAACGCTTTGCACTGGGTTAATACATTATTAATAGATGATATAAAGCATGTTTAGACTGTATGCATGACAGGCAGTTATGAACACAATAGAAGATGTCATACATGGCTCTAAGCCATGTTTCTAAACAACCTATTGACCTCTTTAGCAATTAATTAAAATGCATTAAAATATCTATTAATCATTTATTAACCCTTTATAAACTATAAATGAACCTTAGTCAGAGGCATGACCAGATTACTAATACAGTCAGACACCGGGTTGAATTTAGATCTGAAACAAGCAGGTGCTGCTCACCAGCGATTCCCTGACCTACGTTGGCCTTATTTACAGCAGTGAGTTTCTAGCTAATGAGCACGGGGCAGGCGGGCAGCCCTCCTGAGGAAGGGAGCACACCAACGAGGTGTCTCCAAGAGCAGCTTCTCAGGGAACAGGCAAAATGTCGAGCAGCATTTTTTGGGGTGGACCTGGCGAGCAGGCTGGAGAGATGTGGCAGCATCTGTGGCACATCAGGCAGCCACGGGCAGACTGCTACGCTGAGCAAGACAGGGACCCTGAATCCATTTCATGGGTGGGGATATTTATTCAAATGATAACAACTGTGGGCAGGAGAACTTCAATTATTCATCACTGCCTGGTAAATTCTAACCAAGGGAAACAAGCAGTGCTGCAGATAGGCAGCCCGGGGTTTGCCCCTCTGCTTTATTTAGCTGAGAACATGGGAAGGTGCTGGAGAAACAGCTTTCATTCCGATCCCTCATCCCCCAAACTTCACAAGTGTAGTATTTACTGTGCCAGACTCCTTAATACATCTAAATTTAATTTGATTCCAGTAATGTACCATAACCACTATAATAAAAAACAAGCATTACAACGATTCCCCATCTAAATCACGTAATGGATGAGGCTGAGGGGAACAGCATTTATGGGAGATTAGTCAAAATAAATAACTATTAAGCTAGTCCGCTGTCAGGAGAGGGTGGCGTGGAGATACAAACTCATTAGCTCAGTTGGAATACAGTAATTACTACACGGCTCTGCACTGCCGCAAGCAGTGCTGCTGCTATTCCAATGTATGGATTACAATTTATGTAAATGAGGAAGAAACGTCCAGAAAATGCACCTGGGGTAAGTATGCATTTTTTTTTCCTGTAGAAGCAGTTACACAGTTAGTGGACTGAATGTTACTGTATCACCTATGTTGGCTAACAGCTACAGACAAAATTTAGATTTGCCTGCTCCAAATCCAGAGGCATTTCTTCCCTTCTTCCTTCCTCTGACTCTCCCACTGCCTGTAGTGCCCCTTGAGCAAAAATGAATTTCTATTTGATATCAATGATAAGTAAGCAGATCTGGGTTGAATAGCTCAGATATCATACATGATGTTAAATATTAGATTTTTTTCATGTATTTAGTAGGAAAGCAGCAAATTTATCTTCTCTGCTGTAAACTGTGTTGGAGAAAGACGGCACAACTGCCAGTTCAGAGAATGTTCAACATCAAGTGCAATAGCTGATAAAAATCATACAATATTTTAAGTGATGTGCTGCTAGTAGGAGACCTATTAAGTATCTTATTTGAGTTGAGGTGGTTGCCCCATTACTTTGCACATCAACTGATGTCACATGGGTGTACAATAATGATGGCATTCTAATTATAATCAAGTTAAAAAAATCAAATCTGAATTTGAATTAATTCAAATCTGAGGCAGACAGTTGGACCAACACCTATAATCTAAAAATGCAGCTACAGATCGGGAGAACAGCCCCCCACTGACTGTTCCCACAGCACCAGCCCCCAGGGACGTGCTGCAAGATTTGTTCGAAGCAAATAAGCACAGTCAATGAATGTGTGCCTCCACAAGGCTGGGAAGTCCCAGCAAACAGGCATGCACGCTTGCCTTTATTATAAATATATTTAACTGCTTCATAGCATTATTTTCACTGGAAATGAGACAGGGAGCCCAGTCTGGCAGGCATTCATAATCGTGCAGTGCTGCATACCTGAAGGGTTGCTCACCCCTCCTTGAGCAAGGCGCCCTAATGAGCCTGCTCCTGCCATGCCCAGGCTAACATTAATAGCTGTCAACCTGCACAGGTGTCAGGTTTTAGTGCTAGGCAAAGGAAATAAGATGTGTCAACAAGAACATTGTACACTTGATCCACAAAGGCTGCTTTAAAATCTGTAGCTACAGCACTAAATGCGGCAGCATTTGAGCAGTTAGTAAGAAGCTGGTTGGCTTCTGCACACTGGGTCCTTCTGAATATTCATACTATGACTGGCGTTTTCACTCTGTGCAGAACTACAAAATAATGGATAAAACCAAGGATTTTAAACATTTCTGAATATCTTGCAGAATGCTATAACATTGCTGGCAAATGGCAGTCAACACTCATGGCACTAAGCTATGAGAGCTGGAGCTGGGTGTCAGATGGGCAGATTAATGGTTCCTATTTGCAATAATAGTTTTAGCAGAAAATGAACTAATTTGGATAAACTGTGGGCTAGCAGATGAAGTCTGTCAAGTCATTCTAAAGCAGGGAACTGGAATTCAAAGCAAGTAGAAATAATTTTTTGGGTACTCATGATCATAAGATACATCATTTGTTGCCAAGTGATAAGAGGTCTCACAGTGGTTTCTACCATCTAACCACCAGGCTCCTGACAGATTTGCCTTCAGTAAGCCAAGTTAGGATTGCCCGTATCCTGATAGAAACACGGAGCATTAACAGACAAGAGGTTCTCAGGGTTCTGAATTGCCTTCTGGTCTGTCAGAGAAAATTTCAAGCACCAAGGACCTGAATGTCCCCCTGGAAGTCTGTGCTCCTCTATACGCTGCATGGAGTCTAGGGTCACTAACGTCTCAGTGTAGACCCCTCAGCTAAGTCTAAACTTCTGCTGAATTAATCCCCTCTCATAGCCTGTCGCTGAACAAGCTTTTAACTTGAGGAAGCCTCAGCAGGAAAAGTCTTACAAGCAGTGTACACCAACAGCTCAACATGAAACAGCATTCCCTGCAGTACAGAAGAAGCTTTCTCTTGATGAAGTTTGGACACTTTGGAGTACGCTCATCCTTTAGAGAGGCTTTACTCTGCATTGCTCAAGTGATACTCCCAGCTGGCCAAGCAGACTTCCTTCTGGAAACCAAGTTGCTGCAATTCCTCTTCCTCTGCTCCTGGGAATGCTGTTAAGTGCTACTCCACTTGTCCTTGTCCTTCTCCAAGCAAAGGTTTAGAGGCAGTACATGAGATGGGAATCCTGTTATCAGGAAATTTCAAGGAGTGTAATAAAGGACACAGAAGTGATGGCAGTTGAAAGGGCAATGTCTTTTGATCCAAAATTAAGGCCCTTTGGGCACTTAAAAGCTGTTTCTCAGCTTTGTGTACAGCAT
Source organism: Anser cygnoides (assembly GCF_040182565.1). NCBI lineage: Eukaryota > Metazoa > Chordata > Aves > Anseriformes > Anatidae > Anser > Anser cygnoides. The sequence continues at coordinate 14,057,211 of NC_089882.1, read as the reverse complement.
CTCTGGCCTCTGATTAACCACTTAGGTCTATGCTTGCATAGAAAGGCACACAGAGCATGGTGCATACACAAGTAAAATTAAGATGCAAAAATATGCTTAGTAGGCCAGCTTTCCCACTGCTGGATCAAGAATTTAAGTGAATTCAAAGACTAGTTGAGACTAGGAGTCAGGGACAAGTCTACAGTATATAGGGAGTCCCTATATACAGCTGCTTATATACATTGGCTAAGGCTCTCCAGAGCAGCAAAGCGTTTGGCTTTTTTTTTTTTTTTTGAGAAGCACTTGTACTCGAGTGTTCACAGCAGCCTTTTAGAGTTCAGCAGGCAGAAAACCCAGAGACTACAGCTGTGCCTCCAGCTTGTTCCAAAAACTCCACTCAGTTGAAACTAAATTACAATGTTTTGTAAAATTGGAATATCCTCTCTTGGTCGCATCCCTCACAAAAACTGAAGTGGCATGCCAAGAAACCCAAAAGACTAAAGCCAAACAAGCACATTCTAAAATAACCCTATCTGCTACTAAAGCAGCAGCAGCACATGCTGTTCTGTGAATATCTTGAATCTGCTGAGCAGCTGTAATTGTGAAAGAGCAAAGTCAAGCCACTCTCTCCAAGTTCCCACATGACAGTAATAACCCTCTGTCCCATACTCCAGCCTTCACCCCAAAGAGCAGCACTCTTCCCAGCATGCAGAGAAGACAGGGACATGGAGAAAAACTAATGACATAACCTCCAGGTTCTGCAAACGGACTCCAGCCATCTATTCCTTGATGGTGGTAGCTGGAAGTTATTATGAAGATTTAAAAAACCCTTTCCCTCTAATAACTTTAAAGTCATTAATAAGTCTATCTTAAGACACAGCTTCCTCTCAACTCTGCAGACATTTGGATATATCAGATTTAAAGTTGACTGCGAATCTTATTTTGGCTCCCTTGTTAATAGACACTATGCTAACAACACAATCACATACTATTTCTCTGCTATACAAAGTGCACACATGGAGGGCATCAAAATCCAGGTTGCACAGGTAACTGCAATACTGGCATTTTCTAACTCCAACTCCTTGTTTCCCCGCCTAAACAACACTTAGCGTAGGAGAATTCTATACCTAATTATCTAGATTGCAATAATACAGTCAGGAGTCAGGACCCCATTGAGCTGGCATTATACAAGCATACAAAAGATGGCCAGCTTGAAATCCACAGGGGAACTTTCAACCTTTCCCAGTGCTGCCACTCCTAATGTGACTCAGTGACAGAACGCGGGGGTATTCTACAAAGTTTTTATGGCTCTTTAGCTACCTTATTCAGAAGGTTTCATGCTAATCTCTTGGCCACCTTGAATGTAACTGCTTCACGTGCCAGTGCAGATGATCGGCCTTTTGAGGTTTGTACCCACTAACTGTAGGCTTTCCTTACACTGCTGAGGACAAAAATGATGGCACAATGTTTCCTGTGGAAACAGTGATGAATCATAACCAAAATCATTCTGAAGCCACAATTTCCATCAGGTGTGGCACAAGAACACGCCTGTTAGAGCTGCCATACAAGAGTTTTCAGGAAGCAGGTTCTTCAGACCGTAGCAAGTGAAGGGAAGGTGAGTTGTGAACTAAAGGATGAAAATCGTTCTAAAACAGAGCAGCTCTAAGTTTAGAGTTCATTATACAAGTAAAAGCCAATGCAGCCATTATCAGTGTAACATGAAGGACATGACCCAGTGATACCACACAGACATTCCTGGGCAACAGTGAGCCTGACATGACATTTAGTAGCAGTGAGTAGTGTACTGCTGCTTTCTCCTAGAAAAGAGATTGGGGTAGCAGCTGCTCTATAGCAGGAGAAGTGTGCATGTTTTGAGAGACTGCATTTATAATTATAAATGAGTAGCAATACTGGAGATTTAGATAGTCAAGTACAGCTGGAAGAAGGAAGACTTAAAAGGAGAAAGGTGGCCATGGGACTACAATTATTTCAAATCACCAGATCCGGAATTTTAGTCTTTGCACCTCAGCTCCCTAACCAGAGTACTCGTTAAATACACAAGGTTTTTCAACACTGAAAATGAAAAGCATGTAAGTAAACAGAGCTAGCTACCACAGCTACAGATCGATCAATAGCACCTTAATCTTCAGCAAATACAATCAAGTTCTTCAATGTATGTAACATACATTAAGATCCTGATCTCGGTAGCTCTCTATGTATATCAAGGAGAATTCTGCATAGGTTTGGACCAGTTCAGTGCAGATCAGAAACATCCTTAATTTTTCATGCTTTAAGAAAAAAAACAAAGAACAAACAGAACACCATTCATATTGACATTAGGAGTCAGCAGTCCAAAGGGCTGGATCAGCTCTGTTGTTCCAGGGCATGCCAGTGCCACCTCACAGAGTTATTCGGTCAAGTCAGGCTGCATACAGTGAAACCGATTTCAAATACGCAAAGAATTTTACACTCATTTGAGTACCTGCTCCATGAAATCCTCCACAGAGGTACAGCTTCCCTTCCACTGAGCCTGCACAGGTAGAGTTTGTTCGTAAGGAGAGGAGGGGAGAAGGCATAGGAGGTCCATCCCTCCAGAAGTCTCCATCAGGGTTATAAATCTCCACTGCATCAAGACAGTTCCGTGTCTGCCCCCTGTCACGACCAAGGCATCCAATTCCTCCTGCAGAAAAAGAATATATAGATCAAATATAGCAGTCCCAGGTTCTGCTGAAAAATACATGGCTGGTTGCATCATCTTTTGTTTACATGTCCTGATATCCCTCTCTTTATTCCTTTCCCTTTTGCAGCTCCAAAAGTTCATTAGAAGGTAAACTCAAGGCAGAAGCCACCACACATCATCTACAGACATCCAAGCAAGATCCTTTCTGAGGGCTGATAGCAAAGGAAGGACAAGAAACATGTCTTCAAAAGGCAAAGGTATTTTGTTTTCTGCATATGTAGTAGAAATGGTCATAATTACTTGGTTTGTGTGCTGGGCAAATCACTATCATTAAATCACGGTGGATCAAAAATTATTTTTCTCTTAGCGTATTTGACACCAACTTGCTAATCAACAATCATTTGGATTTGTATCTCAGTAAGAGAAAGTTTATACTCATTTTTTAATGGAAGTAAACTTCAAAAAACATAACCATTCAATGTGCAGGAGTACCAATGGTACCAATGGGGTCATTTGTGACAAGCCTGAGTGTTGAGGGGTTAATTATGATGCCTGCAGTCAGCGTGCGGGATTGAAACAGATCCCAGTTTTCTTTTGCTGGAACACACTGCAACAGGCTACAGGCACACGCAAGATCTCAGTGCACAGCGCAAACACTGTACACTGAATGCACAGAGTAAACACTGCCTTCCCAAATATTTTCCAGTGATCAAATCCGGATTTTGAATTCACAGCCTTCGGTTCTCCAGTATTAATATGCTGACGTACCCTCGCAGGTTTTCCATCTGTGCCAATGGACACAATACCCTGTAATGAGCACTGATGGCATGCTAAAGCAGTTCTTTTGTGCATGTGGTGTGTGTGACCACTTTTAAATACAAAATGGCTGCAATATGCATGCAATTTCCACATGAAGGGCTAGCTTTCCAGATACTCTTATAGGATTAATTGTGCACATCCAAAATGGATGGCATGGCATGTAATTATGCCCTTGCATAATTGCAAAGGGGAATGACTGCAAGTACAACCTGTGCAAGGTTGGTGAAGCTGCCTTGAAATGTATTGCCCTGCCAGTGCTAAGATTGTCTGTTGGAGAAACGAGCCCCTAGTGCTCAAAGTTTTACTTGCATATGGCTTTCCATCTACCTCTTCATATGGACTCTGCTATATTTTC